>NW_027202604.1:42318285-42533285 GCF_024711535.1 Dipodomys merriami | reverse complement strand
TACTCTAACCCTGACCCTAACATGTATTCTATCAAGTACCTTGACATGTACTGTAAAATATACAAGTATCCATACATGTACCCTAACATGACTCAAACATAAGCTAGCATGTACCCTAACATCTGCTCTAACATACCCTAATAAATACTGTAAACCACACAAGTATGGTTTTTTGCATCCTAACATGTATCCCCAATGTTCCATAACACAGCCTAACATGTGCCCTAACCCTAAAAGATCCCCTAACACATACCATAGTATCTGCCCTAAGACACACTCTAACAAGTGCCCTAACATGTACCATAACCCTAACAAATCCCCTATCAAGTACCCTAATTCTAAAACATACCCTAACATGGACCCAAACACATAGCCTAATGTGTGCCATTACTTTACCATGTATATTAAACCTAACAGATTTCCCAATAGCACTGTAATGCACTAAACATGCTCTGGACCCTAACCCATATGGTAACAAGTACTGAAACATGTACTCTATAAACCGCAAGTGTACCCTGAATATACCCTAACAAAATATAATCCATACTCTACTAATAAATATGGTAACAAGGACCCTAACATGTACTCTAACCCATAGTTACCCTTACATATACCCTAACTCATCCCTTCACACAAAAACTAACCCAAACCTTACTATCCTTACACATACTCTAATCCTAACATGTATATTAACATGTGCCCCAACCACTAACACACAGTAACAAGTACCCTAACACATACAGGTACTCTTATAAGCACCTTAACATGTACCCCAAATGTACCCTAACACTAACCCTAAGCAATACCCTAACACACGTCGTAAACCTAACACAATATTGACTTGTGCCCTGAAACATCATAGTTCCCTAACATGTGTTCTTTTACCTAGGTACCCTTACAAGCACCCTAACATGTACTCGAAATGTAACCCAACACATACCCTAACACGTGCCCGAAAAATAACCAAAACCATAACCTTAACCAATACCCTAACATATGTCCTAATCCATGTCCTAACCCAAACACATACTCAAACACATATCCTAATAAATACCCTAACCACTAATACATGGTCTAAACCATACAGGTGACCTTCATGTACCACAAATGTATAACCTGACACATGACCTAGTGCTGGCTCTAGTCCTAACATATACCTTAACCCTAACATGTACCGAAAATGTTCCCTAGCATATACCCCATCATACACCCTAACTCTGGCCCATACTCACACCCTAACATATGCCCTAACCTAAATCCACACACAAACATGTACCCTAACACCTTATGTACCTTAAAATGTGCCTCAATCATAAAATGTATGGTAAACATTAACATGTATCCTAACAAGTACCCTAACACGTACTCCAAGTGATCCTTACATGCACCCTAACATGTATCCTTACATGTACCCTAACATGTACCCTTACACATACCTAACCCTAACACATAGCTTAACTCTAACAATCCCAAACACTTACCATAACTGTACCATGTACCCTAATATATACCCTAACCACTAATATGTACAGAATCAAGTACCCTAACATGTACTTTAAACCATAAAGGTTTGTGTACACCCTAACATGTACTCCAAACCTACCCTAAATGCATGCCCTAACATGTGCCCTAATGTACCTTAAACCCAAACACTATCTTAACTTGTTCCCTAACATGTACCCCACCATACACCCTAACTCTGAACCCATACTCACATCTTAACATGTGCCTTATCCCACACTCATACTCATACCCTAAGACATACCCTAAGCCACTCAGCAATCTTATGGTCTCACACTAAACCAGCTGCTAACCCAAATCCATAACTGTTTGACTAACACTTTCTACAACTCCCCAAACCTACATTAATCCTTTACTAACAAATTACCTAATCCTCACTTGTTCCATACCCACTCTGAAGACTGCTCCATAACATATCCAATATCCTAACCCATCCCACAAAGTTCTTCCTTGCACGTTCCCAAAGTAACTCTGAACCTAACTTTAACATGTATTTTAACCCTAACAGATTTCACAATAGCACTCTAATACATTACACATACTCTAGACCCTAACACATATGGTTAAAAATAGCCTAACACATACTCTGTAAACCATACATGTAACCTTACACGTACCCTGAATGTACCCTAGAATTCTCTAACCCCGACCTTAACATATACCCTAACATGTACTCTAACAAGCACTCTAAAAAACTGTAACCCTAACACACATCCAAACATATACTCTAATACAAGCTCTAAACACTTACATGTATCCTACAAGTACTCTAACATGTACTTCAAGTATTACATGTACCCTGAAGTGTGTACAACACAGGTAACCTTACATATACCCCAAATGTTTAAGTACCCAAACATGTACTCTATAAACCTAACCTTAGCCTGACCCATTCCATAATCCAAATGTTAATCCCTTCCATAACTCCTAACTTCACCAGATCCCTAACCCATTCTCTAACTAATCCATTATCATATGGTAACATTGACCCTAACACTAACTTAGTTCTTCATACAAACCTGCTCTGTTTGGCTAATTGAAAACCCAGCACCTGATCTAACCTAGTTCTGATCCATAACAAAAAATTCTAACTTCCACCCTGAGTAGCCCTAAAACACCCAAACTTAACCCTGCCCTTAGCATCAACAACCCTACACCTATAACCAATTCCTCAACAATTCTTTCATAACCTTATGCCTCTCATAGCTTTGGGAAGTTGGTCAAAGCTCCTGAATGTGTTAGGTACACACTTTGTGAATGGATTTGAATTAGCTCACAGCATAGGACAGAGGGCAGGGTTGGGACTTAGAGTCATCAAAGTTGTTCTGACAAGTAACAACTTACAAGCAGGAAGGAGTAGGCCTCCCTTCCTCACAAATGCCTTCACCCCTTCTCCAGGTAACATAAGCACAGATGAAAGCACGGTAGAGATGAGGATGCAGACCTAAGTTGGGTCTCAGTCTGCCAAAGCATACATTGAGTTGCAGAGCAAGATTCTACATGCATAATTCAAAGTGTGTGAACTCTCCCCAGCTTCTCCTGACACTCAGTACATTTTCTCCTCAAAGTGCCTACAGGCAGAGGCAGGCAACCAGCAACAAAGGATAGGCATCCAGGAGCCCTGTCACAGACAAGGGGGACCTGGTATGTCTGACAAGGAAAAGAAAAAGGCTAGGTTATGCCTTCTGCTTCCCTCAAAAAATCCTTATCAGAATGTGGACATGACTCCAGTCTACAGAAACTGACTGGCTTCTAATGCATAAAATGGAGAGCTTAGTGTTGAGATGTTGCCCTAGCCTGTGAAGAGCCCTGAACATAGTATCACCAGAATTCAACAAAGCAAACTGAAATACCTTGGAATGCCTGACAAAATGTCTGTAAGGTGTATGTAATGAAAACAAACGTGTCACACATCCTCTCACCCCCTAACCACCATACCTTATGCAGGACATAGCTGAAAGCTCAGTAAAGACTTGGTGACATGGATACAGGCCTGGGATGAGCCTAATGTGGTCAAATTTGTTCTGACAGGTATCAACTTACCAAGCAGGAAGGGAGAGGCTTCACCTCGTTCTCCAGGCCCAAGTGTAGACATGAAAGTATAGATGAAAACTTGATGCAGACTCCGAGAAATGCCAGCGGCAAGAGCAAGTTCTGATGGGATCCGATCCGTCCAGACCATCCCACATTAGTCTATACACCATGAACCTATATTCGTGATTCCAAGCTTCCAGGATCTCCCCATTTTATCCTGACACTCTGCGTGTTTTCTTCTCAAAATGCCTATAGTCAGAGAAAGACAACATGCATCAAAGTCTGAAAATCATGGAAAACAGCTCCGGACACCTGGCTCAGTGCCTAAACACCGAAGTCACCTCAGGAAGTGCTCAAATGACACACCGGGAGAGGCAGGCCGCACTTCACACCCTTCCACAGACACCCGCACCCAGGCCTGGGCCTAGACAGCTCCGGACGCCTGGCTCAGGGCCTAAACGCACCGAAGTCACCTCAGGAAGGACACAAATGACACACCGGGAGAGGCAGGCCGCACTGCTCCACCCTGTGCCCCACCAGCACCACCCCAGGCCCCGTACGCACCTGGCCGGAGGCCGCTCATCCTCCGCAGCCGCCTCAGGGTCCGCTCAGCTCCGCTCGTCCTCCGCAGCCGCCTCAGGGTCCGCTCAGCTCCGCTCGTCCTCCGCAGCCGCCTCACGGTCCGCTCAGCTCCGCTCGTCCTCCGCAGCCGCCTCAGGGTCCGCTCAGCTCCGCTCGTCCTCCGCAGCCGCCTCACGGTCCGCTCAGCTCCGCTCGTCCTCCGCAGTCACCTCACGGTCCGCTCAGGCCCCGCGTCCCGCCTTCTCCACAGACAAGCTGACCGCGCAGAGCCCGCGTTCTTCCAGGCGCTTCCCCCGTAGAAAAGCCGCTGGCGCCTGACAGGACCGGGTCGGAAGCCCAGCCCGCCACAAGACCACAGCTCCGCAGGCCCGCACGCCACCGCGCGCGCTCGGAGGAAGGAGCTGCCCGCGGCCTCAGAAAGAACCGAACCAGACTAGTCCAGCCCTCGCCCCCGCCCCGCTCACTTCCTCTCTCCTGCCCCGCCCCTCACGCGCTCTGCCCCACAAGCCCCGCCCATATCCTGCTCACTCCCAATCTAGTTCTGCCCTTCCCATGCTCTGTCCCCCGAAGTCCCGCCCCTGGACCACTCACTTCCTCTCTCTAGTCCCGCCCTTCCCCCCTCCCGCACAAGCTCCGCCCTGCTCCCGACAGGCCCCGCCCTGCTCCTGCAAAGCGCCGCTGGCTCCGCCCCGCTCCCCACAGGCCCAGCCATAGCCCAAAGCGCCGCTGGCTCCGTCCAGCTCCCCACAGACCTCATCTGGTCCGGCAGAGCCCCGCAGGCCCCGCCCTGCTCCCGCCCCCACTGCTCCTGCAAAGCGCCGCTGGCTCCGCCCCCTCCCCACAGGCCCCGCCCTGCTCCCGCCCCCCCTGCTCCTGCAAAGCTCGCTGGCTCTGCCCCCTCCCCACAGGCCCCGCCCTGCTCCCAGCCCCCCCTGCCCCTGCAAAGCGCCGCTGGCTCCGCCCCCTCCCCACAGGCCCCGCTTGGTCCGGGAAAGCCCAGCAGGCCCCGCCCTGCTCCCAGCCCCCCCCTGCTCCTGCAAAGCACCGCTGGCTCCGCCCCCTCCCCACAGGCCCCGCTTGGTCCGGGAAAGCCCAGCAGGCCCCGCCCTGCTCCCAGCCCCCCCCTGCTCCTGCAAAGCACCGCTGGCTCCGCCCCCTCCCCACAGGCCCTACCCTGCTCCTGGACCCCCTGCTCCTGCAAAGCGCCGCTGGCTCCGCCCCCTCCCCACAGGCCCTGCCCTGCTCCTGGCCCCCCCTGCCCCTGCAAAGCGCCGCTGGCTCCGCCCCCTCCCCACAGGCCCAGCCCTGCTCCCGGCCCCCCCTGCCCCTGCAAAGCGCCCCTGGCTCCACTCCACTCCCCACAGGCCCCGCTTGGTCCGGGAAAGCCCAGCAGGCCCCGCCCTGCTTCCGGCCCCGCCCTGGTCCTGCACAGCCGGAAGACCCCGCCCCGCAGGCCCCGCCCTGGTCCCCGCAGAGGCCCCGCCCACCCTGCGCTGAGAGGCGACCCAGCAGCAGGCAGCCAACCAGTGGTGGCGGGCCAGCGCTGCAGGGTGCTCTGGTGGTGGTCGTGGGAGTCCGCAGCCGCGGGGTCCATGGCCAATCTCGGAGGAGGAGTGGCAGAGGGGAAGGAGGCGGGGTTAAAGCCAGCGCCCGTGGGCGGGGCCAGCAGGGTGGGCTGCAGGGCGGGGCCGGGATTTCCCGCCAAGGTGGTGGTGCTTGTGAGGCTTGGAGGCGCAGGGTGTGGTGGGCGGGGCTGGGATTTCCCGCCAAGCCCCTCTCGGTGGCCCTGTGCTTGTGAGGCTTGGAGGCGCAGGGTGTGGCACGCGGGCAGGGCCTGGATTTCCTGTGGGGCGGGGCCAGGGAGGGGAGGGGCTGAGGGGCGGGGCCGCGGGGGAGGGGCTTGTGGGGAGGGGCGGGGCTAGGAGTTCCCGGGCGCGGTGGCCCGGGCAGTGCAGCGGCAGTGGCAGGAAGTCAGAGGAGCCAGGGCCCACGGGCGGAGCGCTGGACAGGCCGGCACCGCCTGCTTTCGAGACCCTACAGGAAAAAAGAAAAGCACAAATAAGTCCCGAACCCGCGTGATTCGACCCCGTACTGGAACTCAGCACACCCGTGCGGGGGGGGGGGGGGGGGGAGGAGTCCGCGTCTGTGCAGGGGTGAAGGGAGGGGTACTGGGGTCAGGAGGAGGGCTCAGGTGGAGGAGGGCTCAGATGGAGGAGGGATCAGGTGGAGGAGGGTCAGGTGGAGGAGGGATCAGGTGGAGGGAGGTCAGGTGGAGGAGGGTCAGGTGGAAGAGGGATCAGGTGGAGGGAGGTCAGGTGGAGGAGGGTCAGGTGGAGGAGGGATCAGGTGGAGGGAGGTCAGATGGAGGAGGGTCAGGTGGAGGGGGGTCAGGTGGAGGAGGGATCAGGTGGAGGGAGGTCAGGTGGAGGAGGGTCAGGTGGAGGAGGGTCAGATGAAGGGAGGTCAGGTGGAGGGAAGTCAGGTGGAGGAGGGATCAGGTGGAGGAGGAATCAGGTGAAGGGAAGTCAGGTGGAGGGAGGTTAGGTGGAGGAGGGTCAGGTGGAGGAGGGATCAGGTGGAGGGAGGTCAGGTGGAGGGAGGTCAGGTGGAGGAGGGATCAGGTGGAGGAGGGATCAGGTGGAGGAGGAATCAGGTGGAGGAGGAATCAGGTGAAGGGAGGTCAGGTGGAGGAGGGATCAGGTGGAGGAGGGATCAGGTGAAGGGAAGTCAGGTGGAGGGAGGTCAGGTGGAGGAGGGATCAGGTGGAGGAGGGATCAGGTGGAGGAGGAATCAGGTGGAGGAGGAATCAGGTGAAGGGAGGTCAGGTGGAGGAGGGATCAGGTGGAGGAGGGATCAGGTGAAGGGAAGTCAGGTGGAGGGAGGTCAGGTGGAGGAGGGATCAGGTGGAGGAGGGATCAGGTGGAGGGAGGTTAGGTGGAGGAGGGTCAGGTGGAGGGAGGTCAGGTGGAGGGAGGTCAGGTGAAGGAGGGATCAGGTGGAGGGAGGTCAGGTGAAGGAGGGATCAGGTGGAAGGAGGTCAGGTGGAGGAGGGCTAAGGTGGAGGAGGGATCAGGTGGAGGGAGGTTAGGTGGAGGAGGGTCAGGTGGAGGAGGGATCAGGTGGAGGGAGGTCAGGTGGAGGAGGGATCAGGTAGAGGGATCAGGTGGAGGGAGGTCAGGTGAAGGAGGGATCAGGTGGAAGGTCAGGTGGAGGAGGGATCAGGTGGAGGGAGGTCAGGTGGAGGGAGGTCAGGTGAAGGAGGGATCAGGTGGAGGGAGGTCAGGTGAAGGAGGGATCAGGTGGAAGGAGGTCAGGTGGAGGAGGGCTAAGGTGGAGGAGGGATCAGGTAGAGGAGGGATCAGATGGAGGAGGGCTCAGGTGGAGGAGTCAGATGGAGGAGGGTTCAGGTGGAGGGGGTCAGATGGAGGGAGGTTAGGTGGAGGAGGGATCAGGTGGAGGAGAGCTCAGGTGGAGGGCTCAGGTGGAGGGGTCAGGAGGAGGGGTCAGGAGATAGGGGTCAGGTGGACAGGGGATGGTAGAAGAGGGCAGGATCCCCTCCTCTGAGCCCAGGGGCATTTAGGGACAGGGATGAGTGGCCGTGGGGTGGTCAGAACTTGAAGACAAGGGACCGGGCAGGGGCTGAGATCAAAAGCGGCAGCAGAGATGTCTCCTAGACTTAGGGGACAGGGTGTCCTGGGGTTCAGGTCTCCTAGACCTGAGGGTCAAGGTCTCCTGGGGTCAGGGTCTCCTAGAGGACAGGGTCTCCTGGGGGACAGAGTCTCCTAGGCCTGGGGTCAGGGTCTCCTGGAGGTCAAGGTCTTTCTGGAGTTTCATTAATGTTCCTGGGTCATCTTCAGCGGCCTGAGGTCTGGAGTCAGTGTCTGCCCAAAGAGCAGCAGAGGCTGAGAGTGGGCACAGCAGGTGGCTGGCATGTGGCATGTGCTGGGGACCCAACCCTGTGCCTCAGGCTGCCCAGGATTCCTCCCAGGTGACAGCTGCTGGGTATGTGGGGGGGAGGTGCTAAGTGTCCCCATGGAGGGTCTGACTGCTGAGTGTCCCCACAGTGAGCCTGAGTGCTGAGTGTCCCTGTGGTGGCTGAGTGCTGAGTGTCCCCAGTGAGCCTGCATGCTGAGTGTCCCCACAGTGAGCCTGAGTGCTGAGTGTCCCTGTGGTGGCTGAGTGCTGAGTGTCCCCACAGTGAGCCTGCATGCTGAGTGTCCCTGTGGTGGCTTAGTGTCCCCACAGTGGGCCTGAGTGCTGAGTGTCCCCACAGTGGGCCTGAGTGCTGAGTGTCCCCACAGTGGGCCTGAGTGCTGAGTGCCCACAGTGGGCCTGAGTGCTGAGTGTCCCCACAGTGGGCCTGAGTGCTGAGTGTCCCCACAGTGGGCCTGAGTGCTGAGTGTCCCTGTGGTGGCTGAGTGCTGAGTGTCCCCACAGTGGGCCTGAGTGCTGAGTATCCCCACAGTGAGCCTGAGTGCTGAGTGTCCCTGTGGTGGCTGAGTGCTGAGTGTCCCCACAGTGGGCCTGAGTGCTGAGTGTCCCTGTGGTGGCTGAGTGTCCCCACAGCAGGCCTGAGTGCTGAGTGTCCCTGTGGTGGCTGAGTGCTGAGTGTCCCTGTGGTGGCTGAGTGTCCCCACAGTGGGCCTGAGTGCTGAGTGTCCCTGTGGTGGCTGAGTGCTGAGCGTCCCCACAGTGAGCCTGCATGCTGAGTGTCCCTGTGGTGGCTGACTGTCCCCATGGCAGGCCTGAGTGCTGAGGCACCCTTACTACACCCAAACACCGTCTTTCGTAATGCATACCCTAACATGTACCCTTAATATATACCACAACACATACCTAAACCATAACACATGCCCTAACTGTAACACAAACCCTGCCACATACTATAAATTTTACCTTACCCTAATACATACCATAACATACACTCTAAACACTAACATGTATCATAGCAGTAACTGTTATGTGAACTTTGAACCATACAGTTACTCTTATACATACCCTAGCATGTACCCCAAACACTCTAATGTATACCCTAACCGAAGATAAAAATTAAAAGATACGCTAACATTTACCGTGGACATAACATGTACCCTAACCCTATCATATACTGTAGACCTTACATATACCCTAAGTACCCTAAACTTATGCCAACACACATCCTAACATGTTGCCTAACCGAAATCATAACCTTAACCCTGAGACATACCCAAACATGTTCCCGAAATCTAACACATTAATATGTCTCCTAACAAGTACTCTATCATGTACTATAAGTCATACATGTAACAGTATATTTACCCTAACATGTGCCAAACATACCATGTATCCTAGTATGTACCCAAAACACTTATTCATATCCTAACAAGTACTCTAGCACATACTCAAAACCATACAGGAACCCTTACATGCACAATAACATGTACCCCAGAGTAAACTAATATACACCCTAATATGTGTCCTAGCTTTAACATGTATCTTAACCATAACAGAATTCCCAATAGTATTTTCACTCTAACACACCAAACATGCTTTAGACACTAACACATATGGTAACAAGAACCCTAACATATACTCTATAACTCATACAGGTAACCCTTACATGTACCCTGAATGTACCCTAACATAATCTAACCAAAACCTTAATCCTGACCTTAACATATACCCTAACATGTACCCTAGCCACTAACCCATGCTCTAACAAGCATCCTAACCCATACTCTAATAAATACATGTGCCCATACATGTACTCTAACACGTACCTCCAACATACCCTAACATGTTCCTTAACCCTAAGATATACCCTAATATACACCCTAATATGCCCTAACAAATATTTTAATCTAAACAGGTACACCAATGGGTACCGCCAATGTACCATAGCACATATCCTAACATGTGCCCTAACCCTAACAGTAACCATAACCCTACCCCAATTGAGTACCCTAACACTAACACATTCTGTAACATACCCTAATGTGTGCTCTAACCCTAACCCAGACCATAACACCAACAAATCCCTTATCAGTTATCCTAACTCTAACATATACCCTAACATGTACCCCAACACATATCCTAACACATACCCCAATACATAACAGATATATTAACAAAATGTACTGTAAACCATAGTTACCCTTACATGTACCCTAACTCATACCTTAACACAAAAACTAACCCAAACCTTAATACCCTTACACATGCCCTAAGGCAAACGCCAACATGTATACTAACGTGTACCTTAACCACTAATACATATGATAACAAGTACTCTTACACATACGGATACCCCCACATGCACCCTAATATGTACCCAAATGAACCTTAACACTAACTGAAACTCCAACCCTAAGTAATACCCTAATACATGCCCTAACTGTAAAGCATACCCTAGCCATGTACCCTAATCCTAACACATCATCTAAACCCATATCCTAATTAGTTCCCTAGAACATACTCAAAACCATGCAGGTGCCCTTACAAGCACTCTAACCCCAAATGTAATCTAACATATTCCCTAACACATGTGTTAACTTTAACAAAACCATAAACCTTATACCCTGAAACATGTCCTAAACCTAACACATACCCCATCACATATCCTAACATGAACCATTAACATTAGCACATATCTTGATATGTAGCCTAACTATGAACACATACTCTAAATGATACATGTGCCTAACATGTACTCCAAATGTATGGCATAACAGTAGCCTATAACTTGCCATGATCCTAACATGTATCCTGACATGTTCTCTAACATATATACATATCCTATCTCTGGCCCATACTAACTCCCTAATTTGTAAACCTAACCATAACCCATACCTTGACATGTACCATAACTAACACATATCTTACCATGTACCTTAAAATGTGCTCTAACCTCAAAATATTATTTCAACATTAACATGTATCCTAACAAGCACCCTAACAGTACTCAAAACCACCCTTACATGCACCCTAACATGTACCCCAAATGCACCCTAACAAATACTCTAACATGCCTTAGCCCTAACAGGTACCTTAACCCTGTCATTTTCTACGCTAACATGTACTCTAAATCATAGCAATACCATTACATGCCCTGTAACATGTACCCCAAACCTACCCCAATGCATGCCCTAACTGTGCCAAAACCTAACACCCTAACATGCACCTTAAACCGAAACACTATCTTAACGTGTTCCCTAACATGTACCCCACCATACATCCTAACTCTGACCCATACTCACATCCTAGCATGTGCCCTAACCCAACTCATACCCTAATATGTACCCCAAGCTACTCACCAATCTTATGTCTCATTCTAAGCCATCTACTAACCCCAACCCATACATAACTGCACAACTAACACTTTCTGCAATCCTACCCTAATAAGTTCACTAATCGTCACCTGTTCCATAATCAACTTTGAAGACTACTCCATATCCATACCATATCCATAACCCCAACCCATCCCACAGAGTTCTTCCTCACACATTCCCTAACCCTAAATCTTTCCTGGACCCTTACTCTAACATTTCCTCAAGTGCATCCCCAACATCACCCTTTGTCTACCATATTCCCTACACCCTTTCCTTACCTTAAGCCTGACCTATTCCATAATCCAAATGCTAGCCCTAACCTCACCAGATCGATAACTTTAACCCATAATCCTAACACTGACAATGACCCTGACTCTGACCCTAACCCACAACCCTAACCCATACCCTAGCACATGCTCCAACATGTACCCTATCAGTTATCCTAACACATACCTTTACTCTAAAACCCTAAACTGTAACACATACCCTAATAAGTACCATAACAAATATAGTAAACAGTGTCACATTCTATCAAGTACCCTAACAAGTACTGTAAACCATACAGGTACATTTACATACACCCTATGATCTACCTCGAATTCACTTTAACACATACCCTAACACTTGCCCTTAACCCAAACTATAACCCTAATATGCACTATAGCATATACCTTAACCCTAAAAATACCCAAACTCTAACACAAACCCTGACATATACCATAAACTTCATCCTCACTCAAACACATGCCATAACATATACTCTAAACACTAAAATGTGTGGTAACAACTACTCTTACATGCACTCTAATACATGCCCAAACATACCCTAATACATAACCTTAACCCTAAGCCAAACCCTAACAAATACTCTAACATATACCCTACTGATTAACACAGACCCTAACCATTATCATGTACTGTAAAGCTTACATATACCCTAACAAGTACCCTAAACTTATCCCAACATACTTCCTAACATGTTGCCTAACCCAAACCATAACTGTAACCTTAACACATACCCAAACACATACTCTAACACACACTCTAAACATTTACATGTATCCTAACAAGTACTCTAACATGTACTTCAAGTCATACATGTACCCGAACATGTGACAAAACATACCCTGTTTGCTAACATGTACTCTAAACACTAACTCATACCCTAACAAGGACCCTAACACTTATTCAAAACCATGCAAATACCCTTAAATACACTCAAACTTGTACCCAAAAGTAACCCAATGTACACCCTAATATGTGCCCTGACTTTAACATGTCTTTTAACCCTAACAGATTTCCCAATAGTACTCTAACACATTAAACATACTCTAGACACACATACTCTAACAAATACCCTAACACATACTCTATAAAGCATACAGGTAACCTTACACGTACCCTGAATGTACCTAACATACTCTAACTCTGACCTTTACATATACCCCAAATACCTTGACACGTACTCTAAAAAATAAATGTACCCTAACACGTGACTCAAACATATCCTAACATGTGCCTTAACCCTAACATGTACCCTAACATGCACCTTAACATCCCCTAACAAGTACTGTAAACCACACAAGTATCCTTACATGCACCCTAACATGTACCCTCAATGTTCCCTAACATATAGCCTAACATGTGCTATAGTCTTAACATGAACCTTCACCCTAACGAATCCCCTGTGAAGTATGCTAACTCTAATACATACCATAATATGTGCCCTAACACACACTCTAACATGTACCGTAATCCTAACAAATCCCCTATCAAGTACCCTAACTCTAACACATACCCTAACATGGACTCAAACACATACCCTAATACATGCCATTACTTTAACATGTATGTTAAACCTAACAGATTCCCAATATACTGTAATACACTAAACATGCTCTGGACACGAACCCATATGGTAACAAGTACCAATTCACATATTCTATAAACTGTACATGTACTCTGAATGTACCCTAACAAACTGTAACTTAACATGTACCCTAAATGTAGCACATCCTCTAATAAATACTCTAAATTCTAATACATTGTCTAAACCATACAGGTAACCTTATGTGTACTCCAAATGTGTAACCTGACCCAGGCCCTAGTCCTGACACATACATGTACCCTAAAATATTCCCTAACATATACCTCATCACACACCCTAACTCTGGCCCATACTCACACCCTAACATGTACCCTGACTGACATCCATACGCCAGCATGTACCCTAACTCTAACACCCTATGTACCTCAACCCTAAAATTTGTGGTAAACATTAACATGTACCCTAACAAGTACCCTAACGTGTACTCTAAGTGAGCCTTACATGCACCCTAACATGTACCCAAAATGCTCCAGTGCTCTGCTTTTCCACAAGCCCTGCCCCTGGGCTGCACACTTCCCTGCTCTAGGCAGAAGGTGCTCTAGGCAGGTGCACTGTCCATGGAGGACACTGGGTGCAGTGAGGGCTGCTTCCCACCAGAGGGCGCTCTAGGTATGCACACTGTCCTCCTCACCACCAGGGGGTGCAGTGACCACTGCTTCCCACCAGAGGGCGCTCTAGCTGTGTGCACCGTCCTCCTCAGGACCCCGGGGCCTCCCACAATCTCCAGCCCTGGCCTGCTCACTTCTCCTTTGCCACACCCCTCCTGTGCTCTGCCTCCCCACAAGCCCTGCCTCTGGACTCGTTCTTGCCCCACCCCTATCACTCTCTGCCCCCCCACAAGCCCCGCCTCTGGACCATTCGCTTCCATGCTCTGCTCCTCCCACAAACTAGAGGGTGCAGTGAGCACTGATTCCCACCAGAGGGCGCTCTAGGCTTGCATACTGTCCTCCTCCTCTCAAGACCTGGAGTACATTAAGGGCTGATTCCCACCAGAGGGCGCACTAGGCAGGTGAGCTCCTTGCTGCTCTCCTCTGGACCCAGGGTGCAGTGAGAGCTGATTCCCCCAGAAGGTGTCTAGGCAGGCTCATCGTTATCTTCTCCTGACGACAGGGTGAGGGGGGTGGGGTGCAGTGAGGCTGCTTCCCACCAGAGGGCGCTCTGGGTGTGTGCACCATCCTTCTCAGGACCAGAGGGTGCAGTGAACACTGGTTCCCACCAGAGGGCGCTCTGGGTGTGTGTACCATCCTTCTCAGGACCAGAGGGTGCAGTGAACACTGATTCCCACCAGAGGGCGCTCTAGGTGTGTGCACTGTCCTCCTCTTCTCAGGTCCAGGGGGTGCAGTGACCACTGATTCTCACCACATGGTGCTCTAGGTGTGCACATCATCCTCCTAGGACCCCAGGGCCTCCCACTAGCCCCTCCCCTGAACCCCTCACTTCTGCTCCCTTGCCACACCCCTCCTGTGCTCTGCTTTTCCACAAGCCCATCCCTTGGACCGCTCACTTCCAAGTTCTTGCCCCTCCCTTCTCATGCTCTGTCCCTCCACAAGCCCCCATTGATCTGCTCTTTTGCATGCTTGCCCCATCCCTCTCAAGCTTTGACCCTCCACAAGCTCTGCCTCACTTCCAGGCTCTTGCCCCTCCCCTCTAGTGCTCTGCCAGTCCACAAGCCCCGCCCCTGGGCTGCTCACTTCTGGGCTCTTACCCACCTTTCTCAAGCTCTGCTCCGCCCACAAAACCTGAGGGTGCAGTGAGCACTGATTCTGGCCAGAGGGCGCTCTAGGTGTGGAGCCTTCCTGGTGTGGGGCCTGCCTGGTATGGGGCCTGGTGTGCGGCCTGGCATGGGGCATGGTGTGGGACCTGCCTGGTGTGGGGCCTGCCGGTGGTGGGGCCTGGTGTGGGGCCTGCCTGGCGTGGGGCCTGCTTGGTGTAAGGCCTGCCTGGTGTGGGGCATGCTTGGTGTGGAGACTGTCTGGTGTGGGGCCAGGCATGGGACCAGCCTGGTGAGGGGCCTACCAAGTGTAGGGAAGACCCGGCACTCACCACTCCAAGCTTCTGAACTCGTCCCATTCTCTCACTGCAGCACCTGAGGTCAAGGGCAGTCTCGGGAGAACAAAGAATCAGCGTCCTGCAGGCCCTCCGCTGCTGAGCGGGATCTGGAGTATGGCTGAGAAGAAAAAGAAAAAGCCATCTCAACCACACTGTCTGCTCCCACCTTCTGCTACCAGACCCAGCTCCTAAGGAGACAGATCTCAGGCCAGGCCCGAGGCAGTGATGGTTTACTCCTAATAACCCTGCCAGTGAGAGAGTCCTCCAGGCACAGAGAAAGATCACAAAGGAGTTTTACTAATGGGTCTGCAACTACTGCCTCCTGAGCTCTGTCAGAACTAGGAGCAGCTGCAACCTACAAGGCTTTTGTTTTCTCCTTCCCACAGGTGTCAGCTCTCTGCAGGCCCCTCAGCTCTCCAGGCTCTCTGCCTCTCCGCCGGCCCCTCAGCGGAGCCCCGCCTGCCTGAGGAGAACCCTCGCCGGCCTGAGGGGACCCTGCGCCAGCCTGAGGGGACCCCGCGCCGGCCTGAGGAGACCCCGCGCCGGCCTGAGGAGACCCCGCGCCGGCCTGAGGGGACCCCGCGCCGGCCTGAGGAGACCCCGCGCCGGCCTGAGGAGACCCCGCGCCGGCCTCAGGAGTCCCTGCGCCGGCCCCTCAGCCGAGCCCCGCCGGCCTGAGGAGACCCCGCGCCGGCCTGAGGGGACCCCGCGCCGGCCTGAGGAGACCCCGCGCCGGCCTGAGTCCCTGCGCTGGCCTGAGGAGTCCCTCGCCGGCCCCTCCGCTGGTCCCTCAGCCCAGCCTCTCCCGCCTCAGGAACCCCTCTGCCAGGCCCCTCCGATAGCCGGATCCCTTACCACACTTCTCTCCTGCTCGGTTCCACAAAACCCGCCAAGCGCCGCTCACTTCCAGTCCTGCTCGGCTCCACAGACCCCGCCCTGCGCCGCTCACTTCCTCTCCCTAACCCCGCCCTTCCCTGCTCGGCTCCGCAAACCCCGCCCTGCGCCACTGACTTCCTCTCCCTAACCCCGCCCCTCTCCCTAACCCCGCCCCTCGCCCGCTCGGCTCCACAGACCCCGCCCTGCGCCGCTCACTTCCTCTCCCTAACCCCGCCCCTCTCCCTAACCCCGCCCCTCGCCCGCTCGGCTCCGCAAACCCCGCCCTGCGCCACTGACTTCCTCTCCCTAACCCCGCCCCTCTACCTAACCCCGCCCCTCGCCCGCTTGGCTCCGCAAACCCCGCCCTGCGCCACTGACTTACTCTCCCTAACCCCGCCCCTCTCCTGCTCGGCCCCCACAGACCCCACCCTGCGATGCTCACTTCCTCTCCCTAACCCCGCCCCTCTCCTGCTCAGTTCCACAGACCCCGCCCTGCGCCACTGACTTCCTCTCCCTAACCCCGCCCCTCTCCTGCTCCACAGACCCCGCCCTGTGCCGCTCACTTCCTCTCACTAACCCCGCCCCTCTCCTGCTCTATTCCACAGACCCCTGCGCCGCTCACTTCCTCTCCCTAACCCCACCCCTTGCCTGCTCGGGCCCCACAGACCCCGCCCTGTGCCACTGACTTCCTCTCCCTAACCCTGCCCCTCTCCCTAACCCCGCCCCTCTCCTGCTCTGCTCCACAGACCCCGCCCTGCGCCGCTCACCTCCTCTCCCTAACCCCGCCCCTCTCCTGCTCTGCTCCACAGACCCCGCCCTGCGCCGCTCACTTCCTCTCACTAACCCCGCCCCTCTCTGCTCTGCTCCACAGACCCCGCCCTGCGCCGCTCACTTCCTCTCCCTAACCCGGCCCCTCTCCTGCTCGGCTCCACAGACCCCGCCCTGCGCCACTCACTTCCTCTCCCTAACCCCGCCCCTATCCTGCTCGGCTCTTCCCACAAACCGAGAGGGTGCAGTGACCACTGATTCCCACCAGATGGTGCTCTAGGTGTGCGCACCTTGCTCCCTTTCTCAGGACCACAGGGTGCAGTGACCACTGATTCCCACCAGATGGTGCTCTAGGTGTGCGCACCATGCTCCTCTCCTCAGGACTAGAGGGTGCAGTGACCACTGATTCCCACCACATGGTGCTCTAGGTGTGCGCACCATGCTCCCTTTCTCAGGACTAGAGGGTGCAGTGACCACTGATTCCCACCAGATGGTGCTCTAGGTGTGCGCACCTTGCTCCCTTTCTCAGGACCACAGGGTGCAGTGACCACTGATTCCCACCAGATGGTGCTCTAGGTGTGCGCACCATGCTCCTCTCCTCAGGACTAGAGGGTGCAGTGACCACTGATTCCCACCACATGGTGCTCTAGGTGTGCGCACCATGCTCCCTTTCTCAGGACTAGAGGGTGCAGTGACCACTGATTCCCACCAGATGGTGCTCTAGGTGTGCGCACCATGCTCCCTTTCTCAGGACCAGAGGGTGCAGTGACCACTGATTCACACAGGATGGTGCTCTAGGTGTGCACCGTCCTCCGGACCCGGTCTGACCCCACCGGCCCCACCCTTCTTGAGCATCAGCACAGGAAGGCAGCCGCACTCTTTGACCTCTCACCTTCTGGCCTGGCCCCGCCCACAGGGCCATGATGCTGTGCCCCCGGCGCTCTGCCCCGCACCGCCCGGAGCCAGAGCTGAGCCCGCGGGGAAGCCGGCTCCAGGCTGCCGGGCGCTGCACCGGGGCTCAGGGTCCGGGCGGGGCCGGGGGTCCTCAGGCCGAGCGGGGCCCCGGCGCTGAGGCCCGGCCAGACACTGCTGCCGCCACGCGCACCCCCGCGCAGGGGCCGAGCGCCGGAGCGAGGGATGCGGCCATCTCCCTATAACGCCTCGATGGAACGCGAATGTGAATGGGATGGTTTCCCTGACTATGGATGGTTGGTGCACAAAGGCCCGTCCCTGTGCGTGAAGTCAGCCAGTTCCTAGGACTCAGGTCACACACCTGGATGCCCGTGTGTACACACACAGATCACACACCTAGATACCCGTGTGCACACACACAGATCACACACAGATCACGCACCTAGATGCCCGTGTGTACACACACAGATCACACACGTAGATACCCATGTGTACACACACAGATCACACACCTAGATGCCCGTGTGTACACACACAAATCACACACAGATCACACACAGATCACGCACCTAGATGCCCGTGTGTACACACACAGATCACACACCTAGATGCCCGTGTGTACACACACAGATCACACATAGATGCCCGTGTGTACACACACAGATCACACACATAGATGCCCATGTGTACACACACAGATCACACACCTAGATACCTGTGTGTACACACACAGATCGCACACAGATCACACACCTAGATGCCCGTGTGCACACACAGATCACACACCTAGATGCCCATGTGTACACACACAGATCACACACAGATCATGCACCTAGATGCCCGTGTGTACACACACAGATCATGCACCTAGATACCCTGTGTACACACACAGATCACACACCTAGATACCCATGCGTACACACACAGATCACACACCTAGATGCCCGTGTGTACACACACAGATCACACACCTAGATGCCCGTGTGTACACACACAGATCACACACCTAGATGCCCGTGTGTACACACACAGATCACACGCCTAGATACCTGTGTGTACACACACAGATCACGCACCTAGATGCCCGTGTGTACACACACAGATCACACACCTAGATACCCGTGTGTACACACAGATCACACACCTAGATACCCGTGTGTACACACACAGATCACACACCTAGATACCCGTGTGTACACACAGATCACACACCAAATACCCGTGTGTACACACACAGATCACGCACCTAGATACCCTGTGTACACACACAGATCACACACCTAGATTCCCGTGTGTACACACAGATCACACACCTAGATACCCGTGTGTACACACAGAGATCACGCACCTAGATGCCAGTGTGTGCACACAGATCACGCACCTAGATACCCTGTGAACACACACAGATCACACACCTAGATACCCTGTGTACACACACAGATCACCCACCTAAATACCCGTGTGTACACACACAGATCACGCACCTAGTGCCCGTGTGTACACACACAGATCACACACCTAGATGCCTGTGTGTACACACACAGATCACACACCTAGATACCTGTGTGCACACACACAGAGCACACACAGATCACACACGTAGATGCCCATGTGTACACACAGATCACACACCTAGATGCCCGTGTGTACACACAGATCATGCACCTAGATGCCCGTGTGCACACACACAGATCACGCACCTAGATGCCCATGTGTACACACAGATCACGCACCTAGATGCCCATGTGCACACACAGATCATGCACCTAGATGCCCGTGTGCACACACACCTCAGCACAGGCGATGCCAACACCGAGGAGACGCGCTGGTTACACACTCACCCTAGGAGGCCCCGCCCTGCTCCTGCAAAGCACCGCTGGCTCCGCCCTGCTCCCCGCAGGCCCCGCCCTGCTCCCCGCAGGCCCCGCCCTGCTCCCGGCCCCGCCCTGCTCTCCACAGGCCCCGCCCTGCTCCTACACAGCCAGAAGACCCCGTCCCTCTCCGCAGGCCACGTCCTGGTCCCCGCAGGGGCCCCGCCCACCTTGCGCCGAGAGGCGACCCAGCGGCAGGCAGCCGACCAACTGTGGCAGGCCAGCGCTGCAGGATGTGTTGATCCTGGGAGTCCGTAGCCGCGGGGCCCAGGGCCAATCTCGGGAGAGGAGTGACAGAGGAGGAGGAGGGGTTAAGGCGAACGCCCGTGGGCGGGGCCAGCGGGGTGGGTTGGGGGCGGGGCCGGGATTTCCCGCCAAGCCCCCTCTCAATAGTGGGGTGCTTGTGAGGCTTGGCGGTGTGGGTGTGGCACGTGGGCAGGGCCTGGATTTCCTGTGGGGCGGGGCCAGGGGAGGGGCCTTGAGAGGAGCGGGGCCTTAAGAGGGGCGGGGCTAGGGCTTCCCGGGCGCGGTGGCCGGGGCAGTGCAGCAGCAGTGGCGGGAAGGCGGAGGCGCCCACGGGCGGAGCCTGGGTTCGAGACCCTACAGGAAAAAAGAGAAAAGAAAAGCACAAAACGTCCCGAACCCGCGTGCTCTGACCCAGAGGGTGGAGTCCGTGTCTGTGCAGGGGTGAGGGGAGAGGTACTGGGGTCAGGGTCAGGTGGAGGAAAAATCAGGAGGACAGGAAGAGGAGTTGTCAGTAGGAGGGGTCAGGAAAGGGGATCAGGAGGAAGGGTCAGGTAAAGGAGGGATCAAGTGGAGGACGAGCTCAGGTGGAAGAGGGTTCAGGTGGAGGGGGTCAGGAGAAGGGTCAGGAGATGAGGTTCAGATGGATAGGGGAAGGTAGATGGGGGCAGGGTCCCCTCCTCTGAACCCAGAGACATTTGGGGACAGGGACGAGTGGCCTTGGTGTGGTCAGAACTTGAGAATAAGGGACCAGGCAGGGGCCGAGATCAAAGGCAGCAGCAGAGATGCCTCCTAGACCTGGGGTCAGGGTCTCCTGGGGGTCAGGGTCTCCTAGATAGACCTGGGGACCCAGGTCTCCTGGAGGTCAGGTCTCCTAGGGGTCAGAGTCTCATAGACCTGGGTACAGGGGCTCCTGAGGGTCAGAGTCTCAGACCTGGGGACAGGGTCTCCTGGGTGTCAGGGTCTCCTAGACCTGGGGTCAGTGTCTCCTGGGGGTGAAGGTCTCCTAGATTTGGGAACAAGGTCTCCTAAGGGTCAGGGTCTTCTAGTCCTGGGTTCAGGGTCTCCTAGGGAACATGGTCTCATAGACTGGGGGTAAAGGATCTCCTGGGGGTCAGGGTCTCCTAGACCTGGGGACAGGGCCTCCTAGGGGTCAGGGTCTCCTAGACCTGGGAGACAGGTTCTCCTGGGAGTAAGGGACTCCTAGACCTGGACAGGGTCTCCTAGACTTGGGGGTCAGTGTCTCCTTGGGGTCAGGATCTCCTACACCTGGGTTCAGGATCTTCTGGGGGGGCATGGTCTCCTAGGCCTGGGGGACAGGGTCTCCTAGATGTAGGGTTAGGGTCTCCTGGGGGTTAGAGTCTGTCTGGGATTTCATTAATGTCCACTGGTCCTCTTCAGGGGCTTGGGCCTGAGATCTGGAGTTGGTGTCTGCATAAAGGGCAGCAGAGAGTGAGGGTGGGGACAATGGGTAGCTGGAATGTGGCACATTCCAAGACCAGCCCTGTGCCTCAGGTCACCTAGCATTCCTCTTGGGTTACAGGAGCAGAGGCAGACACTGGAGGTGATGAGTGTCCCAGCAGTGGCTGAGTGCTGAGTGCTGAGTGTCCCCACACAGGCCTGAGTGCTGAGTGTCCCCACAGTGGCTGAGTGTCCCCACAGTGGCTGAGTGCTGAGTGTCCCCACAGTGGCTGAGTGCTGAGTGTCCCCACAGTGGCTGAGTGCTGAGTGTCCCCACGGTGGCTGAGTGTCCCCACACAGGCCTGAGTGCTGAGTGTCCCCACACAGGCCTGAGTGCTGAGTGTCCCCACACAGGTCTGAGTGCTAAGTGTCCCCACAGTGGCTGAGTGCTGACTGTCCCCGAGGTGGCTGAGTGCTGAGTGTCCCCACGGTGGCTGAGTGTTGAGTCTCCCCAGTGTGACTGAGTGCTGAGTGTCCCCGAGGTGGCTGAGTGCTGAGTGTCCCCACGGTGGCTGAGTGCTGAGTGTCCCCAGTGTGACTGAGTGCTGAGTGTCCCCACGGTGGCTGAGTGCTGAGTGTCCCCAGTGTGACTGAGTGCTGAGTGTCCCCGAGGTGGCTGAGTGCTGAGTGTCCACACAGTGGCTGAGTGCTGAGTGTCCCCATGGTGGCTGAGTGCTGAATGTCCCCACGGTGACTGAGTGCTGAGTGTCCCCACGGTGACTGAGTGCTGAGTGTCCCCAGTGTGGCTGAGTGCTGAGTGTCCCCACGGTGACTGAGTGCTGAGTGTCCCCACACAGGCCTGAGTACTGAGTGTCCCCACAGTGACTGAGTGCTGAGTGTGCCCACAGTATCTCAGTGAGTTTTTCTTCCCACCAAAGGGTGCTCTTGGCATGCACACTGTCCTCATCAGGACCAAGGATCTAGTAAGGGTTGCTTCCCACCAGAGGGTGTGCTGGGCGTGAGCACCATCCTCAGCAGAACAAGTGGTGACATGAAGGCTTCTACCTACCAGCGGGTGCTCTAGGCACATGAGCACCATGCTTCTCTCCTCAGGACCCGGGTTGTAGTGAGGGCTTTGGGGTGCATTCAGGCCTTCTTCTCACCACAGGGTGCTCTAAGCCGGCACACCAACCTCATCAGAACCAGGGGTGCAGTGAGGGCTTCTTCCACCAGAGGATGCTCTAGAGGTTCACACCGTCCTCATCAGGGTGCAGTGAGGGTTTCTTCCCACCAGAGGGTGCTCTAGAGGTGCACACCATCCTCATCAGAACCAGGGGTGCAGTGAGGGCTTCTTCCCACCAGAGGGCATTCTAGACATACAGTCCTCATCAGGGCCAGGGGTGCCATGAAGGCTTTTACCTACCAGAGGGAGCTCTAGGCATGCATACCATCCTCTCTCCTCAGTACCCGGGTGCAGTGAGGACTTCATTCCATCACAAAGAAGAATGAAGCCCTGCAGCAAGATTGTGTAACCTTTTGCCCTTTCAGGCGACCAGCTGGTGACCACCCAAGAATGAAGCCCTGCAGCAAGATTGTGTAACCTTTTGCCCTTTCTTATGGAGACTTTTTGCTATAAAAGTTTGTTATCCTCTGCATTAAATTGCACTCAGCATCCACTCCTCTTGTGTGTGAGTTGTCTGTTTGCCATCTCCCCACTTATTTCAGTTCCTCCACTAGGTGTCCTCCGTCGTCCCGACAGAGCCGGTCCGCGGCACCGGCACACCCACCTCATCAGAACCAGGGGTGCAGTAAGGGCTGCTTCCCACCAGAGTGCTCACTAGGCTTGTGAGCACCATGCTCCCTCCTCTCCTCAGAATCTAGGGTGCCATGAAGGCTTCTTCACACCAGAGGGCGCTCTAGGCAGGCACACCATCCTCATCAGAACCAGGGATGCAGTGAGTTTCTTCACGCCACAGGGTGCTATAAGCCAGAGCACCAACCTCATCAGAACCAGGGATGCAGTAAGGGCTTCTTCCCACCACAAGGTACTATAGGCATGCGCACCATCCTCGTGTCAGGACCAGGGGTGTAGTGAGGGTTTCTTCCCACCAGAGGGCGCACTAGGCACATGAGCACCATGCTCCTCTCCTCAGGACCTGTGATGCAGTGAGGGCTTCTTCCCACCACAGGGTGCTCTAAGCCGGCGCACCAACCTCATCAGAGCCAGGGATGCAGTGAGGGCTTCTTCACACCACAGGGTGATCTAGGCATGCACACCATCCTATCAGGACCAAGGGTGTAGTGAGGGTTTCTTCCCACCAGAGGGCACACTAGGCACGTGAGCACCATGCTCCTCTCCTCAGGGTGCCATGAACGTGTCTTTCCACCGGAAGGTGCTTTAGGCATGTGAGCACTGTCCTCATCAGGACCAAGGGTGCAATGAGGGCTGCATCCCCCTAGAGGGTGCTCTAGGCGTGCACACCATCCTCCTCTCCTCAGGACCCCGGGTTCAGTGAGGGCTTCTTCCCAACACAAGGTGCTCTAAGCGGCACACCAACCTCATCAGAACCAAGGATGCTGTGAGGGAGTGAGGGCTTTTTCACATCACAGGTGCTGTAGGCATGTGCACCACCCTCATCAGGATCAGGTGTGTATTGAGGGCTGCTTCCCACCAGAGGGCGCACTAGACATGTGAACACCATGCTCCTCTCCTCAGGAGCCGTGGTGCCATGAAAGCTTCTATCCACCAGAGGGCGCTCTAGGAGCGCACACCAGCCCTCAGTACCAAGGATGCAGTGAGGGCTTCTTCCCACCAGAGGGTGCTCTAGGTCTGCGCACCGTCCTAATCAGGAACAGTGGTGTGTAGTGAAGGCTGCTTCCCACCAGATGGCATGCTAGGACCATGAGCACCATGCCGCCTTGCCTCAGGATCTGGGTGTAGTATGGCTTCACCAGAGGGAGCTCTAGGCATGTGAGCACCACGTTACTCTCCTCAGGACCAGGGGTGCAGAGCTGCTTCCCACCAGCGGGCGCACCCCTCCCCTGTCCTGCTCAATCCCTCGACTTTGCCCCGCCTCTTGTGCTCTGGCCCCTCCTACAGCCCCACCCTCCGGCCTCAGCCACGCCCGCTCCAGCCGCCTTTCCCCGAGGCTGTCCCTCGCCCTGGCTCCAGCCACTGCCCTTCGAGCGGCGGTCCGGCTCTGCCCCTTCCCACCTGGAGAGACAGGGCTGCGAACCGCAAGGGAAGCCGAGCCTGTGGACCAGACGGCTTCGGCTGCCTCGGTGCCTTGCACTGGCCTTGAGTCCGGCCTTCCCTCCCCGCCGAGGCCCGCCCGGGAGCCGCCCGCTCCACCGCCCGCCGCCCTGCCGGCCGGGCCCGGGTTGAGCTCCACGCCGCGGCCCCGCGCGGGCCAGACCGCGAGCCTCGGGACTCTGCGGCGCGGAGCCGGCGGGCCGCGGGGACTGGCGAGGGACGGAGGCCGGTCAGGCATGGGGAGGAGAGGTCACGGAGGGCACCGGGCAGACCGGAGAGCGGAGCGAGGCAGAAACCAGGGCTGCCCGTTACATCGTCTTCCGACCCCACCTCCCGCCCTACCCTCAAAGGCGGAGAGGTCAGGACAGACGGAGCGGGACAAACAGCAGCAAGCGGGACGGACCGCAGCCAGCACAGACACACGGAAGCACAGCCCGTGACTTTGGGCGAAGGGACAAAAGCGGCAGCACACGGTGCTGAACAGGGATCCAGGGCTTTGCGTGAGCCGCGGCCGGGGTTCGATTCTTAGGCGCGACAGCAGCACACACGCCACAAAGGGAAACCATGAAACCGCATCCCACCCAACCACTCCACAAAGACAAGCTACAAACGGGAGAAAACCATCAAGGACAGTCATAGAAGCCTAATCAGAACAGCGACGTACCGAGGGGCCGGCCATGTCACCAGGAGATGATCAGCCGCCGTCTTTGCCTCGATAGACTACCACGGACCGGCCTGAAACAGAACTGAATTCCTCTTCGCTCTGGGTGTTGGGAGTCTCAGATCCAAGCTGTCAGGCCTGCTGGCCTGAGGCTTCTCCTGCAGCCTGCCCAAGGCTGCGCTCCTCACCAGGCCAGTCACAAGAAAGTGGACCCTGCCACTGGCCCTCTCCTGTGGTCACCACAGGAGGTGCGAGGGGTCTGCGCTTCCACATATGAATCCAAGGAGGCAACCGTCAGCCTGTTCAATCCACTCTGGAATCAGTTTCATGGAGTAAGACAGACATACAAATGGAGAGGAACCACTTAATATTTTTATTGTGCAAAGCACTGCTCTCCACTGACTTTCACCATTTGCTGTCCACGTAATAGACACAGGAATCACTCCAACACGGGAACCTTCATGAATTAAGCGATACCATCAAATGCAAGGTGAAACTTCAGTAACAAAGTGCTCAGTTCTCATCTTTTATGTCACACACTGGCACACAATAGCCCAGTTAATTGCCTACTATCCTGGAGAGGTGCAGAGAGGATCTGCAGACTAATCTCCTACGTTTGATACCAACATAGAAAGAACCATTACATTAAAGTTTTCCTATGACTTTTGAAGTCTAGGTGATTCTGGAGATAGTTCATACAGTGAAATAGAATTTTTTTATGTTGTTGGGGCTGGGAAGGTGGCTCGGTGGTAGAGTGCTCGCTTCGCATGCATGAGGCCCTGGGTTCAATTCCTCAGCACCACATAAGCAGAAAAAGCTGGAAGTGGCGCTATGGCTCAAGTGATAGAGTGCTAGCCTTGAGCTGAAGAGCCGAGGGACAGCGCCCAGGCTGAGCTCAGGCCCCATGACCGAGAAAAAAAAAAAAATTTTTTTTTCATGTTGTTAATGACAAGATCATCTAATTTCCAGAAATTTATGTCAGTCTGTTTCTGGGGGTTTTAACTAACCATTTCTAACATAATATACAGAAATCACTGCAATGAGGATATGAGATTGTTTTTATTTTTATTTTTAGCCAGTCCTGGGGCTTGAACTCATAGCCTGGGCACTGTCCCCAAGCTTCTTTTGCTCAAGGCTAAAGCTCTACCACGTAAGTCACCACACCACTTCTGGCCTTTCCTTTTTATGTGGTGTTGAGAAACTGAACCCAGGGCTTCATGCATGCTAGGCAAGCATTCTGCCACTAAGCCACCTTCCCAACCATATTTATTTCCTTATTGAACAGAAAGTGCTAGCATTCACAAGTTTCAGTTAAGGTTAGCTCTGTTATAAATTTTATTCAGTCTCATTCACGTCACTGAGCAAAAGAACTTTCAACACTTACCTCTTTGCAAAACACTAGAGACCTTTTATAATACTGTTACGATACTTGTGGCATTACAGAACCAGTACCATGCTTGGCATGTAGTAGAAACCCCAATGTTTTGAGTGGTGGGTGCTATTTCATAACAGGTACTGTGCAATCACATACAGATTCTGACCTTCAAAAATCAATAACCGTCACTGCAATATAATCTCCACCTAACACAGCAATGTAATTATCTCTGGTTTTGCTCATACCAGGAGAACCCTGTTTTGGAATAAAGCAATTCAAATATGAGGTTCTCTGCTAATATTATATCCCATTTGTGTTCTTTGTATCTACAACAAGGATTTTAGAATTACATTGTAATAGGGCCAGGAAGGTGGCTCAGTGGTAGAGTGCTTGCCTCCAACGTATGAGGCCCTGGGTTCAATTCCTCATGACCACATACGCAGAAAAAGCCAGAAGTGGCACTATGGCTCAAGTGGTAGAGTGCTAGCCTTGAGCTGAAGAGCTCAGGAACAGTGCCCAGGCCTACAGTTCAGGCCCCACGACCAACAAAAAAAAATTACATTGTTATATACTGCCAAAATTTACATCCCTTCCCCCAAACTTATCAGTGTCCTTTTTCTCTAGAAATAACTACAGTCCTGAAATGGTGAGACTCAAGAAGGACCAACTTTCCAGGAAACCTGGTCTAGAAGCATGGATTCAATATTCATGACCATTACTGGTATTTTGCAGGCATATGGCCATGTGTTTTTGTGTCCCCCGTCAGTGTATCCCCATCCCCTTTGTTCCCTGGATTCCTTGCAGTTCTGTGCTTTTTTTCTTAATATAAATTATTGTTTAGATGATGATGTAAACAGGCTTTACAGCTTCATGAGTACATTTCTTGTCAAGCATTGTTACTCCCTCCTTTTTCTGCTACTATCCCTTCCCTCCCCCAGTTCTGTTACTTTTAAAGCAAGGCTTCCTTCTTACTTTGTCCAAAATGACCTGCAAACATCCTCATCAGAGGCCCATTTATTCTTTGGCGTTTAGGTCTGCCAGGGAACATTGCTAATGTTTATACAGCAAGACAAACAGACTTACTGCCATGGATATCCTACAGAAATATAAAAAGCACAGTGAAGTATTATTAAAACTAAGACTAGAGGTAGGGGATTCAGCTTAGTCAAAGTCCTAGCAAGTGCAAGGCCATGAGGTCCATCCTCAGCTAATACTAAAATACTAAATGCAAATACTAAAAATGACATAGCAGCTAGGCACTGATGGCTGACACCTGTGACCCTAGCTACCCTGTAGTACTATATCAAATTCACCCACAAAAAAAAAGCCAACCAGGCACCAGTGGCTGTCATCCTAGTTACTCGGGAGGCTGAGATCAAGGATCAAGGTTCAAACTCAGCCTGGGTAGGAAAATCCATGAGACTCTTATCTCCAATAAACCACCAGAAAACCAAAAGTGGCGCTGTGGCTCAAATGGTAGAGCACTAGCCTTGAGCTGAAGAGCTGAGGGACAGTGCTCAGGCCCAGGGTTTAAGCCCTACAACTGACAAAAAACAAAAACAAAAAAGCCTAAATGGTGAGCTGTAGCTCAAGTGGTACATCACCCTGGTATGCAAAAGTTCAGAGATAGCATCAATTCCGAATTGAAGCACAACAACCAAGGGGAAAAAAGTAACTATCAGTCATTAGAGAAGGGGAGAAACACATAACTTAAAAAAAAAAAAAAGATACTTGGCCAAGGGAAGGAAAAATTGGCTTTGGCCATGCAAAAGTGTTAGTTACAACTTAGTAAGCGATTCAGACAAGGGTCTTGATGCGCTATCTCATTTCCATCTGTCTTTTTGTGTGTGTGCCTTTTTGCGTGTAACACATAAGAAGTATAAATCAGGGATCTTTGTTGGAGGTGCTATGTTTTGAAGCAGCACCCATGCTTGGATGGCACTATGCCACTTGAGACACCCCAACACTGCTTACTACTAGTTATTTAGGAGACTGTCTCAGTTTCTGCACAGACTAGATTCAAAACACCATCCTCTGAGCTCAGCCTCCTGAGACATAGCCAATTAACCATTCATGTCAGCACTTGTAAATAACCACAAGAAAGGCTCCTGAGCAACTAGGACAGACTATGTACATCCATGGATTATGGAGCCAGATAACCCACAGCAATTTCAGTTGCAATGTCCACTGTCAAAGTACCTACTACTTAATTTTTTTAAATTTTCATTATTATAGTGTTGATGTACAGAGAGGTTACAGTCACATAAGTCAAATAGAGCACATTCCTTTTTGGACAATGTCACCCTTTCCCTTGCTCTCCGTTTCCTCTTCCATCCCCACTGTCAAGTGGTATGATGCTCACAGGTGTCTAATGAGTACCACTGCTACATTTTGTTCACCCGTAGTGCCTCCATTTCTGTGCACACCCTTACCGCCTCCTAAGGTCAGATAAACAATACAAAAAGAAAACAAAAAAGGCACAAGGAAAAAAAATTTCCATTTCCTGGAGTTCACTGTTATGATCAGAGGCAAACAGGCATTGCGACTTTGTGTTCCTCTTCTAAAAGTATTATCCTTTGGTCTCACTGTATGACTGGAGTCACACAGAATTTAGCATTTACTGACATCTTTTAGATCCAGCTTCAACATGAGAAAAAACACGTGCTCCTTGTCTGAGTTTGGCTTTCCTTACTTAACGCAATTTGTTCTAGGTACCTCTGTGAACTATTCTACTTGGATTAGCTTTAAGCCACAACTCTGAGAGCTTAACCTCCTTCATCGCTAGGATTACAGGTGTGAGTCAATGCCACCTGGCTTAGTCTTTTCTTTACTATGTGTTCATTCACTCAGAGGTAACCATTCTCTGTAGGATTCACACATTGTGGGAATTCAGTATCACTTTCAGATACTTCAAAGTAGCTGAGGAACCTAAAGGCCTTTCCACATTGTTTACATTCATAGGGTGCTTCTCCATTATGTTTTCTTTCGTGGGCATGAAAGTAACTGAGATATCTGAAGGCTTTTCTGTTTACACATTCATAGTTTTTCTCCTGTATGTGTTCTTTTTACAAACTTGACTATAACTGAAACATCTAAAAGCTTTTCCATATTGTTTACATTTGTAGGGTTTTTCTCCAGTATGAATGACAGAGATGACAGAATGACAGAGGACTACTCAGACTTTGCCACATTGTTTACATTTATAAGGATTTATTCCAGTATGAGTACTTTCATATATCTGAATGTAGCAAGAACTCAAGGTTTTACCACAATGTTTACATTTGCAGGCATTTCCTTCAGTATGAGATCTTTCATGAGTTTGAAGATAGCTAAAACACCTCAGCGTCTTACCACATCCACATTCACAGGGTTTTTCTCCAGTATTTGTTTATGGAAATTTATATGTCTTTTTTTTTTATTTTTTTTTTTAAACTAGGGCTGAGAACCGAACCCAGGGCCTTGGACGCGCCAGGCGGGCGCCCTTCCGCTGGGCTAAACCCCCAGCCCCTGTTTATGGAAATTTAGAACTCAAAGCCTTACCACACTGTTTGCATTCATAAGGACTTCCTTACCATGTGTTCTCTCATGTACTCAAGGCATCTGTGATCTCTGAAGAATTTTTCACACTGTTTACATTCATGGGGTTTGGCTCCACTATGAGCTTTCATGGACTTGAAGGGAGGTGAAATATCTGAAGCTTCTCTAAGACCGTTTATATTTGTAGGGTTTCTCTCCAGTATGGATTCTTTCATGTTTTCAAAGAGACAGAGAAGTACTAAGAACTCTATCACACTATTTACATTTATACATTTCTCCAGTATGAGTTCTTTCATGTATTCTAAGGTAGCTAGAACAACTCAGGGTTTTACCACAATATTTGCATTTGCACGGGTTTCGTTCAGTATGAGTTCTCTCATGAGCTCGAAGGCAGCTGAGGTATTTGTAGGTCTTCCCACACCGTTTACATCGATAGGAACATATTTTAGCATGAGCATGTTCGTGTACTCGAAGGCAGCGGAGATATTGGAAGGATTCACCACATTGTTTGCATTCATGGGGCTTTTCTCCAGTATGAATTGTTCGATGCACTTTAAGAGAAGCAGAACAACTGAAATTTTTACCACATTCCTTACATTCATAGCATTTTTCTCCACTATGTATCCCTTCATGTATTCGAAAATAACGAAGACTTCTGAAGCTTTTTCCACAATATTTACATTCATAGGCTTGTATTCCACTATGAACTCCTTCATGTATTTGGAGGCTGCTGTGACACAAGAAAGCTTTTCCACATTGTTTGCATGCATAGAGGTTTTCTCCAGTATGAATTCTTTCATGCACTCGAAGATAACTAGAACAACTCAGACTTTTGCCACAATGTTTACATTCAAAGGGATTCTTAGCACTATGTGTTCTCTCATGTTCTCGAAAGTACCTGGCATGTCTGAAGGCTTTTCCACACTGTTTACATGCATAGGGTTTTCCTACACTGTGAGTTTCTTCATGAACTTTAAGACCATTAAGAGAACTGAGACTTTTACCACATTGCTTACATTCATAGGGGTTTTCTTCACTATGTGTTTTTTCATGCATTCGAATGGAACTACGTTGTTTGAAGACTTTTCCACATTGTTTGCATGCATAGAGTTTTTCTTCAGTATGAATTTTTTCATGCACTCGAAGATAACTAGAACAACTCAGGCTTTTGCCACAATGTTTACATTCAAAGGGATTCCTAGCACTATGTGTTCTCTCATGTTCTCGAAAGTAACTGGCACGTCTGAAGGCTTTTCCACACTGTTTACATGCATAGGGTTTTCCTACACTGTGAGTTTCTTCATGAACTTTAAGAGCATTAGGAGAACTGAGACTTTTACCACATTGCTTACATTCATAGGGGTTTTCTTCCGTATGTGTTTTCTCATGTATTCGAATGTATTTAAGTTGTTTGAAGGTTTTTCCACATTGTTTGCACGCATAGAGTTTTTCTCCAGTATGAATTCTTTCATGCACTCGAAGATAACTAGAAGAACTCAGACTTTTGCCACATTGTTTACATTCATAAGGATTCTTAGCACTATGTGTTCTCTCATGTTCTCGAAAGTACCTGGCACGTCTGAAGGCTTTTCCACACTGTTTACATGCATAGGGTTTTCCTTCAGTGTGAGTTTCTTCATGAACTTTAAGAGCACTAGGAGAACTGAGACTTTTACCACATTGCTTACATTCATAGGGGTTTTCTTCACTGTGTGTTTTTTCATGCATTCGAACAGAACTAAGATGTTTGAAGGTTTTTCCACATTGTTTGCATGCATAGAGTTTTTCTTCAGTATGAATTCTTTCATGCACTCGAAGATAACTAGACGAACTCAGGCTTTTGCCACATTGTTTACATTCATAAGGATTCTTGGCACTGTGTGTTCTCTCATGTTCTCGAAAGTAACTGGCCTGTCTGAAGGCTTTTCCACACTGTTTACATGCATAGGGTTTTCCTACACTGTGAGTTTCTTCATGAACTTTAAGAGCACTAGGACAACTGAGAAATTTACCACATTGTTTACACTGATAGGGATTTTCTTCAGCATGTGTCTTTTCATGTATCCTTAGGTACCCAAGTTGTTTGAAAGTTTTTCCACATTGTTTGCATTCATAAGATTTTTTTATACTCTGATTATTCTCATGTAGTTGACCTGAACTGTAACAAACAAAGGACTTATTTTGCTGGCATTTATACAGTGATTTTGTTTGGTGAGTTTGTTGATGTACTTGAAATGAACTAGAAGTATCAAAGATTTTCAAACATACCTTACATTCATAAGGTCCATTTATATTGTGAGATGCCATGTGTTGTTGAACACTTTTGTGAGAGATAAATGTTTTCCCACATTTTTTATATTTATATAGCTTCTCTCTGCATTCTTTATTTTCATATTTGTATCCAGAGTGAGATATTACATGCCTATTAAAGGAAGAATGATACATGAAAAATTGGGCATTGTCCCTGAGCTTCTTTTGCTCAAGGCTAGCACTCTTATCACCTGAACCTCAGTGCTACTTCTGGTTTATGTAGCACTGAGGAATCAAACCCAGGGCTTCAAGTAGGCAAGCACTTTACCACTAAGCCACATTCTCAGCCCCATGAAAATCTTTACAGTATTTTCACATGCTTTTAGTCCCACTGAACTTTTCTTCCCTATATTAAGATTTGGAACCAAGTGAAAGTATCGCCACACAAACCAAACTCTATCTGCCAAATAGCTTCTATAAAATGACAAGACATCAGTAGTAAGTGCTTTACTAATGAATATTTATTCATAGGTCTTAAACATAACACTGCTCCACAAATGAGGTGAAATGTGTATTTTCTGTTGTCTAGGTAGGATTAGTTGAAGCAGATGTTTCATTTACTTGGCAACATGGCTTCCACAGAACTATCACAAGAGCAACATTCATGTGTCCTTTTTTTACTACTGTTTGCAAGTGAAATGTTGTGCCAAACATTTAACATCCTTGTTACATCGAAATATATTTTTTGATAATTTTTTTCTAATAGTTAGAAGTTGTGCTCATTTGTTTTCTTCTTTTTTTTCATGGGGAGTGCCAGTCCTGGGGCTTTAACACAGGACCTGGACACCGTTCCTGAGCTCTATCTACTCAAGGCTAGTGTACTACTTCTTGAGCCACATCCCTAATTCTGGCTTAGTTGGGTGATTAACTGCAGATAAGAGTCTCAAAGACCTTCCTGCCTGGGCTGGTTTCAAACCATGATCCTAATATCACAGCCTCCTGAGCAGCTAGGATTACAGGTATAAGCCACTAGCACCCAGCCTTTTGCTTCTTTTTATTTTTATTTTATTTTTTTGCCAGTCATGGGGCCTCAATTCTGGGTCTGGGCGCTGTCCCCCCAGCTTCTTTTGCTCAAGGCTAGTGCTCTACCACTTGAGCCACAGCACTATTTCTGGCTTTTCCTGTTTATGTGGAACTGAGGAATCAAACCCAGGGATTCATGGATGCTAGACAAGCACTTTTCCACTCAACCACATTCCCAGCCCCAGCATTGCTTCTATTATGCACGTAAATTACCTGATATTTCTCTGAGAATTTTTGTGCTGATCATTCATGTTCAGGTCTGTCCATTTGCGTCCTAAATATGACCAAAAAATATTACCAATTATAAATTATAGAAAAGTAATACTAATTTCTAGGTTATATACATGGTAACCATGCCTGAAATATTCAACTTTTTCCCTATCTACATTCCAAATCTGTTGTCTATTTAGAAAAGAGAAGATATTGTGTATGTGTGTGCACATGCCCCTAACACTCTTGCTGGGCTTTGTCATTCCAGGCTGGTGCTTGGCCACTTAAGGCACACATCCATCTCTGGCTTTTGTGGTGGTTTACTGGAGATAAAGCCTCACAAACTTTCCTGAAAGGCTGGCTATTTACCACAATCCTCACATCTCAGCTTCTTGATTAGCTAGGATTACAGGAGTGAGCCATCAATTCCCGTCCAAAGGATGGTATTCTTACCTATACAGTTGAAGTTGCTGAAAGTTTCCAGCATTACATCTCTGTAGAAAGTCTTCTGAGAAGGATTCAGCAAAGCCCACTCCTCCTTGGTAAATTTCACAGACACATCCTTGAAGCTGAAAGACTCCTAAAACATCCCATATACATATACAGAACAGGTAAACTTACAGTACTATAAATGTACAATAATTCATAAACTGTTCTCAAGATTCTGTGGTCTCCAAATATTTACTGATTAGCTGTTACTCCCACATACTTATAGTACTAGAACTGAGCTTTTGAGGAAAAGAAATGCAGCAGATATATGTGATACACACATATAAACTACCTAAAAATTTTCATGAATCTTGTCTTTTAATACACAGATACTACCTCACTATGGATATAAAGTATATGTTCCTCTCATTAATGGGACAAATAAGTAACATGTGGTGCTGAACTAACCATAAATTCTTTATGGCGAGAATCACTAGAACTTGTTATAACCAAGTCCTGCCACCTGAGGTGCATAAGAAAAATCATTACAACAGTCATGACACTGTCCTTATAAACTTAAGCTCCAAAAGTTTGACCTTGGGGCTAGGATATTGCTCAGTGGCATGGTGGTTACCACTAAGTAACATGACACAACCACAAAAGTGGCCCTGTTTGGAGGGGGAAACCAGCAAGGAGGGGGAATGGAGAGGTGAATGGAGGTACATTATATACATATGAAAAATAGCATAATAAATCCCAGCAAAAACAGCTAAAAAGCGGAGGATAGGGCTGGGAAGGTGGCTCAGTGGTAGAGTGCTTGCCTTGCATGCATGAGGCCCTGGGTTCGATTCCTCAGCACCACATAAGCAAATAGAAAAAAGCCGGAAGTGGCGCTGTGGCTCAAGCGGTAGAGCGCTAGCCTTGAGCTGAAGAGCTGAGGGACAGTGCCCAGGCCCAGAGTTCAGGCCCCACGACCGGACCCAAAAAAAAAAAAAAAAAAAAAAAAAAAAAGCGGAGGATAGAAGGGAAACAGGAAAAATTAGATGGAGTGAATATGATCAAAGAACATTATATGTACATTGTCAATATAACATGAAGCTACTTTGTCCAATTATTTTTATTAATTATTTATTTAAAAACAAATTTAAATGTAGCAGTGGTACTAATTAGATACTATGTTGAAAATGAACTAAATACCTTGTGGGAGAGGACAAAAAGGAAAAACTGAGAAAACTAGGGAAGAAGTGACATTGTACAAAAAGATGTACTGCTGGGTGCCAATGGCTCACACCTGTAATCCTAACAACTCAAGAGGCAGAGATCGGAGGATCATGGTTCAAAGCCAGCCTGGGCAGAAAGTCTGAGAGACTCTTATCTCTAATAAACCACCAGAAAACAGGAAGTGGTCTTGTGACTCAAAGTGATAGAGTACTACCCTTGAGCTGAAGAGTTCAGGGACAGCACCCAGGTCCTGAGTTCAAGCCCCATGATTGACAAAAAAAAAAATTGTACTTATTACCTGACTATGTAACTGTAACCACTCTGTACGTTACCTTTATAATAACAATTACAAATTTACTTAAATTAAAAAAAAGGAAAAATTCTGCCAGGCACTAGTGGCTCATGCCTATAACCCAAAATACTGAGGATGATCACAGTTCAAAGCCAGCCCAGGCAGTAATTTCAAGAGCCTTATCTCCAATTAAGCAGCAAAAAGATGGAGGTAGAACTGTCGCTCACATTAAGAGTATCAGCCTTGCCAGGTACTGATGGCTCACACCTGTAATCCTAGCTACTCAGGAGACTGAGATCTGAGGATCGTGGTTCAAAGCCAGCCCGGGCAGCAAAGTCTGTGAGACTCTTATCTCCAATTAACCACCAGAAAACTGGAAGTGGAGCTGTGGCTCAAGTGGTAGAGCGCTTGCCTTTAGCTAAAGAGCTGAAGGACAGCACGTAGACCCCAAGTTCAAAGCACCATGACCAACAAAAAGAGTGTCAGCCTTGAACACTATGGACAATATGAGATGCTGGTCTCAAGTTCCAGGACCTGCAACAAAAAAAAATTTTTTTTTGGAAACAAGAGGTTCTTATTATGTCCTATATGCAGTTATTTCTTTTTTTTCTATTTTAATTTTCTGTATACCCTTTACCTTGTATATAAGCTTAGCTGATTAGTGGAGGGTAAGGGAACCACAGAAACAGCAGGACAAAAGATGAGCTAATACAACAATGATACTCATTAGACACTGTGTTGGAAATGAACCTTATAACAGGAGGGAGGGTAGAATGGGAAGCAGAAAAAAAATGAGGGAGAGGGTAACAGTGTTTAAAAAGAAATGTACCTTCCTTATGTAAATATAACTCCCGTTTATCCCCTTTATAATAATTTTTTTAAAAAAGATCATGCTCTCATTATGCCAAAATGGGAATTTTCAACCATCGCAGAAGTTGAGAATGCTGAGGCACTTATTAGATTAAACCCAACTTATTCAGACTCCATATTGACATCCCTGGCATTTTCTCTCCTAGCCTGGAATCATATTTGAAGAATACAGTAGAACTTTGGGCAGGTTAGTGCTTCTGGATCTTGCACATCTCGATTTCTCTGTGAAACTGTGACTCTTGTCCACTGGGAGAGTGACAGCTTGACGCTGGGATACTGGTGGAAAGCCAGTTTCAGGCGCTGTCCTGATGAGTTCACTGGGGGTCACCTGTGAGATGACCCAGGGCCTGCAGCCCAGGCAAGGCTCATCCTCCATCAACTCTCACTTCTGTTTTATCTACAACCAACTTTTTTTTTTTTAATGGTGGAGTTTAAATTTTTTTTTTTTAATTGTGAAATTACCGTAAAGAGGGGTTAAAATTACATGGGCAAGGCAATGAGTGCATTTCTTATCGAGCATTATTGCATCCTCCTTTGTTTCCCCTTACCATCCCTGAGCCCTGTCCCTCAGCTCACAGACTTTCCTGCTGGGGCTGGCTTTGGACCGTGATCCTCAGATCTCAGCCTCCTGAGTAGCTAGGATTACATGCATGAGCCATTGGCACCCAGCTTTTTTTTTTTTTTTTTTCCTTGACAATCCTGGGGCTTGAACTCAGGGCCTGAGCACTATCACTGATCTGCTTTTGCTCAAGGCTAGTACTCTACCACTTGACCCACAGCACCACTTCCAGCTTATTTTTTTTCTGTGTATGTGGTACTAAGGAATCAAACCCAGATCTTCAGGCATGCAAGGCAAGCACTCTACTACTAAGCGACATTCCAGCCTTTCCTCCAGTTCTTAAAATTCGTGTTTTGTTTTGTTTTTTCTATACATGAGATAGCTTTCATTTTTATCTGGCATGTCATTTTACACAAAAGACATTAATGCCATGTAGGAGGCAAAATGCACTAATTAAAAAACATTCAAACATTCTATTTTACAAGAAACAAAAATCTTGTCTTAAAATTTATATTGAGATTGTACAAAATGATATGAGAATATCTTTTTCTGGAAATTTTTCCATTTAAGAAATGTACACATGGGCTGGGAAGGTGGCTCAGTGGTAGAGCGCTTGCTCTGCATGCATGAGGCCCTGGGTTTGATTCCTCAGCACCACATAAGCAAAAAGTAAAAACCCGGAAGTGGCGCTGTGGCTCAAGTGGCTGGGCCCTAGCCTTGAGCTGAAGAGCTGAGGGACAGCACCCAGGCCCAGAGTTCAGGCCCCATGACCGGACCAAAAAAACCAGAAGTGGTGCTGTGGCTCAAGTGGTTCCACACTCACTTTGAGCTGAAGAGCTAAGGGAGAGTGTCTAGGCCCAGAGTTCAAGCCCCACAACTGACCAAAAAAAAGTGATAATTTTTTTAAATTTTTACTAGTCTGTATTTTCCATCCCAAGACAAGCACATATAAAATAATGTTGAATTTTTCATATACATATGTATGAATAAACAAGCCTGTACATATGTAAACAAATCTAATCAATGATTAATAGATGAGCCATGTGCTGGAGGCTGATTCATGTAACCCTGAAATTGAGAGAGAACGTTTGTGGTTTGAAGCCATCAGGGCAGGAAAGTCTGTAAGACTTTTATCTCCAATTAACCACCAGAAAACCAGAAGTGGAGCTATGACTCAAAGGGGACAACACCCAGGTCCTGAGTTCAAGTCCCAAAACAGACAAAAACAAAATAGCCTGAAGCTGTGACTCAAAAATTAGTTTCACCCTTAAATGAAGAAAGTACAGCACCAAGGTCCTTAGTTCTAGACCAGTACTGGCACACAACACACAACAACTGTGCGTTACAAATGATGGAAAAGGCCTATATGGTCTCACTAAATTCTTCCATTAAGAAGAACTGACAGGCTGGGAAGGTGGCTCAGTGGTAGAGTGCTTGCCTTATGTGCATGAGGCCTGGGTTTGATTCCTCAGCACCACATAAGTAGGAAAAGCAGGAAGTGGTGCTGTGGCTCAAGTGGTAGAGTGCTTGGCTTGAGCTGAAGAGCTGAGGGACAGCACCCAGGCCCAGAGTTCAGGCCCCACAACCAACACAAAAAAAAAAAAAAAGAAAAGAAAGAAAGAAAGAAAGAAAGAAAGAAAGAAAGAAAGAAAGAAAGAAAGAAAGAAAGAAAGAAAGAAAGAAAGAAAGAAAGAAAGAAAATGAAGGGATAGTGGGAGAACAAGGGAAGGGGTAACAATGCTCAATAAGAAATGTACTCATTGCCTTACTCATGTAACTGTAACCCCTCTTTACAGCATCTTAACAATAAAATAAAATTTAAAAAATATAAAAAAATAAAAAATTAACAAGCCGGGCGCCAGTGGCTCATGCCTATAATCCCAGCTCAGGAGGCTGAGATCTGAGGATCACAGTTCAAACCCAGACTAAGCAGGAAAGTCAGTGAGAGTCTTATCTCCAATAAACCACCAGAAAAACAGAAGTGGCACCATGGCTAAAGTGATAGAGCAATAGCCTTAAGCTGAAGGGCTGAGAGACAGCGCCCAGGCCCAGAGGTCAAGCCCCACAAAGGACAAAAAATGAAAATAAAAAACTGCAATAAGAACAGGGCACTGGTGGCTCACACCCGTAATCAAAGCTTCTCAGTAGGCTGAGATCTGAGGATCACAGTTCAAAGCCAGCCTCCTGGGCAGGAAAAGTCCATGAGACTCTTGTCTCCAATAAACTCAGAAAACCAGAAGTGGCACTGTGGCTCAAGTAGTAGAGTGCTTTCCTTGAGCTGAAGAGCTGAGGGACAGCACCCAGGCCGAGTTCAAGCCCCATGACCGACAAAAAAATAAAAAATAAATGTTGCAATTACATTTCAAAATATATTTTTTAATTCGACCCAACAAATTAGGACAGATGTTTTATTTGTTTTGGGTGTGCTAATTACATCCAAACTTCAAAAAATGGAGCCTAGCATTGGTGACTCATGCTTACTATAATCCTAGTTACCTGTAGGCTGAGATCCGAGAATCACAGTTCAAAGCCATCATGGGCAGAAAAGTCTGAGATTCTTATCTCCAATCAACTACCCAGAAGAAAAAGTCAGAAGTAGTGCTGTGGCTCAAGTGGTAGAGTGCCAGCCTAGAGGTGAAGAGCTGAGGGACAGTATCCAGGCCGAGTTCAAACCCCACAACCGACAAAAAAAAAAAAAAAAAAAGAGGTAGAGCCTAGCCTTGATCTGTAGAACTCAGGGACAGAGCCCAGGCACAGATTTCAAGCCACATGACCAACCAAAAAAAAAGGAAGAGTTTGTTCAAGATCACGCAGCTGGGCTGGGAAGGTAGGTCAATGATAGAGTGCTTGCCTCACATGCATGAGGCCCTGGGTTCAATTCCTCAGCACCACATAAGTAGAAAAAGCAAGAAGTGGTGCTGTGGCTCAAGTGGTAGAGCGCTAGCCTTGAGCTGAGGGACAGTGCCAAGGCCCAGAGTTCAAGCCCCAGACCAAAAAAAAAAAAGATCACAAAGTTTACAAGGAGGGGCTCAGAGTAGAGCTCAGTGCCCCTTTGGCCCCAAGTCCAAGCAGTTAAGGTGGTAAATATTGCCATCTAGAAGGCAGGGTTCCCAAAGACAAGGGACTCTCAGAGGTGCTAAGAGCAGAGGCGGAATGTTGAGTGGATACTATGGTAGGTGTGCTAAGGGCAACCAACAGGACACCAGCAACAGTAGCCTCCAGTGAATACAGGACTACCAAGGATGACAGGCAGATAACCAGGGAAGGGAAACAGCCCAGATGCCCTATCACCAATGGATGGATCAATAACATAAAGTGTGTGTGTGCGTGTGCGTGTAAGCGTGCATATGTGAATGTGTATATTTTTTAAAATAAACTGCCATCAGCATTTCCCGGGGCATTTTTCATGTTAAATAGCTCCACACTCCTCTCTTGCCATCTAATTTTTCTGTAATTCTTTGATAATTTTGTTACTTAGCTTGTTGATGGACTATATTACATTCATGTGATAGGATACATTACATTCATCACGGTTTTTTTTCTTTTGTGTGTTGAAATTTGCAACTAGGTTCTTACATGAGTAGCATGTGGTCTGCCACTTAATTACACACAGCCCTCCCCTTTTTCTTAAATTAAAATAGACTGGTAGCATAAAACTGATATACAAAGGCCCCTCATATGCATATGAAATGAAAAACCAAAAGCCAAGAATATCGAGAAATTCTTACATACATAAATCTAAATAGAACCAAGACACAATTTCCAACGAAAATGGAAAGCTGACCTTAGAATTAGATATTTATTTATTTATTTATTTATTTTTCCTATGGTAGGTCCTGGGGCTTGAACTCTGGGCCTGGGTGCTGTCCCATGAGCCACAGCGCCACTTCCCGTTTTCTGATGGTTCATTGGAGGTAAGAGTCCTTTCCTGCCCGGGCTGGCTTTGAACCGCGATCCTCAGGTCTCAGCCTCCCGGGCAGCTAGGATGACAGGAGCGAGCTTCTGGCGCTCCCTAACAAGAATGTGGGGAACGCGGAGGCGGGGCGCGGAGCCGCCCCGGGCCGGCGGGGAAAAGGCAGCCCCGCCCCGTCGGCGCGTGCGGGAGGCCCGCGGGCCTGGGGGGAGGGGAGCCTGAGGCTGTGCGTACTGAGACGGGGAGGCCCGGGCCGGCTCCGCCGGTTCCGCCAGGCTCAACGCAGGGTCCCACTCACCATTTCCCGGACTGCAGGGCCGCCCGGGTCTTGGCCCCGGCGGCGCAGACAGCGGGCAGGAGTTCCACGGGAGGCCGAGTAAGGCCCGCGGCACCGCGGGACGTAAGCAGCAGCCAGGGCGAGGCGCAGCGCGCCGTCCTTCCCGACGCACGGACCCCGATTGGTCGGACGGCCCTCCCGACGAGCCACCCCTCCGATGCGCGGGCCCCGATTGGACGGCCCTACCCCTGACGCAACGCGCCTCCGACGCGCGGGACCTGATTGGACGGCCGTCCCTCCCGACGCACCGCGCCTCCGACGCGCGGGCCCGGATTGGACGGCCCTCCCCAGACGCACCGCCTCTCCGACGCGCGGTCCCCGATTGGACGGCCGCCCGCCGTACCCTTTCAAGACCGAGAACGAGGAGCCTGATCCCCGCCAGCGCTGGTCGCCCTCTCGCAATCCCGGCGGCGCTGGAGGCTGAGGTCTGAGCGTCGCGGTTCCCCGCCAGCCGGGCGGGACAGTCCGTGAGAGGCACACCGGCACAAGGCAGGGAGCGGTGGCCCGAGTGGTAGAGCGCTGTGGTTTACGAACGAGCGGGTAAAACGCAGGCTTGAGGGGAACCCTTCCTCGGCACCCCAGGCCTGACGGCGGAACCCCAGCGGGAGCGGGAGCGGGAGCGAGGAACGCCCGCTGCGGCCTTGGAGCACCGACGGCCGCGGGGAGACGGCGTGGTCCACGGGGACGCCGCGTTCCGGGGACCGGGACGGAGCCCCGCGCGCGGCCGTGGGAGCCCCGCGCGCCCGCTGCTCGTGGTGCTCTCGGGATTCGAGCGAGTGGGAACGTGGGGCCCCTCTGCGCGCGATGGCTTCCCTGGAAGCACACAGAACGCTGCAGATGAATTCTGTTCTGCCGCCTGCGGCTGCAGCCCCCGTTACTAGAAGCCAAGTAAAATGTCTGGGCACCAGGGACTCACGTCTGTGACCCTAACTTCTCAGTGCGCTGAGTCTGAGGATTGGGGGAGAAAGCAGCCGGGCAGCACAGTCTCCTGGAGCCCGGCCTCAACTCCCGGCCTCTGCAGGCCCGGAGTTCAAGCCTAGGACTGGCACGTGAAAGGTAAAGTGTGCTGATCTCATTACAAAAATGAGAAACTCGCTTATTTAACACTGAATTGATTGTCTGAAATACACCGTTATGTCTTTGTTCATTTCCAGGTACTCATCCAATTATAAAAATTAAATAGGCTATCTTTGGTCCTCTTTTGTTTTGGCACTTTGACTGTTTGCATGATTCTACTTGTGGACTCCATATTACATTCCATTTACAGATGTGTACATTATTTCCCCAACATCACTCTTAAATCCTACGGCTTTATAGTAAGTACTACAATGGGAAGCTAACTTCTTCAACATGGTAACAATATATCATATGTATCTTAGCGGGTTATGTTTGGCTGGCTGAAGATTTCTCTCCCCCGAACTAGAATATAAGCTTTATGAGACATGAAACTTCATTGTACTTGATTGTTGTTTTTTTCCCTTCCTATATCTAGCATAATAGTTAGAATGTAGTAAAGTGCCAACGGAAATATTTTAGTTAAGTGAATGAAGATAGGAATGAAATAAAAGGCATGGAGACGGGCTGGGAAGGTGGCTCAGTGGTAGAGTGCTTGCCTTGCATGCATGAGGCCCTGGGTTCAATTCCTCAGCACCACATAAGCAGAAAAAGCCAGAAGTGGCGCGGTGGCTCAAGTGGTAGAACACTTGCCTTGAGCTGAAGAGCTGAGGGACAGCGTCCAGGCCCCAGAGTTCAGGCCCCATGACCAACCAAAAAAAAAAAAGACAAGGAGAATTATTCACAAGTGGGAGGACATAAATGGTGATACCATTCATCTGGTGAAGAAAGATCCTAACCTTCCCTCCTGGGAGAACAACTTTTGGTGAAGATGGAAAATAACTGGCTCAGTGTGGGACACGGTTCCCACTATACCTGTTATCCCAAGCCAGGTCCATGTCCTTCATCCATGCTCTGCCTGGCCTGGCCCTGAAACACACATCTGGGCCTCTTTCTGGAGCAAAGGTTAAAAATAATTTTTTTAAATTTTTTGTTGGTTATGGGGCTTGAACTCTAGGTGCTATCCCTGAGCTCTTCACCTCAAGGCAAGTGCTCTACCACTTGAGCAACAACACCACTTCCAGTTTTCTGGTGGTTTATTGGAGATAAGAATCTTACAAACTATCATGCCCAAGCTGGCTTTGAATCACAAGCCTCAGATCTCAGCCTCCTGAGAAGCTAGGATTATAGGTGTGAGCCATGATGCCCGGCTCAAGGTAAAAATATTTTAACCTGGGACCCTTCCAGTCACCACCACCTTGAATCTCAAAGACCAAATTAAGCCATAATTAGCAAAAATTACAGTGTCTTTGGCATGTTTTAGGAAGGGAGGCCTCTCACAGTTCCTTAGATGTCTTTCTCCCATCTGGGCCAAATGAACAGGAGAATATCATTTATGATGAATGTAGGTACAGGGAGTCTGGGGTTTTTTTTTAGACGTTTGAGTAAGGCTGTCAAGAGAATACAAAATCTTATGTTTTTCCCAAACCTCAAAACATTTGTATCAAAGTAACTAGTCTTCCTAACATCCACTGCATGGGCTGGGAAGGTGGCTCAGTGGTAGAGCGCTTGCCTTGCATGCATGAGGCCCTGGGTTCAATTCCTCAGCACCACATAAGCAAAAAGAAAAAAGCTGGAAGTGGCACTGTGGCTCAAATGGTAGAGCGCTAGCCTTGAGCTGAAGAGCTGAGGGACAGCGCCCAGGCCCAGAGTTCAGGCCCCATGATCGGACCTAAAACAAAAACAAAAAACAAAAAAAAACATCCACTGCATGCAGTGAAGAAGGAAGATACAAAAGTCCACACAATGGATGTGCACTGGCCACCAGAACTGAGAAATCCTCCAGTCATCTCTGTCATGCTAATTCTCCCTCACAGGGAAGCTGAGAACCTCCTTCCACACACCAGGGACCAGGAAATCACCACCGCCTAGCTCAGTCCCCTCCTCTGATACATACCTTAGATCAAAAGAAACTTCTCCCCTTCAGGAGTGAAACGGGGTGCCCATAAAACAAAGCCAACCCAAAATCCACCCTTCCTGTGGCAGAATCTAGAATTCTAGGGGACAGGGAGGTAGCAAGGAAGCAGCACTGTGAATTATAGAGGTTTCATGTCATCAGCACATGTTTTACTGTCTAACACTCCACATCTGAGCCTATGGTTCTGGGGAAGGATGGCCCTGTGTGACAAGGGGAGACTGACTTCTGCTTGACAAGGTCACACCATGGGAGATCATAATGTCCCTCACTCTTTAACACAGAGCCCTCCGAGAGGGGTGCCCAGCCACGCCCACAAATACTTTGCAGCTAAGGCTGCAGGCTTTCTTCCTGTAGGATTGGCAGTCAACCTTGCAATGGGCTGGGCTGAACACACTGAGGTAAGGGTCCTGCTCCCAGAGCATACCAGTCAAGGTGCAGGAAGCATTTTCAGTACTGCAGCTAAAGCTGTAATTAGGAAAGGCACTCAGTGAGAAGGCTGGGAAGGAGGGTGTGTACTTCCTGGATGAAGCTGGGAAGCTGGACCCTCCAGGGCAAGTGCACTACTGGATGCCTGGCCTCTCCTGCTTGCCCTGTCCTGTCAAACATTCTTTCTCTGTGTATCTTTGTAGTGTGTCTTTGCTAGGGATGGTGGAAACACAAGAGTTTTATAACAAAGGCTAGGCAGCTGGGCACCAGTGGCTAATGCCTGTAATCCTAGCTACGCAGTAGACTGAGATCTGAGGATCATGGTTCAAAGCCAGCCTGGCAGGAAAGTCCCAGGGAGACTCTGATCTCCAATTAATCACTAAAAAAAAAAAAAACAAAAAAACTGGTAGAGTGTTAGCCTTGAGCACAATGAGGCTCAAGGACAGGGTCCAGGCCCTGAGTTCAGGACCCACAACCGACAAACAAGAACAACAAAAAGGTAGGAGGTTGTTTGGGCCTGAAATACCAACACTTGAGAGGCAGGAGAACCATGAGTCCTAAGACAGCCTTGGGGCCTAGTGAGAAAGCCCAGGTGCAGTGGCGCTCCCCTGCAGTACCGGATACTTGGAGGCAGGGACCGGGAGCTGGGGTGGCCCGCGTCAAGCACGCCAGGAGGCTCAGGAGGACCGTCGTAGAATGCGGGCCCTCGGCAAACAGGCCGCATCTGAGAGGAACCACCGCGGCGAGAAAGGGCTGGGGCTGGCTCAAGGAGCAGGCCGCTGGCCGGGTAAGCCCCGGGCCTGGGCCCGAAGAAAGACCGCGACCGACGGGGGGGGGGGGAGGGAGGCCTCTCCTTCATCAGATTAGACGGTAGGTGACAGACAGACAGACAGATGTCCTTAACGCCGCCAGTCCAGGGACACAGGCAATGTACCCGGAAGCGAGGAGGCGAAGCAGAACGGGTCCCGCGACCCACCAGCCCCGCCGGACGCCGGCTCGCGCGAGCGGCCGCGGGGAGGCGCAGGCCAATGACGTCACCGGGCCCCGCCGACGGAGCCCCGCGCGCGCGCAGCGGCTCGGCCGCAGCTTCGCAGCGCTCGGCGGCATGAGCCTGCGCGCGCTCCTCCGGCCCCGCGCGGCGGCGGCGGCCCTCGCGGCGAGCCGGCGCTGGCTGGGCGCGAGCGCGCGCAACCGCGCGTTCGCCAAGGAGCTCTTTCTGGGCAAGATCGAGCAGGTGAGACGGGCCCGGTGTCCGCGCGGCGTCGGCCGCCCGCGCCCTGCGCACTGCCCGGGCACCGGCCCGACCCCCCCCCCCCCCCCCCCGGCTCCGAGCGCCGCGGGGCCCGGCCGCCCCTCCGCCTCGGCTGCGGGCCGCCCCGCGGGCTGCAGCTGTTGCCTTGTTGTTTGTTGGTCGGTCGGTCGCGGGGCCTGGGCGCTGGCCCTCAGCCCCGCAGCTCCAGGCGCGCGCTCCACCACTGAGCCGCGGCGCCGCTTCCGGCGTTTTCTGCTGATGTGGTGCTGAGGAATCGAACCCAGGGCCTCGTGCATGCGGGCCAGCGCTCTTTTGCCGGGCTCTGCAGAGCCGGGAGGAGCCGCCAGTGCAGCTCCGGACTTGTCCCGCGATCTCTGAACGGAGCTCAGTGCTCTGGCACCTTCCGGGGACCGCTCGGGAGACCGCGCTTCCCCTGCCAGAAATCTGGCTCCAAGGTTCTTCCCAACACTAACCCTTTCAGCCCCAGAGCCATCCTGTAGCAGCCATCAATAACAAAGCACTCCTCTTCTTAGAAGACACGGCTTCTCGTGGGTCTCTTCCCGGGGCTGCTACAGAGACAAGTGAGAGACCGAGTGAGTAGGGTTTGGGCAACCCCAGCAGCCTCAGTCAAACCACTTGGCTTTAATTTGTTTGGCTTCTGCGATAGGTTTACTTGAACAACGTACTGGTGTGGGTGTGTTTTGTGCCGATCCTGGGGCTTGATCTCAGGGCCTGGGCACTGCCCTTGAGCTTTTTTGCTCAAGTGTGGAGCTCTATTACTTGAGTCAGCTCTACTTCTGACTTTCCAGGTAGTAAACTGGAGATGAGTCTTACGGACTTTTCTCCCCAAGCTGGCTTCTAACTTTGATCTTCAGATCTCAGTCTTTTGAGACTCCAGGGGTTTAGGTGTGAGCCACCAGTGCCAGGCACTGTTCATTGAAATTGAACTCTTCATTCAATTTTTGTTCATTGTTATTAGAGTCCTTTCTTCTGTGCAACCAGGATCTCTCGCTGTAGCACCTTGGCACACATGAGGTGCCAGAGTGCCTCCTCATCTGTCCTTCCCATCGGTGCCAGAATCACCTTTCTCTCACAGCTCATTGCCAAGGGCTAGAGCTCCAGTGAGGAGACAAAGGTGATTGTGGTGGAGATGGGTTGAGCCTCTGTGAATTCCATGAAGGAAACAGGTTTGTTCTGAGGAGCAACACTCCTGTTTTCCTTCTTGACCACCTTGACTATGGTATGCTAAAGGACAGAAGGTTGAGTCAACTGTCTCTTAAATAGAGACCAACCTGTAGCCTGGGCCCAGAGAGGAGCAAACAGATCTGAGCACATTGCTAGAATGGATGAAGTAGGTAGATAGAACTGCAAAGGCCGGGGAAAAATTGAAGGCTCCTCTGAAGAACTTTCTGGCCATGAGTGTAGACAAGAGCCAAACACTGGTGCAAACACTTTGTTACTTCATGTTTCTGAGTTGCATGGCTGCTCTCTGAAGAAGTTCATATGGAAGGGAAGGGAAACTTAGTTTCCCGAGGGTGATCTGGTCTCATTCCATAACCCAGCTCACTTAGACACTCATCTCAGGGAGCTGATGTTGGTAACAGGGACAGTGGTAACCTCAAACAGATAAGGGGCACAGTGGAGATCCTCCCTCCTGTGCTGATCACAGGGAGCTGATGTCAGTGACAGGCCCAGTGGTGACTCCATCCATCATGCTCAGCACCAGGTGTCAGTGTCAGCCACAAGAGGAAGAATGGCCTGAAGGAGCAGACAAGGTGACCATGATACGCTCTCATCAGTAGGGATCTTTTGAACTCACAATGCCTGATACAGAGTTGATTGGTCTATTGAAGAGCTTTCATAAATCCCATCTTCCACAATTTTTACAAGGCCTTGAGTAAATGTGGGTGCTGAAGGGTGATGGGATTTGTCCATGGCCTTGAGTTGATAAGCAGCAAAGACTAAACTTAGACTGTAAAAATACTTCTTGTTTATGGGACTGTCATTATCACTTCTTGAGAAGGAAGCTGGCAGAAAGTGATCATCTTATCTGCTTGCACCAGAGGAAGGTGGACTAGGTGAGTGGGCACATGAAGCATCTCGTGAGATTTGCTTTGGCCTCCTTCCATGGGTCACATCCTGTTGTTCAAGTGTCTTCTTCCTTGCCTTTTGACTACTATCCCATGCTGAGAGGTATTCACTTTGTAAATTTCTGTCCTGTTTATCGTTGTTAGAAAGCCGTTTTCCCATTTCCAGAAGTTAGCCAAGATGAACTTAATGAAATAAATCAATTTGTGGGACCTGTGGAAAAATTCTTCAATGAGGAGGGTATGTAAGATTATCATTACCATTTCCATTATAAAGGTGGTTATCCTGCTGTATTAGAAGCACTGTATACAGAGTCTTTTATGAGGAAGAAACAATGTCCTCATAATATTAACCTAAGGCATCATTCCAACTACTTCATAATGTGTAAACATCTAGTTCAGCAGTGCTTGTTTTCTCCATGGTTCACCATGGGCCACTTTGAAATGTTTTCAAGTAATAACCTCTACATTCCTCACCTGTACAATTAAAAAAAAAAAATGTAGCTGGGCACCAGTGGCTCACGCCTGTAATCCTAGTACTCAGGAGGCTGAGATCTGAGGATCATGGTTCAAAGCCAGCCCAGGCAGGAAAGTCCATAAGACTCTTCAATAAACCACTGTGGCTCAAGTGGTAGAGCACTCACCTTGAGCTGAAGAGCTGAGGGATAGCGCCCAAGCCCAGAGTTCAACCCCACGACCAACGCCCCCCCCCAAAAAAAAAAAAAATGTTTGTAAGCTGTTACAGACCAACACTTGAGCAAAATACAATAAAAGTAAGCAACTGTGGCTGGTCATGATGGTGCACACCTGTAGTCTCAGCTACTTAGGAAGCAAAGATTAGGGAGGTTACAGTTTAAGGCCAATGGGGCCAGAAAGTTACCAAGATCCTATTTTAATGAACAAGATGTGTGTGGTGGTATGCATCGTAATCCCAGCTATGCAGGAAGCATAGGTAGGCCAAGTTGTGTTTAATAACAATTTTAAAAATCTTTTTAATGTTTACCTTAGTAGAATACAGCAGAATTCCCCCTATCTGCTTTTGTTTAATTTATATATCAAGTACCCCTGGAAAAGTCGGCTGTACACCTTGGAGAGAATTAGAATTAGAAAGACAACAATAAAACAACCTTGAACATGAGGGCGCCTTTGAAGGTGTTACATATACTGAAAACTACTGCAGTCAATGTTACTATGTTGCTAGTGTTCAAAGCTGCAGAGTTGTCCACAGATACATTTTATATTTAAAAATATGCTGTTCCTTTTGTTCTGGTGGTTATCTTTCTTCTTTAATCTGTTTTTAATATCCTTGGTCCTTTGGTCTTTATTTAAACTTGAATATCTCACACTTCTAAGTTGTAACCTAACAAACAATCAGCACAATCCATTTGTTAAACAAATACATTTTCCATAGATGTTCCCCACCCCAGCTTCTTTTTGTCATCTTGGCTCTTGAACTCAGGCCTAAGTAGCTAGGATTACAGGCATGAGCCTTTCCCATTTTATTCTCTCTCTGTCCCTAGACAACTGTTCACATGCTTTTCCTCACATTAGTTTGTATTTTGTGGAATTTTATTTAAACAGAACCATACATTATGTATGGTTTTATTCAGCTTCTTTTACAGCATTTTCAGTTTTCTTCATGTTACATGTAACAGATTTGGCCCATCCTAGAGCTTGAACTCAGGGCCTGTCTCTGAGCCTCTTTGTGCTCAAGGCTAGATCTCTATCACTTGAGCTACAGCACCGCTTCTGGCTTTTTTGAGTAGTATATTGGAGATAAGAATCTCATGGGGACTTTTCTGCCCAGGCTGGCTTTGAACTGTATCCTCAAATTGTCAGCCTTCTGAGTAATAGGATTTTAGGTATGAGCCACTGACACCCAACCCAGTTGTCCCTTTTAATGCTGAGTAGCAATTTCCTTGTTTGAATATATGAAAGATTGTATCCTTATGAAGGTTAACATCAAGTGCCAGGATAACAGGTATGTGCTACCATGTATCGCTAAGATTGTTTATTAATGGAACCATACCACAAAGAAGCTCAGAGAAGTTCCCAGGCCTGAGTTCAAGCCCCAAAACCGGCAAAATAAGTAAATAAAAAAATAAAATAATAATTCAGTGCCTTAGGAGAGGAACACAAAGGTCCAATGCCTATGTGTGTCTGATCATCCAAAATTATACTTAATAAAATTAACTCCAGGAAATAGAAACAAAAGGATATTGTTGTTTGTTTGTTTTCAGTTTGGGTTTGTTTTTTTTTTGCCAGTCCTAGGGCTTGAATTCAGGCCTGGGCTCTGTGGCACTGTGATTCAATGTGGTAGAGCACTATCCTTGAGCAAAAGATCTCAGGGACAGTGCTCAGGCCCTGAGTTCAAACTCCACGACCAACCAAAAAAAAAAAGAGAGAGAAGAATTGTACTTTTTACAGGAATTACGTAATTGTAACCCCTCTGTACATCACCTTTATAATAACAGTAAAAAAAAATCTTTTAATCTGAGTACTTTTGTTGTGTGTGAACATACCATATTTTTTTGGGGGGGGGGGTCCGGTCATGGGGCCTGAACTCTGGGCCTGGGCGCTGTCCCTCAGCTCTTCAGCTCAAGGCTAGCGCTCTACCACTTGAGCCACAGCGCCACTTCTGGCTTTTTTCTTATGTGGTGCTGAGGAATCGATCCCAGGGCCTCGAGCATGCAAGGCAAGTGCTCTACCACTGAGCCACCTTCCCAGCCCCACCATATATATATTTTTTTTTTGGTGGGGGGGGGATCCAGTCATGGGGTCTGAACTCTGGGCCTGGGCACTAGCACTCTACCACTTGAGCCACAGCGCCACTTCCGGCTTTTTTCTTTTTGCTTATGTGGTGCTGAGGAATCGAACCCAGGACCTCATGTATGCAAGGCAAGTGTTCTACCACTGAGCCATCTTCCCAGCCCACCATATATATTTTTAATCTTTATTTTTTTTTTTGTCAGTGGTAGGGCTTGAACTCAGGGCCTGGGTGCTGTCCCAGAGCTTTTTTTGCTGTAAGGGCTAATGCCCTTGAGCAGCAGCTCCTCTTTGGTTTCCTGGGGGGTGATTTGGAGATAAGAGACTCTTGGACTTTCCTGACTGGGCTGGATTTGAATCACAGTCCTCAGGTCTCAGCCTCCTGAGTAACTAAGATTACAGGTTTGAGCCACCAGTGCCTGGGTCTTATATTTTGTTTAATCAAAATTATTTCTTGTCAGTGGACTCTCGAAAAATTGACCGCGAGGGGAAAATCCCAGATGATACTTTAGAGAAATTGAGGCAACTGGGACTCTTTGGGATACAAGTTCCAGAAGAATTTGGTAAGTCGGGACAACAGCCACCTATCTGGTCTAGCACTCTAGTAAGCACCCGTATTTGTCCATGAAAGGATTCTTAACTGTTCAGGAAGACTGACCTTTAAATGTAGTACCTCTGCAATCTGGGTTGCAAAGCCTAGATGTATTATTGTGATTCTAGGCTCTGGAGCTTTTAACTGTCTGTCCTCTGATTATATTCTAGTGCTGCTTCCATGTACAATCAGCTAAGGATTTTGAGAGAAATAGCAGTTGGCAGCCCTTCAAGGGCTGGGCATGTTTTCTAGCTGTGAGTTGATTGTTTGGAGATGTCCAAAACAATACTTTTAAAAACTAATAGTTCTTGCCGGGCGCTGGTGGCTCACGCCTGTAATCCTAGCTACTCAGGAGGCTGAGATCTGAGGATCTCGGTTCAAAGCCAGACCGGGCAGGAGAGACCGTGAGACTCCTATCTCCAATAAACCACCAGAAAAACCAGAAGTGGCGCTGTAGCTCAAGTGGTAGAGTGCTCGCCTTGAGCTGAAGAGCTGAGGGACAGCGCCCAGGCCCAGAGTTCAAGCCCCACGACCGACCAAAAAAAAAAAAAAAAAAAAAAAAACTAATAGTTCTTGGGGCTGGGAAGGTGGCTCAGTGGTAGAGTGCTTGCCTTGCATGCCTGAGACCCAGGGTTCGATTCCTCAGCACCACATAAGCAAAAAGAAAAAAAGCCAGAAGTGGTGCTGTGGCTCAAGTGGTAGAGCGCTAGCCTTGAGCTGAAGAGCTGAGGGACAGAGTTCAGGCCCCACGACCGGACCCAAAAAAAAAACAAAAACAATAAAAACTAATAGTTCTTAAAACAATAGTTGTTAGCTGGGCATGACTGAGATTGACTCAGGAGAGCACCTCAGCAAGGGGACCTTGATGTTCTGTGTCCCTGCCTGTTTGTCTCTAGAGATCAGAGGGTGGCTTCCCTTCTGCTTTGAAGACTGAAGGTAGAGTTAAGTTCCTGCTAATACCTAACTCAACAGGTCAATGCTGAGACAAATAGGAAAATGAAGGATAAATGAGTGTGATGCTCAATTTTCTTTGGGTGTGTATTTAAACTGTTGTGACATATCTTCCTGTCATGTCATTTCTCTCATCACATTACCAACCATATGAAAGAATTTGTCCTGTCCTTGCAGAATACCTAAGGTAATGAGTAACACTGCTAACCTAGTGGTGGGAAGCACAGAGCTCACCTCTACAAGTGACAACAGATATCCTGTTGTTTGTTTGTGTGTTAATACCTTGTTTTTCTTTTCTTTCTTTTTTTTTTTTTTTTTTTTTGGTTGGTCATAGGGCTTGAACTCTGGGCCTGAGCACTATCTCTCAGCTCTTCAGCTCAGGGCTAGCGGTCTACCACTTGAGCCAGAGCACCCCTTTGGGTTTTCTGGTGGTTTATTGGTTTCTTGGCCCATCTGGCTTTGACCCACAATCAAATCTCGGCCTCCTCAGCTAGGATTACAGGCATGAGCCACTGGCTCCCAGCTTACCCTGTATTTCTTAACACAAGCCCACTCTGTCTCTGTGTGAGGCTGTGGGAAAGACTGAACTTAGCCAGCTCTTTCAGGCATCAAGGTTGTGACTCCCAAGTGCTGGGTATTACCAGCATCACACGCAGCCACACTGCATGAAGATACGAGTGGAAAGGAGGTGGGCTTGTTTCTCATCAGCTTAACAGAATTAGGCAGCAGTAACCTTATGTTCACGCCCACAGGTTGAGCGAGAATTTTCCCAGGCTAGAGAATTGTCAAGGCTAGGTGGGAGCTACTATACCAGAAAGCTGAAGTGTTTATTGACCAAGCCTGGATCTCTTCCCTTCGTCTCTGCTTGCTGGCTACCCAGGGCCTACAAGTTGTTGCTTTGAGTCCCTCGCACCGCCAGCAGCCCCTTGCAGCTGTCAGCTGTTCCCCTGTGATTGCCGTGCCCACCCCAGCCCCAGCAGGACCCTTCTGCACCCTCAGGGACACCTTCCCATGGGGTGGGCCTCATCCTGAGGTCAAGACTAGACCCACTCTTTGTTGGCCTGATACCCTTAGTCTTTGAATTATCATCTATAAAGTGAACGTAAAGCCATTAAGCTATACCTGGGAGTTGAAGATTATGCAGAGCACATACTTGAGTGGATTTTGTATTTTTCTGCGTTTTTTTCTTGATATTTGTTTTTGCCGGTCCTGCAGCTTCAACTTGGCCTGGGTGCTGTCTCTGAGCCTATTGGTGCTTACATCCAGGGCTCTCCCACTTGAGACACAGTCCAGCTTTTACTTGAGTAGTTTATTGGAGATAAGAGCTTCACAGACTTTCCTGCCTGGGCTAACTTCAACCCACAGTCCTCAGATTTCAGCCTCCAGAGCAGCTAGGATTACAGGTGTGAGCCACTGGTGCACGGCTATTTTTCTGTTTTTAATACTTTTGTATTTTTACTACTGGAGCAGTGGTTCCCAAATGAGGAAGCAGTGTTACCCCTCATGGAACATTTGGCAGTAGTCAAGATGTTTCTGATGATTGTGGCTGGCATAGAAGCCAAGGGTGCTGCTAAAGGTACTGCACAGGACAGATCACACAGAAAGTCGCAACCCAAATGGTGCAGAGAAAGCCTGTCATGGAGCCCAGCAGATGCACTAAAAGTGTTAGCCTGCATGTATTTCTATACCTAGAAAAAGTATAAAAAGATGTACACAGAAAGTTTTTCCTGTATAGTTTGATTATGGGCAATTTTTGTGTTCTTTGTGCCGTTCTAGATTGTGATTTTAAAAAATGGTGATCTGCTGTTACTTATAATCACTTTCCTCAATGGAAGGACTTGGGCTAGACTGAGACAAATTGATGTCTTTCTCCTAGGCGGCCTGGGGCTCTCCAACACCATGTACGCTCGGCTAGGGGAGATCATTAGCTTGGATGGATCCATCACTGTGACCCTAGCAGCACACCAGGCTATCGGCCTAAAGGTCAAGTGTCTGGAATTCCTGTTGGGGGCTTTCTGGAGGGAGGAGCTTCTTCTCTGCTATTAGAAGGGAATGGGGCCTGATAGCTCAATATCTTAGAGAAGAACAGGCCCAGCTGCTCTTGGCACCTTGCCTTCCAGTTCACTCTGGCATCGGTTGACCCACGACCTGTACTTGGCTTATGTAAGCATAGCCCTTGGCTCATGGTGCCCCTTCCCATCAGACTTTCCTCCTGTGCCCATTACCTTGGACCCATCCTTCAAGATCTAGATCAGGTGCCACTCCTGGAAGTGAACCCATTCTGAGCTGTCCCCTGCTTTTTGTGCATGTGCTTCCCTACTCTGTTCAGCTCAGAGCACAGTGGGACAGGTCCAAGGGCACACAGCTATCAGTGGAATTGCATTACATAAACACAGACCACAAAGAGAGCAGAATGATCCCTCTGTCCAGCTCCTCAGCCCTCAAAGCAGGAACCCAACCCCATTTGGCAGTACCGAGTAGGGGTGGGGCACAACTGAACTTCCTGTAAACCGTTTCTGTGCCAGTTCCGGTGCTCCCACATCCACACACCATCATTCCACCCAGCCTGCCAGTGGCAGGGGAAGGGGCTGTCCAGCTCATACATCGTGAAGTGAAGGATCAGAGGGTGATTATTTTTGGCCCAAGGACAGGAGAGGAGCAGAGATGAAAATGGCAAATGCTGATTCCCAAGTTCTGTTGTCATGTACACATCACTGTAGTACATATCCAGAGAGGGTCCACCCAACAGCACAGTTCCCTGCCTTCCCAGGCTGAAAACCTGGTCTCGCAGCACCTTCTTCACAAGAAGTAGATATCCTCAGGGGAGTTGTCTTACAGGGATGTCTTGGACTCTTGTGGCTTACACTGATGTGTCTGTGTGCATGTGTGTTTCATTCAGGGGATCATCTTGGTGGGCAATGAGGAGCAGAAGACCAAGTACCTGCCCAGACTGGCATCCGGGGAACACATTGCAGCCTTCTGCCTCACAGAGCCAGCCAGGTCTGCCACCCTCCGTAGGATGTTTGTCAATTTCCAAGGTTTCCCCAGTCAAGGGACTATTATTGTATACAAAAGCTGGCTTAGTATTTCTCCCCTAACTGATTAATTCTAAAGAATTAACACAGTAACCATTCCTGCTAGCTCTCTGGATCTTATTTCTCTTTTTTTTTTTTTTTTTTTTGGGGGGGGGGCGTCCGGTCGTGGAGCCTGAACTCTGGGCCTGGGCGCTGTCCTTCAGCTCTTCAGCTCAAGGCTAGCGCTCTACCACTTGAGCCACAGCGCCACTTCCGGCTTTTTTTCTTTTTGCTTATGTGGTGCTGGGGAATCGAACCCAGGGACTCATGCATGCAAGGCAAGCGCTCTACCACTGAGCCACCTTCCCAGCCCATGGATCTTATTTCTCTGTCCTAACAGGACTGTGAATGATGACATTTGACAGCATCCACCAAGTCAGTGTTGGTTGTCCACAACTCACAGTACATTCAGGACTGCATTCAGGCTTCAGAGTACCTTTCAGAATACATGGAGTGGTCGTATGTTCACTCCTCCAGTTGAAGAGCTGAGGCTCAGTGAGGCTATATGAGCAGCTTCAGGTCACACAGCTAGGATGGAGCAGGACCAGGCAGGGTTCCAGGCGTCTGTTGACTGTCACTGGGATCTCACTTAGCCCTCCTTCCCTTCCCCTGAACCTGCACCAGTCACCCTTCTGCTGAGGCCCAGACTCCTCCCATTAGCTCACTGAGCCCCTGTAGAGTTCACATTCTGTTCTCGAAACCTAAACTCAGGTTGTTTTACTGTGTGAAAGAGACATGGCCGGAGGTCTGGGAATGTGGCTTAGTGGTAGAGTGCTTGCTTAGCATGCATGAAGCCCTGGGTTCAATTCCACAGTTCCATATAAACAGAAAAAGCCAGAAGTAGTGCAGTGGCTCAAGTGGTAGAGGGCTAGCCTTGAGCAAAAAGAAACTCAGAGACAGTGCCTAAGCCTTGAGTTCAAGCCTCAGGACTGGCAAAAAAAAAAAAAAAAAAAAAAAAGAGACATGGCCGGGTTTACCCTTCCACTAGTTTTGTGAGAACACTTTTATTAGAACCTGCCTGTATCTTTACATAGGATTTTCTGTTCAGATTTTAGTGTTGAGGTGGCATCAAAATCATATAACTCAGAAACCCGAACATAGCTATTGTCTAACCCCACATTTTAAAAACTTAGCAACTTTCCGAGACGCTTACACATCTTTTTCTATTCCCAATAATGTCCTCCCTTGACCACATGGCTCCTCTGCAGTGGGAGTGATGCTGCCTCTATCCGGACCAGAGCCACACTGAGTGAAGATAAGAAGCACTACATCCTCAATGGCACCAAGGTACAGCCCACCCTCGCCAGTCACCCTCAGGCAGCACCTGTAGGTACAGCCCACCCTCACCAGTCACCACCTGTAGGTACAGCCCACGCTCGCCAGTCACCCTCGCCAGTCACCCTCAGGCAGCACCTGTAGGTACAGCCCACGCTCGCCAGTCACCACCTGTAGGTACAGCCCACCCTCGCCAGTCACCCTCGCCAGTCACCCTCAGGCAGCACCTGTAGGTACAACCCACCCTCGCCAGTCACCACCTGTAGGTACAACCCACCCTCGCCAGTCACCACCTGTAGGTACAGCCCACCCTCGCCAGTCACCCTCAGTCACCACCTGTAGGTACAGCCCACCCTCGCCAGTCACCCTCAGTCACCACCTGTAGGTACAGCCCACCCTCGCCAGTCACCCTCAGTCACCACCTGTAGGTACAGCCCACGCTCGCCAGTCACCCTCAGGCGCCACCTGTAGGTACAGCCCACCCTCGCCAGTCACCCCATCAGTTCTCAGACACCACCTGTAGTCATGTGCAACCACTCTTCATAAGCCAGGAGTTATAAAAGATCTGCACATCGCCTCCTAACAAATTACTGGGAGCGTTATGCTTTGTGTTCACTAAAGCTGAGAGACTGGCCCAGGGCAGGCCTTTGAACCTTCAGCAACAGAACCAGAACTAGAGCAAGGCATTCTGGTTCCAGAGTCTCCTTTTCTGCAGTCCCAGATCTGCCTCAACTGCCATTGTGTGTTTGTTTTACATTTTTACTATACAAAATTGCAGTATGCTACACTTGGACAGCTCCAGTACCTGTCTTGAGTGGTCACGTGCTCACAGCCGGCAGTGTCTCCTACTGCCAACATGGTTACGGCTGGATGTCATCTGTGGCAGAGTACATGGCTCTCTGAAGGAAAATTCCTAACTAACCTGCATTCAAGTTTCCTTGATTTTCTCTTTTTTCTTTAATGGTTTGCTTGACTCAAGATTGAAGTAATTCCCAACCATTGCAGTTTGTCAGACAGTCTCCCTTTTTTCCTTTCCCTTTCTGAATTTTCATCTCTTTTCCTTCCTTTTTTTAAATTGACAGATATTGGGTATGGTGTGTGCACTTATGAAAATCTTGTGAGATGACCCAGTTTCTCTGTCCTTGAAGGTCTGGAGTCTGGTGGCAGGAGGAATGCCAACTGCCTCAGTGCCATTGGCTGTTCTCCACCCCGACCCCGGACATAGCCACCTGTCTCTTAGGGAGCTCCCCGCTATGGGAGAAGCTGGGTTGAGCCCCAGATCACAACATATGAGCCAGGCTTATTCATCCATATGAGTTTGGCTTCTTTAACACTCTGCTTATGACATTTCTTGCCTGAATTTTTACAGGCAGCTGGAACTATACAAACAAAGGTAGATCTTGCTAGGTGTCTAGAAAGACCTTTTGCTCTCTTCTCAGGTCTGGATCACCAATGGAGGACTAGCCACCATTTTTACTGTGTTTGCAAAGACGGAGGTGATTGGTTCTGATGGCTCAGTGACAGACAAAATCACAGCTTTCATAGTAGAGAGAGATTTTGGTGGAATCACTAATGGAAAACCTGAAGATAAATTAGGCATTCGGGGATCCAACAGTAAGTAACACAGGCACGTGTGTGACAGGAACTCTGAGCGAAACTATGCAGATAAAGTTGTACATTTGGGGTTTCACAGACTGACTTCTTTGACAATTCAGATAAACTGAACCCTGGCTGTGGCTTCGTCAGTCAGGGCTGTGTGCCTCTGAGCTTTCAGTTTTGATGACACGAGGCAGGTGAGGCCAGTGGACTTCTCAGTATGGCCAGGGATAGTGGGCAACATGGAGGCGGGATGGCAGGTGTCCTACGTAAATACTTCTTTCTTCTTACTGGCCCTCCCAGGCCTCTCATTCACCCATCCATTTGTTTACTTACCTAGTTTTTCCTTTAAATAGTTGCACAAAGGCTTTTACTGCAACGTGCCCACCCTTAGAAAGCCATTTGAGTCCTGCGGTCCATGTACTATATCATGAAATAGGAACCATCGGCCAATTTCAATGTACTTCATCTCTGGGCTCTTGGAGCAGGCGTGCAGGAAGTAGTTGAATGAAGATCAGCAGACCCAATTTGCCATGCCTGGTCTGGCTCCCCTTGAGTCCAAACTTTTCCAATCCTGAGTATCTTTTTCTAGGGTGGAAACTGCTGTGCTTATTTTAGTAGAACATGCAAACGTGTTTTACAGAAAATGTGGTATGGAAGACACCATACTATGCCTTCCTAGGCCCTGTCCTAATCCCTTTAGCTCCTTCCTCTGGCTGTGCTTCACAGTGATCTCCCCGTGAGAATGTCTCCTTTAACAGTAGCTAGCAGTCCCTGGCCACAGTAGCCCTATCTATCAGATACCTCAGAATGGGGCACACAGCAAGGACATTTTATTCTCACAGTATTCAGGTGCCTAGGACAGGCTGAAGCAGCCCATGATTTGGGTTTACGTCGCCCGTGTGCTTTCTTCATCACCCTGGGGCACAGGCACTCAAAGACTTCTACTCACATTGCATCACACTAGCCAAAAGTAGACTTAGCGGCAGAGAAAGCAAGGTCTGCCCTCCATTCGTCTAGTGCTGGGAAGGGGGCTCAGTGGTAGAGCGCACGCCTACCACGCATGAAGCCCTGGGTTTGATTCCTCAGCACCACATACACAGAAAAATGGCGCTGGTAGAGTGCTAGCCTTGAGCAAAAGTAAACCCAGGGACAGTGTCCAGGCCCTGAGTTCAAGCCCCAGGACTGGTCCCCCAAGAAAGAATACACAGCTGGAACCAAGAGTCCCATCTACTCTTTTCCCATGCTGCCTCTACCCCACTTCATCCTCAGGCCCTTTGTATCCATTCAACCTCTGCTAAATGTGATCTTAAATAAATCTTGGGGCCCTCTCTGTCTTCTCTGCCCTGGGAGCAGCTCTCCTGCCACATCCCCTCACCCCTGTGAAAATGCATGCCTCCTCCAAGTTTGTCTCTACTCCTTCCTTGGTCAGGAGCACCTGTCAGCTGCTGAGCCCACCACTGACACCCAACAGATAAGGCCCACATTCCCTGACTTCACTTGTCCCCAGCCTCAACTTCTAGGCCATCACCATTTCAAGGGACATCGACACCACAGCCAAGGCAACCGAGTTCTTTGGGGCTGGAGCCGCCACAGTCGGGTGGCTGCCTCAGGCCGGGATTGTCCCAGTGTTGGAGAGCCTCCTCATTGGTTATGCCAGCAACCTTTCTCTGAAGCAGCAGCTCTTCTGTGCCATTCTCGGCTTTGCCCTCTCGGAAGCCATGGGGCTCTTTTGCCTGGTGGTAGCCTTTCTCATCCTTTTCACCACGTGAAAGAGCCAAGAAGTCTGGGGAAATTGGTAGACTCAGGGTTTGACAGGGAAGACAAAATAAATAGTATATTAATAAGGGAGGAAAAAAAAAGTCTTGGGTTAACCTCCCCACTCCCTCACCTTGCTCTTGGCTTTTTACACTCACAGTTGGTGCTTCTTATCACTTCTCCAGCTCTGACTTCATGCTGGTTAATTGGAGATGAGTCTCTTGTCGCCAGGGCACTGGCAGCTCACGCCTGTCATCCTAGCTACTCAGGAGGCTGAGATCTGAGGATCACGGATCAAAGCCAGCAGGAAAGTCCATGAGACTCTTATCTCCAATAAACCACTCAGAAAACCAGAAGTGGCACTGTGGCTCAAGTGGTAGAGTGCTCGCCTTGAGCTGAAGAGCTGAGGGACAGCACTCAGGCCCAGAGTTCAAGGCCCACAACAGACCCAAAAAAAAGTTGCTTGTCTTCTCCAGACCTTGATTCTCAGATCTCAGCCTCCTGAGAGTAGCTAGGATTATATATGTAAGAAGCCACTGGTGCTTGGCTTGACTCGGCCTTTAATATGAATGTTATGTAACATCTCCTTTAACCCCTCCCCATGTCTCTTCTGTGCCCTTTTTATTTTACCCATAGCACTGAGTATCACATCATGTTACCTTGTTTGTCTCCTTGTCCAAAGAATGAGCTCCATAGACAGGAGCTTGGGCATTGTGTCCTAACCTTCCAGACTGAATGGTACACATGCAAGTCAGGTGCAAAGTGATTTGCATTTGTTAGATGTCTTAATTTTTATGTTTCAGCTTGCGAGGTCCACTTTGAAAACACCAGGGTGCCTGTGGAGAATGTCCTTGGAGAAGTTGGGGGTGGGTTTAAGGTGAGTTGCTATCCAAGGCTCAGGTGAGTGCTGTGCATTTAGGGTGAGTTTGGGAGGCTGCTGCTCAGGCCAGAAAAGGAGAGAGAGAAGCAGAATCTAGAAGAGGGATCTGAATCTCACACACAGTGATATAATCTAGCCAGCCCACATTCCTGACTGGTATAAAAGCTGGCCAGTTCCAAGGACCACATTGTCCCTGAGTTTTCCAGCCGCCTTAATGTTGCTGGAGTAAACACTGGCCCCTTCACAGGGGTATACGAAACCATTTAGTCTCTGAGAATCTACTTGTTCCTCACACAGGATTTGATTTGAGAGATTCTACCCTTCAGATACAACAGAGTTCTACCTAAAGGAAAAATATGGTGTGGTATATTTTCCAAATCATACATAACCAAACACCCCATTAAAAATAATAGTTGAAATTGAGCTTTGGGGAAAACATACCATTCACAGCATTGTGGGGTTTTTTGTCGCTAAGCCCTGGCCCTGCCTTTAGGAACTGTCCATCAGTATCTCACACTTGGTCTGTGCTGTCTTAACAAGGCTCTACTGCTCACCCTCCGCTCAGGTGCTGCTTTCTCCCTGCTTGTCTGGGAAACCCGCCTGCAGTGTCTCTCCGAGAAACCTTTGCTTCCCAGCCTCCCAGCCCTCTCCAAGTCCCATAGTGCTGCAGCTCTCCCTCACAGAGTGGCCTCCTGTTGACTCACTGGCTGTTTGCACCCAAGACTGTGGTGGGTCAGGGCGCTTCCCGGACCGGACAGTGCTGCGGACCTTGTCTGTCCGAGGAGTGCACCTGTCCCTCTCTCAGCTGTTGGCTTTCTGCACTGGGTCAGCATAGTGAGGAAAGAGAGATGCCAGCAGCAGCATCGGGTCACTGTTGTTGGCACCTGGCTGAGCTCACGCTGGGAGGGCCTTGGGAGTGACTTCGCCGGGCTTAGGCTCAGCTTCTTGGTCTGCTGTTGTGTTTCTCTCAGCACTGCTGAGGGCCTTTAGGCCGCCTGGGGTTTCCGCTCCCTCTCCTGAGTGGGAGGGACTTGGGGAGGTGCTTTGACAGTAAGGCTCAGCGGCTGTAGTAGTCTCTTAACCACGTGGGTTTGAGAGCCAAGATTGCTTTCTCCCAGCTTGAGGGCAGATGGGATGACTCACTTGGCCTGGGTGCTAGCAGAGTTCTTTTATACTTGCCATTGTTTCTTAAAAACAATGTTTTTACAACATTTTTTAGTAGGTAAGTGTTCTCCCCTTGCGTCTAGCGTTGTATCTACCCTTTCCATCCCCTGCAGGTGGCCATGAACATCCTCAACAGTGGGCGGTTCAGCATGGGCAGTGCTGTGGCTGGGATGCTCAAGAGATTGATTGGTAGGTGGTCAGCCATGGCCAGGAGCCCTCTGCTGTGTCATGTTACCCTGGCTGCTCACACTGCAGCCTAGGAGGGTCTGTCTGCAGTTCCCCTGGGTAAGCCAGGGCTGACAGACCACCTGGACAGATGGTCAGCTCCAGTCTAGCATTTGGGCTTTGGTTTCAACCAGACAATGTGTATACTTTTCCCGGAGGTTAGGCTTTGTATCTCAACATTACTGTTTTATCTGCACACTGGGGTAAGAAGGAGGTAAGAAAGGACCACTGCCCTAAGAACAGCTGCTTGGTAAGCTCTAGCCGGGAGCTGGGCACCAGGTCAGTGTTAATTCTGATCTTCTTGTGTGCGTCCACATGGAGAGTAAAGAAGAGAGTTAGAACCCAGGTCCCTCAGCCTCTAGACCGTCACCTGATCCTCTCTGTCAGGGTAAGAGTCTCCTTTGTCTGTGAACTGAGAGCAGCCTGTGGCCATTCTCGTGAGGTGAGTGTGCCATGGGGGATGCCCGGGAAGAATGCGCCATCAGTGCTTTGTGCCTGGCATAGCTCGGTGCAAGGTGGGTACATACGGGCTTTGAGTAGGGTTCTTCCCTCTGTTTGGTAGATAAGGAAAGTGGGGTCCAAAGAGAGCAAGTGATTTGTCCAAGACCATGCGCCTGAAGTGCAAACCTGTCAGGCCTCAGGCTCAACATTCTTCTCTCTGTGTTGTGGTAGTTGTATGGGCTGTGCCTCCCAGAGTGGAGAACTAAGTGAAAAAGCTTCCTGGGTTCCTGTGGCCAACCTGTTCCCAAAGAGGCAGGACCTCTGATAAGTCCCACAGCTCAGAAATATGGATGTCAGCCAGGCACCGGTGGCTCACACCTGTCATCCTAGCTACTCAGGAGGCTGAGATCTGAGATTGCGGTTCAAAGCCAGCCCAAACAAGGAAGTCCATGATACTCTTATCTCCAATTAGCTACCTGAAAACTGGAAGTGACACTGTGACTCTACCAGCGCCAGGCCCAGAGAGAAAAAATAATCCTTGGGGATTATTTGGTGATAGTTACACCAGTGGAAGCATTTGGAAAATGGACTTCAGATGGAGCTAGGGGTGCTGGCTTGTTTCTTGGAGGGTCTCAGAATTCAGCCTTCAAATGTGTACCATGAAGCCCCAGGCCTGAGCTTTGAAACACCTAGGGTGTTTGAATGAGCACCTAGGGTGAAGAAGGGCTCTCCCACCTCTGGGGTGCTCTGTGTATCCAATTTGTGCCAGGCGTCTCCCACCTTCCATCAGATTACCTCTTCACAGCCATTCTGTCTACCAGGGAGGTGGAGTACTCGGCCCTGGCCTCCCACCAGTAGGAAAAGGGCCAAGACTCCGAGCTGTAAGAGTCAGAATTCCATGTCCTTTTGCTCTTGCTGGCTCCCCTCATGGGTGAGGACCAGGTACCCTGTCTCTGGTCCACTGGTGCTGGAAAGGGGGAGCTTCTACATTCAGGGCATCTGATCTCAACAGATGATGTTCATAGTTCTCGTTGGATGTTGGAAGGAAAATGGTTACAGCTTTAGGAAATCACTTTCAGATAATGAGAAACGTTCTGGCACCTTCTAACAACTCTTCTCTTCGTCAGAATGGACCGCTGAATATGCCTGCACGCGGAAGCAGTTCAACAGGAATCTCAGTGAATTTGGGCTCATCCAGGTACTGAGGACAGACTTCATGTGTGGACGTGAACAGGGTGCTCTATTGCTGCCTCTCTGCTAGTGCCTTCGGTGCAACAACCTGGGAGTAAGACTGGATAAGACTTTGTTGACATAGGCCCTTTGATTAATACTGGATTTGATTCTTCAGTGTAGAAGGCTTCTGACAGTTACTTCTGTCTTGGGTTGTGAGTTTGGAACTTGGCACATACACATTGCTTCTTGATTGTGGTTTTATATTTTTGTTTTTTGTTTTTTGGGTCCGGTCATGGGGCCTGGGCACTGTCCCTCAGCTCTTCAACTCAAGGCTAGCACTCTACCACTTGAGCCACTGCGCCACTTCTGGCTTTTTTCTTTTTTGCTTATGTGGTGCTGAGGAATTGAACCCAGGACCTCATGCATGCAAGGCAAGCACTCTACCACTTCCCAACCCCTTGATTGTGTTTTTGTAAACACTCCAGGAAAAGTTTGCACTGATGGCTCAGAAGGCTTACGTGATGGAAAGCATGTCCTACCTCACCACTGGGATGATGGACCAGCCAGGGTTTCCAGACTGCTCCATTGAGGCGGCCATGGTGAAGGTAATCGCAGTACATCCAGAGAGCTTGCATAGGAGAGAGATACAGAAAGCCTGCTTAGCTGCAGTCTCCCTGACGCACAGTGCTACCTGCCGTCTTCCTCTTCTCATCAGTTCATAGGTCAGCTTGGCCTTGGGCTAGGATTTTTGCTGTGCTCTGATGCAGCACAGAACAGCGTTGCTTCTTCAGACAGCCCACTGCTTCCCAGTGTGGTCTGGGCTGAGTTGTTATTGGCCAACTTATGGCTTATAGAAATGGGAGAAAACAGACATTGTAACTTCACATTTCTATAAAGTAGCAGCATTCCTGGGAAAGAATATCTTTTGCTCCCTAGGTTGATGGCCTTTAATCTTTTTGGTATCAGACCATACTTTGGTAAAATGTTTGATAAGGTAAAAGCAGGTTACTAATTACAGAAACTCTTTGGTGAGTCACAGTACCGAGTTGGTACTCAGTCAGTACCCTGGTTTTCAATTTGAAAACAGACAAATCATTAGGCTAGAAACAGTGCTTCTATGCTTGGAGATTCTGAAGACATGTAGGAAACTTCCTGAAACTGTTTTAGCCAAGAAGCAGCCTAAGGCCCTGTCCCCATCTGCGGCTTTGTCAGCTGATCCCCTAGAAAGGTGGGTTGCTTCCTTCACCCAGACCAGGGCTCTCCAAGGACACTGACTGGGGACTTGGAGCTCAGGCCAGGCCTACAGCTAACTGCAACAGTGTCTCAGAGTGGACAGAGAGAAATGAATCACGGTCCTGCCGGGTGGGGTGTCCAGACATCTATCCAAGTGCAGAGGATCAAAATGCCAAAAGAGTTGATATCTAGGTGGGTTTTTAAAGCTGGAGTTACACCAGGTGTGGAAGGGGTAGAAGGCGGCCTAGAGGTAAGGAAAGGCATTGTGGGGGTAGAAACCACAGCTGGTCATTGTGATCTGGGAAGGCCAAGGGCTGGCTTGGTACCTAGTAATTTCCTCCTGCGGTCACTCATCTCAAAGCTCGGGTTCTTCACAGACAGCCACCGCATCCTGAGCAGCGGCCTCTGAAGTCTAGGTTCTCCTGTGGGCAGGGATGCTGTGCTGACCTCACCCAGCGTCTTTGGCAGGTATTCAGCTCTGAGGGTGCCTGGCAGTGTGTGAGCGAGGCGCTGCAGATCCTTGGGGGATCTGGCTACATGAAGGATTACCCCTATGAACGCCTGCTGCGTGACGCCCGTATTCTCCTCATCTTTGAAGTGAGTGGCCCTGCTGCCAGCCGCTGTTCTTCCTGTGTTCACCCCTTTGCTTCCTGCATCTGAAAGGTGTGCTGCCAAGGGTCCAGCAGAGGCTTCCCAGAGCCCGGGAGGGGGCGGAGAGGCCAGGCAGTGCTCAGGTCAGGAGCCTAAACCCTCCCTTCTGAGCCCACTGCCTCCGATTGATCTGCTGTGGGTCTTTGCCAAATTTCTTCTCACTGGAAAAGCAGGTCTTATTGGAGACCTGAATTCCAGTTCCATCTTAGGCTCTAATTCCATCCCTTACCTTTTGGGTCTTTACTTTTCTTCTTGGTATATTGAGATAGCTTATAAGGTCTCTCTGTTGGGTCATTAATTCTCACACTGTATTCTTCCATTTTTGCCCTGATGACTTCACAAGTCTATAAAGGGTCAGTTTGGGTGCTGGGAATGTGACTGGGTGGTGGAGTGCTTGCCTCCCACGTATGAAGCCCTGGGTTCCATTCCTCAATACCACATACACAGAAAAAGCCAGAAGTGGCACTGTGGTTCAAGTGGTAGAGTGCTATCTTTGAGCAAAAGAAGCTCAGGAACAGTGCCCAGACCCTGAGTTCAAGCCCCAGGGCAGCAAAAATAAATAAATAGATGAATAAAGGGTCAGTTCATTCAGCAGGTAGCAATGAGGAGTGGGGTTGGGCCACAGAGGCTGCCTTCTGGTGTGGTCCGATGGTGTGGCCTGACTGCACAGGGGCCTGGAGACACAAGATTGTAGCCGGGCGCCAGTGGCTCACGCCTGTTATCCTTAGCTACTCAGGAAGCTGAGATCTGAGAATCACGGTTCAAAGCCTGCCTGGGCTGGAAAATCCTTGAAACCCTTTATTTCCAGTAAACCACCAGAAAACCAGAAATGGTGCTGTTGCTCAAATGGTAGAGCACTAGCCTTGAGCTAAAGAGCTGAAGGGGACAGCACCCAGGCCCAAAGTTCAAGCCCCATGACCGACACTAAGACACAGGATTGTGTTCTCACAGAAGGAGCTGGAGTCCGGAGGAACAAACATGCACTTGGCCTTTGAGGGTTGGGAAAGACAGATTGGGACTGAGGACAGTTTAGACTGAAAGGCTGTGTCAGGCCTACACAAGTCTTAATGGCTAGTACTAGGGAAGCAGTAAGGAAGCCTTTCTGGGAACATTGGTTGGCTCAGGAAGTAGAATAGGAAGGAGGTTGGGAGGTAAAGGGTCAGTGGGAAGATAGAAAAGCAGCTGACTGTGGAAGACTGAGCAGCAGGGATTCTGGAAGTCAGAGGAAGTTTTCAAAGAAGGAACTATAATTTTCTAGGGAACATAGCGGGAAGAGAGGCCCGGGTGCTTCTGACAGGAAGGAGAGCAGACTCGGGGCCCGTGGGGGCCGGCCCCCAACAGGGAGTTTGGAGCTTTGCCCTGGTCCGCTGGAGTACCACCCCGCCGTCAGGTCCTGGGCCATCTCACCCAGTGGAGGGCTTCCTTGGCCGACTCTGTTCCTAGGTGCACATGCCCCACCCAGCATCTCCTTTCCATTAGCCATCAAGGACCCACCTGAAGGTAAAAGAGCCGGCTCCTGAAGGACAGAGTGTATCAGCCCTAGGTACACAGAGTCTTCAAAACCCCAGTCCTCAACCCAGGGGGCTCCATTTTCTCTAAGGCCAGCAGGTCAGCTAGGTTAGGAAACTCTCAGGCTGTGCTTCTCATGTTGCCAGGTCTTCATTGTGAGACCTGCTCAGAGCTGGACAGTATTGTGAGAGCCTATGCATCCTTCTTGCCCCCTCTGCCGGTGGGGCCAGCCCAGCCACAGGCACGCAGGTCAAAAAGCTGGTGAAGGCCCTGGCTCACAGCATCATGGTGTTTAGTAGGCAGAAACCTTTCAGCCTCACAGCAACAGGGTGGAATTAGGTGGGGAGGGGCCGTGAGCATGTGAGCAAACTTCCAAGCCCCAGTACTGTGCTCACCCCAAGGAGCACTGCCCAGGTGCCCTGGGCTGCGCCTGCACTGAGGGTGGTATGCGCTAACAACCCCATTACTGCTGGGCCTGCACTGAGGTGCTCCCATCAGCTGTCCCAGCTTTCGTAAGGAATCTGACCTCAACCTAGGCCCAGTGGAGTCTGTCCCATAGTTGCTGTGCCCTAGGCATCGACAGCCCAGAGAGAACTAGCATTGGTTTTTGGGGGGATTTTGTTTGTTTGTTTGTTTTGTCGGTCGTGGGGCTTGAACTCTGGGCTGGGCACTGTCCTTTAGCTCTTCAGCTCAAGGCAAGCGCTCTACTTCTTGAGCCACAGTGCCACTTCCGGTTTTCTAATGGTTTATTGGAGATGAGAGTCTCATGGACTTTCCTGCCTGGGCTGGCTTAGAACAGTGATCCTCAGATCTCAGCTTCCTGAGTAGGATTACAGGCGTGAGCCACCGGCACCCGGCTTTAGCATTTGTCTTAATGAGTTTCGGGTTTACAGGCAGAGTGACCTATGCAAGACTAGCCATCTGGTCAGCTCCCTAAGCCACGCCTGTGCATGCGCGACACTGTGCTTCTGTCACGCCTGCCGAGCTGGGGCAGTCCTGCAGGTGCTGCCAGTAAGGTGTCTTTTCATCCCCACGTTGCTGGTCATAGGGAACCAATGAGATTCTTCGAGTGTTCATCGCTTTGACAGGCCTGCAGCACGCCGGTCGCATCCTGACTGCAAGGGTCAAGTATGTACCTCCACATCCCGCGGGGAAGGGGACCGTGCAGCCACACACACAGGCTCCATCCAGGCTTGTCAGGAGGGGAGGAGGGACTGAAAACCAGCCCTCCAGCTTGTCCTGCACCTGGGGGAGAGGAGCAGAGCCAGCAGCCACAGGGAGCCCTCATTCCTTACGCCTCAGGTCACACCCTCAGATCCCACACAGACACTCCATCGCCCCTTTCCCTGTGGCTCCCATCTCCCACAGCTACCCTGAGGCCATTTCCTCTCCTTTGTGTCCTGTTCTCTGCCCTGTCCTAGGTCACAACAAAATGTAATCCTTGATAATAGCATTTTCTGAGTCTTTGGTGAAAGCCAGGCACTAGAAAGCTGACCCCTTGACAGGCTGCTCCCTAAGTAGGCATCGGGAGTAGGCATCCAGGAGCCTGCATGCCAGCTGGGCATGCCGAGCTCCAGGGGACATGCTGATTCTCCGTGCTAATGGACCGTGGGAGCCAGCCGTGGGGACCTCGGGTCACAAGGCTGGACTTCCTGCAGGGAGCTTAAACGAGGCAATGTGACAGTAATCATGGAGACCATTGGCCAGAAGCTTCGGAACTCTCTGGGCCGATCTGTGGACCTGGGACTAACAGGCAATCTTGGAGTTGTACACCCAAGTCTGGGGGTAAGTAGGCCCAACACGTGAATCCCTCGGTAGGGTGGCCTCCAGCAAGATATTCCCCTTCCAGAGGGATGAGACTGGAGGCCCAGGCTCCCCAGGGATGTTGGAGAGTCACCTAGAAGGCCCACTCCATCTCTCTAGGGCTCCGGGCAGTGGGTGTCAGGTGGGCGCAGTGGGGACGGGGTACTGAGCCCAGTTTTTCTTCTGCCTATGTAGGAAAGTGCCAACAAGCTCGAGGAGAATGTGTATTATTTTGGCAAGACTGTTGAAACCTTGCTACTCCGCTTTGGGAAGGTAAGCCTGCAGACCCGGGGCACAGCTGGCCCCCGGTATGGTCAGTAGCCATGAGATTCATTTGTGCCCATTGCTCAACCATGGGACCATCCTAGAACAGAATCCTTGAGTGTTTGGGTCTGGGTGATGTGGCTACACAAACACTGGGGAGGCCTCTGCTTGGTGAGTCTTCGACAGAGTTCTCTTAGGAGCCTTTCCTGTAGACTTCCTTCGGTGAGGTGAAGGGCCACTCACCGAGGGTCTAAATCTAGAGTGTCTGTGAACTCGGACTGCTAGAGGTCTCTAGTCTTGCCTTGGCACCTGTCTGAGTATATAAAAAGGAAAGCATTAAGTCAACCGAGAGCCTACCTCCGATAGCCTGAAGGAAAAGTTACACAGACCTGTGTTACTCAGGAGCACAAGGAGACAGGGACGGCACAGGGTGGCTCCAGAGGGCCGGCCAACTGGGCCAGGCGGCAGGCCTCTACCTCTGAGCCTCTGTCCCTAGACCATTGTGGAGGAGCAGCTGGTACTGAAGCGGGTGGCCAACATCCTCATCAACCTGTATGGCATGACGGCGGTGCTGTCACGGGCCAGTCGCTCCATCCGCACTGGACTCCGGAACCATGACCACGAGGTGAGCTGCATCCGCCCGTACAGGACAAGAACGGGTCAGATCCACTAGTTTTCTGGGTCAGGGCAGGAATCAGCAACTCACTGACTAAGCCAGTCCTGGTGTTCCATTCCAGTTTACTGAAGCCCAGGGCTGGGGAGGTGTGGGGTTGGGTGCCTAGGGAAGGAAAGGCTACAGTGTCAGTTGGTGGTCACTGACCATGGGTGAGTCTTGAGGATGAGTGGAAGTGATGCCCAGAAGGCTATGTATGCTTGTTCTGCCAGGGCCTTGAGAGGGACCGTGATGGTCTGGAGACAGGGCTAGCGTCTTTGGTTTCCTGCCTGAGAGAAGAGAGGGGAGTTAGTGATGGGTCCACACACCCATAGCCTCCCCCACCTCGCCATCTGTCGGCTTTGTGCATTCCTCCCTTCACCAGAAGAAGGCGGGTGCCGTCACCAGTGCTTCTGTGTACATGCCTGGTTCCAAGGGAGCATACCAACATGGATTATGTCATCTACCTCACAGAAGAAGCTGTCCCCTGGGCTGGGAAGTTGGCTCAGTGGTAGAGCCCTTGCCTTGTATATATGAATCCCTGGGTCTGATTCCTCAGCACCACATAAGTAGAAAAAAAAGCCAGAAGTGGTGCTGTGGCTCAAGTGCCTTGAGCTGAAGAGCTGAGGGACAGCGCCCAGGCCCAGAGTTCAGGCCCCCCGACCGGACCAAAAAAGAAAGAAGAAGAAGCTGTCCCCAACATTCTGTGTAGGTGGCTCTTGAGGACAGAGTGAGTTTGAGTTAGGGCTGAACATAGAACACAAAACTGACTTACAGGCTAGGGCTGAACCCAGCTGCCAGGAAGGAGCCCTGCCAGATTTCTCAGAGTTCAAAGTTCAAGCCAAAGCTCTCAGCAGCTGTCCTTTTGTGACCTCGGTTCTGGCAGGTTCTGTTGGCCAACATGTTCTGCGTGGAAGCTTACTTTCAGAATCTCTTCAGCCTGTCTCAGCTGGACAAGTGTAAGTGGGTAGTTTGTGGGAGGGAAGCCAGTCCAGACATCTGTCAGTGGGCCCGTTTCTAGGCCTTGTTTGCCTCTAGGACCTGCTAGCGGCTTATATGCAAGCAGGGATTGCGCTGCAGATGGAAACCAGCCTTCACACAGCCCTCTGTGTGGGTCCTGCGGGGTCTGCCTGTGCCTGGCCTCCTCTTGCATCTTCCCAAGGAAGGTCACAAAGGAGCATACATTATACCTGGTCAGAAGACAGCCTCCCTCCCTTTAGCCTCTGAACTTCTGCCAAAATAAAACTTGCAGTTCTCTGCAGAGAACATGGCCCTAGAAAATAGGAGGCTTCCGCTTGTCTAGAGTGTTGTTCCATAGGTCCTGGCCACATCTCGGAGTGTGTAGCTCAGGGTCTTCCTCCGACCCTTAGAGTTCTGGCAGCCTGCCTAGCTTAGCCCTTCCATCAGGAAATGGTGGTTAGGGCTATTAGAGCCATGCTGAAGAGGGTGGAATGTGATTTACTGTGGCTCTGGAAACTGATCAGGGGCCCCAGGCAGCTGGCAGGACTTTTCAGGCGTGGGGGGAGCATTTATGAATGGCCTTCTCCACCCTCGTGCTCTGAAAAACCTACTGTCTGCAGCTCAGAATCGTACCTCAGAGGAGGTAGGGGCCCAACTTTGTATTGCCTCCTCTTTTTCCTCCCAGATTCTCCAGAAAACATGGATGAACAGATTAAGAAAGTGTCCCAGCAGATCCTTGAGAAGCGAGCCTACTTGTGTGCCCACCCTCTGGACAGAACATCATGAAACAGTCCGTGTCCCTACACCAGATGTCCTAGGCCCAAACTGATGTGGGACAGCCTCCTCACAAGATGGAGACCTTGAGGCCCCAACTAAGGCTTCTCCTGCCGGGAGGGAGTCTCAGATTTGAACCTGCCAGCGCCTGTCTGCTGAGTACAGCTTCTGAACGGATGTGAAGAGACAGGAGTCACGCATTACTGGAACTGAGCGCACTGAGGGTTCTGTAGGTGCCATGGTGGAAACCGGGGTGCACGCTGCCACCTCCTGCTTGGGGCCTGGAAAGCTGTTTCTACTAGACTCCATATTCCAGAAACAGCTAAATGTGTGCATACCACTCATCGGAACTAGGAATAAAATATACCTACTACCTGTGTCAGGAACCATTCAGTTAACGAAAGAAAGAAAAATGTGCTATTTTGTGTGTCCCTTCTAGCCTGGCTGTGGAGCTTATATTACTACTTATGATTTGTTTTGTTGTTTGTCTATTTTGTTGCCAGTCTTGGGGCTTGAACTCAGAACCCAGGCTCTGCCCCTGAGATTCTTCCCCTCCCCCACCCCACTTCCTTTAAGGCTAGGGCTCCACTACCTGAGCCACTTCTGGCTTGTTCTGAGTGGTTTACTAGAGATAAGAGTCTCACAGAGCCAGGAGCTGGTGGTTCACGCCTGAAATCCTAGCTACTCAGGAGGCTGAAGTCTGAGGATAGTAGCTCAAAGCCAACCCAGGCAGGAAAGTTCTTGAGCCTCTTATCTCCAATAAACCACTAGAAAACTGGAAGTGGAGCTGTGGCTTAAAGGGGTAGAATGTTAGCTTTGAGCCAAGCCCTGAGTTCTAGTCCCATGACTCACAAAAAAGAAAGTCAACAGATTTTTCTGCCTGGGCTGGGTTCAAACATGTTCAGATCTCAACCACCTAAGTAGCTAGGATTACAGGCATGACCAACCAGCACCTAATTCAAGTTTGTGTCCCCCCCTCTCTCCCCGCCCTCCCTTCACCTCCCCCCCTCCACCCCAATCCTGGGGCTTGAACTCAGCCTGGGCACTGTCCCTGACCCTTTTTGTGCTCAAGGCTAACAACACTCTACCACTTGAGCCACAGTGCCACTTCTGGCTTTTTGTGGGCATGTTAAGAGTCTCACGGACTTTCCTGCCCAGGCTGGCTTTGAACCACAATCCTCAGATCTCAGCCTCCTGAGTAGCTAGGATGACAGGCATGAACTGCTGGCACCCAGCTAAAATTGGCTTTCAATGGATACCCTTTGATGATGGCTTCTCTTTAGTTTTTGGTGGTCCTAGAGTTTAGAACTCAGAGTTCTGTGCTTTGCCACTTGAGCCACACCTCCAGACCATAGCACTTAGCACACACAGGCTCAGTTCACACAGTCCTCAGCGCACACAGCACAGTGCTCAGTACACCCCTTTCAATTGACTTGAAACACTGCATTGCTTGGAGTATAACAGTAGTGTTGTTTGGGGTTTTGTTTTTTGATTGGCCTCTGCTTCTGCAAAAAGAACGAGCAGACATTTTTTCTGGTCAGTCATGAGCCTGAACTCAGGGGCGTGGGCGCTGTCCCTCAGCTCTTCAGCTCAAGGTGAGCGCTCTACCACTTGAGCCACAGCACCACTTCTGGTTTTCTGAGAGGGTTATTGGAGATGAGTCTCATGAGGACTTTTCTGCCCTGGCTGGCCTTGAACCATGATCCTCAGCTTTCACCTTCCAGAGTAGCTAGGATGACAGGTATGAGCCACTAGCGCCCAGCTTCTACAAGAGTTTTGATAACTAATCTTTTTTTTTTGGGGGGGGGGTCCGGTTGTGGGGCCTGAACTCTGGGCCTGGGTGCTGTCCCTCAGCTCTTCAGCTCAAGGCTAGTGCTCTACCACTTGAGCCATAGTGCCACTTCTGGCTTTTTTCTTTTTGCTTATGTGGTGCTGAATCGAACCCAGGGCCTCAGGCATGCAAGGCAAGCGCTCTACGACTGAGCCACCTTCCCAGCCCTTGATAACTAATCTTAAAAAGGGGAAAGTTAGCAGGGAGAAACAGGTAGGCTGTATGCCACCACGCCTGGAATGGCAAGCTTCCCTGGCATGGGAACTCAGCAAGCTGCCTGTCTCTGGCAGCATAAGCCTTTATGACCAGGTAGAGAACCCTTGCAGACTAGTTTTTCTGACACATATCTTCACCTGGCACTGGGCAGGCTGGTAGTAAAGCCCAGGGAAGGAGAACTCTAGCCTGAGAGTGAAGCCATGTCAGGGCAAGTGCAGAAACTGACATTCCAGAAACTTAGCAATTCTTCCTACTTCAGGAAGATGTTACAGTGTTATCAGCTGTCCTCAGGAGTAAAGACAGGAACTATTAGCCTTGTTTTGGTTGCATCTAACTTTCTGGGAATCTCTTTTTGCTAGAGAAACACTTCTGTCTCCCTGAACAAAGTGTCTATGTTCTATATCCACTTTTAAATGATCCTGAGCATCTTCCTAAACAGGATGAAGGAGACAAGAATACTCAGGAGTATTAGTGTAGCAAGCTTCATGCTGCTTTTCTCCCTGGGGGACTGGTAATAGCCTAGAAAGGATTTAGAAGACACCTGTGAGCCCCAGCTTCAGCACTGACGGGCCCAGGGGCTGTGGTGACAGCTCTGATGCTCCAGAAGCCTTGACACCAGCCTCCCACGCCCCTCGCCTCTTCCCCCCTTGTATAGCCATACCCAAATCGGGGGGGGAAATGTGCTCAAAATTGCACAACGACTACCACACATGGGACTAGAACTCAGGCTTCCTGTTTTCCAGCTGTGTGTATAACAGGCAACAGACCAACCCTGGTAACTATCTAGAATACAGATATTGGCTGCATTCTGAAAACAAGTAGCTAAGAGTAAGGATGCAGTGAGCCAGAGCTTTGCCTGCCAGCACATCAAGAGTGTCAATGCAGAAAGGTGCTGTCTTACCTGTTACAGGCTTTGAAACTACAGGAGGAGGCAGCTCGATGAAAGGTGGTGGCTTCTTGTACAGATCAAAGTCTAAGTGGCGCTGTTCCCAGCTCCACCTGTCTCGATCCAACACAGGCTTCAGCACATTAGCAAACAGTTCATTTGCCTTCCACTCCTAAGTCGGGGAACAGGCGGGTTAGGAGGAAAGAGGTGTGTGAAGACCCCTTCCCCCGAGGCCCTGCTGCCCGCTGCGCACCTCATGCAATCCTCCGATGGTGCTCAGGCTGAGAGGCTGGTGATGGCTTTCAGTGTCACTCTGAAGCCCCAACACTTGGAACCCATTGGCTGTGAGCCAGGCCTGGCGAGACTTCTTCTGGGCTTTCTTCTTCTCTTCCTCTGAGTCTTGAGGCTGCACGGTAGCTGAGAGGTAATTCTGTGAGTATGTGAATCTCCTTCTCGGCTCCTAGAAATGAGTGAAAAACAGATATGGAGAGATATTTGGGAATCGTGGTGATAGGGTGGAGTGATCGTCAGGATCCCAGGTAAGTATCAGAAACAGCTGGAAGTGTAATGGAAGTTACCGACACTGGAAACAGTTCACTCAGATTAAGCTCTGGAACCCCAGAACAGTCACATGATTGCCCCACCACCACACCCTCCCACCAGTTCTTTGTGTAAGAAGTACTAACGGCCTAAACCAGGGTGACAGCTGCTGTCAATAAGCAGCAAAAAGAATCCTCCCAGAAGTCAAGTCTCTGCACTCTCAGCATATTTATCCAGACCTATGCTGAGGATTCTGGCTCACCTTTGAGCATGAAGGATTGCACTTACTGTGCAATGGGACTCCTTTCCCAATACCTGATCCCTTGTCCATTTCCCATGGCTGAGTGGTTTTCTTCTCCCGGGAGATCTCTTACTGACCTGTTGTCAGAGACGAGTTTATTGTATCAGCTAATTACCTTTGTCCTGTTTGGGCCTCTTACTCACCTTGGCCATCTCTTTGTACAGCTCCTTCTTGGCAAGTTCTGCTGAATTCAGGGTCTGAATACTATAGTTGTGCACAGCCTTGTTGGGAGCTGTTGAAATTCTGATCATCTTTACTGTGGCCTTAGAAGGCTTCTTGACCTGGTAGACTTCCACGATATTTTTCTGAAGAAAGAGAATATAGTTGTTACCATACCAGACAGCCAGCTAATGTGCCAGGAGATTGTCTCATACACAGAGCAGTGGGCAGTTGGTTAAAGATTTTTAATACCTATGGTATGTTTTCATTCTAGCAGCTTTTTTTTTTCCTTTTGTCGGTTGTGGGGCCTGGTTAATTGGAGATAAGAGTCTCTGGGAAGCCGGGCACCCATGGCTCAGGCCTGTAATCCTAGTTTCTCAGGAGGCTGAGATCTGAGAATCGTCATTCAAAGCCAGCCCAAGTAGGAAAGTCTGTGAGACTTTTATCTCCAATAAACCACTCAGGGGGCTGGGAAAGTGGCTCAGTGGTAGAGTGCTTGTCTTGCATGCATGAGGCCCATTCCTCAGCACCACATAAGCAGATAAAGCCAGAAGTGGTGCTGTAGCTCAAGTGGTAGAGTGCTCGCCTTGAGCTGAAGAGCTGAGGGACAGCGCCCAGGCCCAGAGTTCAGGTCCCATGACCAAAAAAAAAAAAAAAACCAGAAAGCTGGAAGTGGTGCTGTGGCTCAAGTGGTAGAGCACTAGCCTTTAGCTGAAGAGCTGAGAGACAGCACCCAGGCCCAGAGTTCAAGCCCCATGACTGACCAAAAAAAAAAGTCTCACGGACTTTCCTGTCCAAGCTGGCTTGGAACTATGATACTCAGATCTCAGCCTCCTGAGTAGCTAGGATTACAAGCCTGAGACACCAGTGCCTGGCTGGCATCCATGCTTTTAAGCAGCTTGAAGATGTTACATACACACACACATTTTTCTCTAGATGCAACATGTCTTAAGAACATTCCTCCTCTTCAGGAAGTACAGCTGAGATAAGACAAGGCTTGGAAGCTGGGCGCTGGTGGCTCACGCCTGTAATCCTAGCTACTCAGGAGGCTGAGATCTGAGGATCGCGGTTCAAAGCCAGCCCGGGCAGGAGAGACCGTGAGACTCCTATCTCCAATAAACCACCAGGAAACCGGAAGTGGCGCTGTAGCTCAAGTGGTAGAGCGCTCGCCTTGAGCTGAAGAGCTGAGGGACAGCACCCAGGCCCAGAGTTCAAGCCCCACGACCGACAAAAAAAAAAAAAAAAAAAAAAAAGACAAGGCTTGGAGTGAATAGTTTCGGATGGCTTCCTTCTCTATCTGATGTTTCTGGCTTCCCAGCCTTCTGTCTCAGGCTAGAAGCGTAGACAGGCCAGAAGTGCCCAGACTACATCTCTCAGCCAGTGTGGAGACAGCCTAGCGGGGCTTGGAACCCTGGGACAGAGGAAGGAGAAATGCCCACCTGAATCAGGCTGTCCTTCTGGCCTTTGTTTTTTAGCAACATTGCATTCCGCCACTGCAAGTACTTCTCCTTGTGAGCATGGATCTTGAAAGTGAGAGTCGAGGTCTGCTTTTGGGTACCTCCAGTGGTGGGAGTAGACGGAGGTACTGTGGTCAACAGTGCTCCACCTGTGAGCTCTTCTTGTGAAATGGGCATCCCGAACTCTTGGCTCAGGTCTTTGATCATGGCAGAGGAAGGCATCAGGTCTCTCACAATCACCTCCTTGAGCCTAGTGCTATTGTGGCAGATGTCGTAGACCCTGGAACAAGAACAGCCACCTACTCAACCTCACCTGCCTTGCAAGATAGGCACAACCAGCCCCAGCTTACAATGGGTGAAAATCAGAAAAGCAGAGTCTAGTTGGGTGGTCTGGCCTCCTTTCCTTTTTCTCTGAGTCCCCAGAAGTTAAGGTTTCCCAAGAACTACTGAGTGCCTTTCTATGACTACAGTGTTCATGTCCTTCATTAGCCTACACAACTGGGGAGCAGTCCCAGTATACTAGGGGTACATCTCTGCACCCTCCTAAACCAAGAGGGGACAACATGCACACCTCCTCACCTCTGAGTGAATCTCAAGGCCTGCATGATCAACTTTCCTCCTCAGGCCCTAGAATTCCCTCTTGGTGCCCTCTTCAGGCCTGGCCTGCAATGGGCCTTTGGTCAATGCTGACCAGAAAACACACCTGGGAACTGTCACATGACGCCCCGTCTCTGGGTCCCCAAGGCTGGTGAGGTGAATGCCTAGCAGATTCTGCCTCTTGCTGGCCTTTGGTGACCCTCTACCTCCTCAACTCTCAGACAGGAAAAATGCCTTGTGGACATAGCTCCCGAATGCAGAAAACACTTCATTTGACAAGCAATGGCTTTCATTTTCCTGATAGAACCTCAGCTACTTCTCAACACCTACCAGGCAGGACAGGCCCAGTCTCGCCAGCTGAGACTCAAGGTTGCCAACACCCAGGCCACCAGCACCTCCATATGTCCCTCCCTGAGAATTTCTGTGTGAGGATTACTTATCTATGCCTGTTCAGTCCCTGGCTCAGAGCTGGTGGGACATTGGGAAATAAAAGCCTTTAAGCTCTGAGTTCTTGTTCCATTTCTCTCCCTCCTGAAGTGCTGCTTCCACAACTCTTTCCTCCTCCTCTTCTTCCTCCTGATTCTCCTCCTCCTCCTCCTTTATCAACACACTCCACAACCTTTCATAGGAGCCTCTTGTCCAGATCTACTATGGGCTGTGCCAGTAGGAAGATGGGAGTGGCTCCTGAGCACTGAGGGGAGCTGTCTGAAGAGCGAGCTGCTGGCTTCCCCAGCCCTGCCCAAAGAAGTCCTGCTCTTCTCTCTCCCAAGAGGCTGCACAGAAACGAACCCTGTGCCTATTCCTTATGCCCAAAGCTTCTGAACCATGGAGAGAGGAGAGAAAGGGGTCTGGCCCCCTAAGAGGCCGCTCAGTTGTAAGCCATTGAGTACAGGAATGCGGAGAGCCCCGGAGGTGGCGTGGCAAAGGCACCAAGTGTCAGAAGATGCAACCCTTTAGCCCCTGTGGGGCAGAGGGTGAAACAGGCTTAGGGACTAAGCAGAGGAGAGGCATCAAAGCTGGGGGAAAAGCTATGTTGGCCAGCTGTGTGTATGGCTGCTGGTGGAGTCCATTTCCTCAGTTCTCACTAGAAAATGTTTTATGTTTTTTGTTTTTTTGTTTTTTTTTTTGCTGGTCATGGGGCCTGAACTCTGGGCCTGGGCGCTGTCCCTCAGCTCTTCAGCTCAAGGCTAGCGCTCTACCACTTGAGCCACAGCACCACTTCCAGATTTTTCTGCTTATGTGGTGCTGAGGAATCGAACCCAGGGCCTCATATATGCAAGGCAAGCACTCTACCACTGAGCCACCTTCCCAGCCCCAGAAAATGAGTTTTAACCAGCCCTTTCTCAGGCCCTTCTGGGTGTATCAGACATAGCGGCATCGTAAGGGCACACAAATGCCCAGTGCTCCTCCAGAATGTCAGCTTGCACCTGAGGTCCCCTGGGGTCTACTAGTTTTTTACCCATCCCCACCTGGCCAGTGCCAGGAAGGCTCTGCGTGGCACAGCGTTGCGCACATAGAGTGCTGGGTGTCGCATGAGCAGTGACAGGGGCCTGAACAGGTGCACGTGGTACAGAATGGTCTCCAGGTCTGCATAGAGACGGTGGCGAAACAGGAGCTTTGAGTTGTACAGCACCTTGCATGTCCCGTGCACAGATGGGGGTGCCCTGCAAGAGAGAGTCAGACAGTGAAGGAATTAACACCACTGCAGCCCTGGAACATTAGCTTGTTTTGCTCTGCCAGCAGCTTCATTTTATTTTTGCTTGTCAAAAAATAAGCAAAAGAGCCAGGTGCCAGTGGCTCACACCTGTCATCCTAGCTACTCAGGAGGCTGAGATCTGAGGATCACGATTCAAAGCCAGCCTGGGCAGGAAAGTCCATGAGACTCTTATCTCCCAATTAACCACTAGAAAACCAGAAGTGGCACTGTGGCTCAAGGGGTAGGGAGCTTGCCTTGAAATGAAGAGCTGAGGGACAGTGCTCAGGCCCAGAGTTCAAGCCCCATGACCGACCAAAACAAACAAACAAACAAAAAAAGCAAAAGGAACCTACTGATACTACATGCATTTAAAAGACTCAAAATCTGGAAAGGAATTGTCAGTGAACCTAGCGGGCTCTCCCTCCCCTCCGAGCCCTGGGTGCCAGCACTCTGGCACTTCTCGCACTTCGTAGTCTGTTAGGGACCCTGAGTCTGTGCCATGCTGTCACTGCTGTGGTGTGCGATTTCCATACTGCCTTCACCTGGCAAAGTCTATGCTCACCCTTCCAGCATCACTCTGAAAACCCTAATTACCTGCCCAAATAATTTGCCATCCTCTCAGTGGAGTGTTTTCATTGCTGTTCCATTGAATCATAAAGCCTGCTGGGAGACAGTCTCTGTTACGTAGCCTAGGCTGTCTTGGGGCTCAGGACCCTTCTGCCTCAGGCTCCAGTGCAGAAATTTTAAGCATGTACTATCATATCTGGCAACAAGACTTTTTAGATAAAGGGTTCTAACACTGTTCCATATGTTGAAAGCATTTTTTTTTCTGCTTGTGACTTGTCTTTTTATAATTTTGTGGTGATTTTTTTTTAGTAGTGATTTGTTTTGGGTTGTTTTTTTTGTTTTTTTTTTTTTTTTTTTTTGGTCGTAGGGCTTGACCTCCAGGCCTCGGCTCTGTCCCTGGGCCATTTCATTCAAGGCTAGCGCTCTACTACTTTGAGCCACAGCACCACTTTCAGTTTTTTTGTGGTTAATTGAAGATAAGAGTCTCACACACAGTCGGGCACTGGTGCCTCACGCCTGTAATCCTAGCTACTCAGGAGGCTGAGATCTGAGGATCGCGGTTCAAAGCCAACCCGGGCAGGAGAGACGGTGAGACTCTTATCTCCAATAATCCACCAGGAAACCGGAAGTGGCGCTGTAGCTCAAGTGGTAGAGCGCTCTCCTTGAGCTGAAGAGCTGAGGGACAGCGCCCAGGCCCAGAGTTCAAGCCCCACGACCGACAAAAAAAAAAAGAGTCTCACACACAAATGACAAAGGGTGAACCAATGCAACAGCAATACTCACAAGATAATATGCTGGAAATGAACTTTATAACTTAGAGGAGGAAAGTTGGGGGGGAAGTGGGAGAAAATGAGGGAGGGGTAACAATGTTCAACAAGAAATGTACTCATTACCTTACATATGCAACTGTAACACCACTATACATCACCTTTACTATGAAATTTTTTTTTCTGCTTATGTGGTGCTGAGGAATTGAACCCAGGGCCTCATGCATGCAAAGCAAGCACTCTACCACTGAGCCACCTTCCCAGCCCCTACTATGAAATTTTTATAAAAAGTTTCACATACTTTCCTGCCCACACTAGCTTTGAATCATGATACTCAGATCATATATCCTGAGTAGCTAGGATTACAGGCATGAGATACAGGCACCTAGCTAACATTCCATATGTAAAAAGGAACAGCTCTAACATTAAAAAAAATGATTGTAATGACATCATACATATGATGACTGCTTAATACCTCATCAAATTGGAGATGCTTCATCAGTCATTCTCAAGAAGAAATCCAAGCCATGTTGGAATAAGTAAAGAAGAATTTGCAAGAAGAAATCCAGAGCTGTACTCAATCCAGCAAATTTGTTAGCAAATTAGAAAGTTATATACAAAATTTAGTGGCAATTGGGGCTGGGAAGGTGGCTCGGTGGTAGAGCGCTTGCCTTGCATGCCTGAGGCCCTGGGTTTGATTCCTCAGCACCACATAAGCAAAAAGAAAAAAGCCAGAAGTGGCACTGTGGCTCAAGTGGTAGAGCGCTAGCCTTGAGCTGAAGAGCTGAGGGACAGCGCCCAGGCCCAGAGTTCAGGCCCCACAACCGGACCCAAAAAAAAAAATTTAGTGGCAACATAAACTTTGAAGGTGATACAAGTTAAACATTCTATAATACTATTGGGGGAGGGGGGATCTCTGGGGCTTGAACTCAGGGCACTGTCCCTGAGGTCCTTTGCTCTCAGCTAGACCTCTACCATTTCAGACACAGCTCCACTTCTAGGCTTTCCAGCCTGGGCTGGCTTCAAACCACAATCCTAGGGCTGGAAGGTGGCTCAGCAGTAGAGCGCTTGCTTTGCATGCATGAGGCCCTGGGTTGGATTCCTTAGCACCACATAAACAGAAAAGGCTGGAAGTGGCATTGTGGCTCAAGTGGTAGAGTGCTAGCCTTGAGCTGAAGAGCTGAGGGACAGCGTGCAGGCCTAGAGTTCAAGCCCTACGACCTACCAAAAACAAAACTAAACTAAACTAAAACAAGCCACAATCCTCAGATGTCAGCTGCCTGAATAGTTAGGATTACAGGCATGCATGATCCCAACTTATAGTACACTTAGGGTTTTTTTTGTTTGTTTGTTTGTTTTTTGGGTCCAGTCATGGGGCCTGAACTCTGGGCCTGGGCGCTGTCCCTCAGCTCTTCAGCTCAAGACTAGCACTCTACCACTTGAGCCACAGCGCCACTTCTGGGTTTTTTCTTTTTTGCTTATATGGTGCTGAGGAATCGAACCCAGGGCCTCATGCATGCAAGGCAAGCACTCTACCACTGAGCCACCTTCCCAGCCCCTACACTTAGTTTATGTTTAATTAATTTGAGCATTGCTTTAAATAATTTCTCTCCTTCAAATGACATGAAAAGGCAAAGTTTCTTTTTCTTTTTTTTATGAATTTAAGTTTTTATTTACATATTTCACTGTAGTTCTGTGACAACAAAATTATATCTGTGTACCAGACCATACATACATTAAAGGCAAAGTTTCTTTTTGTAAAAATGGAAACATGCCTATTTTCATGTCTTGTTTGTTTTATATTTTAAACAATACATTATTCATCCTTGTGTTTTACATAATGATTATATTGAGGTTAGGTTTTAGGTCATGTTATTAAAATTGTTTAAGCAATCTTTATAAAAAAGAAAGTCTGAATGGGGCTGGGAAGGTGGCTCAGTGGTAGAGTGCTTGCCTTGCATGCCTGAGGCCATGGGTTTGATTCCCCAGCACCACATAAGCAAAAAGAAAAAAGCCGGAAGTGGAGCTATGGCTCAAGTGGTAGAGCGCTGGCCTTGAGCTGAAGAGCTGAGGGACAGCACCCAGGCCCAGAGTTCAGGCCCCACGACCGGACCCAAAAAAAAAAAAAAAAAGAAAGTCTGAAGTATTTTTTCTAAAAAAAAAACTCTCTAAACCTATAAATAAAAGCAATATCACTTTTCAATAAACCTTTCTTTTTTACTATAAAAAATATTAGAAAGCAGGGAAAAAATTTGAATTGCTGATCTGGGTCTCCATGGACCAAAGGAAGGCCCAGTGTAGGTAAAGATACCAAAATACAGGCAAAAACTAGTGAAAATAAAAATTACTGAATCTTAAACCTCTAAAAAAAAATGCAGGAAGAAAAGAAATATTAGCCAGGTGGACCTGTGGGGGTGGAAGCCCTCTGCAGTAGTAGAAATTCCTCCTGGATCTTTTTTTCTTCTTTGCCCTTTCTCAACTTCCCTCCTAATGAGAGAACAATAGGCAAGCTCATCTTGGGGAAAAGGCAAAGCAAATATGCAGCTGTGTCCCTCAGAATAAACCGGAGGATGGAAAGACAACCCGTGCTCATAGATGAGTAGATTACTACTGTGACTACCAAAAACTATCAACCGCAATGCAATCCCAGCCAACATCCTGATGTCATTCAAAAACATGGAAAAATCATATGGCAGCATGAAAGACCCTAAATAGCAAAAAGCAATCCTGGGCAAAAAAAGAGCAACCCTGGAAGCATCACAGCATCAGACTTCAAATTATACTACAGGACACAACAACAAAACCAGCATGATGCAGACTAACTGATCAGTACAAGAATGCAGGAACAGAACCACACAAGCTACAACCAACTAATTTTTGACAAAGAAACTTAAAAAGAAAGCACCTTCCATAAGTGCAGCTGGGAAACTGGTTATCCAAGTAACAGAGAAGTGAAACTTGCTGTCCCACACTCTGCATACAAACCAGCTCGAAATAGATCAAGGATCCTAGGGTAAAATCTGAAACTTATTTATTTATTTATTTTTGTCAGTGGTGGGGCCTGAACTCTGGGCCTGGGCGCTGTCCCTCAACTCCTCAGCTCAAGGCTAGCTCTCTACCACTGAACCACCTTCTTAGCCCCAAAACATGAAAATATAAAAAATTACAAAGAAAACTCTGGAAGATATAGGGATAGGTAATTTTGTTAAGTAATATTCCAATTGCTTAAGAAGCACAAGAATTGACAAATTGGATAAAATCAAATTTAGAGGGCTGGGAAGGTGGCTCAGTGGTAGAGCGCTTGCCTTGCATGCTGAGGCCCTGGGTTCGATTCCTCAGCACCACATAAGCAAGAAGAAAAAAGCCGGAAGTGGCGCTGTGGCTCAAGTGGTAGAGCACTAGCCTTGAGCTGAAGAGCTGAGGGACAGCACCCAGGCCCAGAGTTCAGACCCCATGACCAGACCCCCCCCAAAAAAAAATCAAATTTAGAAGTTACTGCACATAAAAGAAACACTTGCCAGAACCAAGACATAATCCATGGACTGGAAAAAAACTTTGGCAGCTATGTAAGGTATAAAAGCTCACTATCCAGAATATTATATAAGAGTTCCAAAAAGTAAACAGCAAAAGGACAAATAATCCAACTAACCCATGAGTAACTGAATTGAACAGACAATTCTCAGAAGAAAAAAAATACCGCTAATACATACAGAAATGCTCGTCAAAACTATACTAGGATTCCATCTTACCCAAGAAAACAAACCATATGTAAGCTAACAGAACTTCAGTGGCATTCAGTATGGAGGCTCCTCAAAAAACTAAACATATGACACACAGACGCATGCATGCACATGCTTGGACTGTGGAATATTTCTCTGCCACTAAGGAAAACGAAGTTTTGTCATAGCTATGAGACTTTCAGTGAAATGGAAGTGGAGATTCAGTAAGCCTGAGCCCCATTTTCTCCCTCATTTGTGAAGTATAGGTGGAAAACAGATGATGAAAACGATGATGATGATGACGATGACGAAGACAAAAACGATGATGCAGATGATGACAATGATGATGGTAATGGGACAAGAATGTAAACAGAACTGTCTAGGAGGTTGTCAGTGAGAAGAGGAAGAGAAAAAAAGGGAAGAGTGGTATTGAAGAATGTTACACACACACACACACACAAACACACACACACACACACACACACACAACCACACCCTAAAACCTACCAAAGCTGTTTGAAAAGGAGCTGCAGAGGGAGAACAGGAGGACTGGAAATGTAGTGGACAGGATGAAATTTCTTTAAGTGTACTGTATGTATATATGGAAATATAAGGCCTGGAATAAAACTGGTTCCTTCCACAACTTCTGTCTCTGCGGTCTGGTAGAGTGTGGAACACTGCTGACCTCACATTCTAACACTAGGCAAGATGGCTCTTTGTGCCTAGCTTCTTTATATAGCATAATGTTTTCAAGGTAGAATCATGTTAAAGTGTCTCAGTACTTGAATTCTTCAGCTCAAGGCTAGCACTCTACCACTTGAGCCACAGCGCCACTTCTGGCTTTTTTCTTTTTGCTTATGTGGTGCTGAGGAATCAAACCCAGGGCCTCATGCATGCAAGGCAAGTGCTCTACCACTGAGCCACCTTCCCAGCCCCAGTACTTGAATTTTTCTGACTGAATAATATCTATCTTATAAACATACCACACATTGCTAATCCTTTGATGAACTTTAGGTTGTTTCTATTTCTGAATACTTATGACTGTCATGTATTATGACATTACAAGTTTTTCTGTGTCCTAAGCACAGGCCCAGATGTAGGCCAGATTCCTTCTGGTGCATTGTGGCTTGTCAGCGGGTCAGGGCAAGTTTGCCTAGTGCTGACCACTCTCTTGGGCAAACATACTCACTTCTGGATTCCTCGCTGCCAGTACATGTGAGCTCTGTGGGCCAAAGAGGGTTCTTCCCACTAGAGGGGAACCTTATTTACTCAGATGTGGATGCTTCCAGATTGTCACAGAAGAAGAGTTATCACACCACTGAAACTCAAGAATGCGAGACTCATGAGAGCTGCTCTGGCACAGAACCTGATGCTTTATCTCTACGATGTCCTCCAAGGATCCATGCCAGTGCCTCTGAGGAGTCCAGAGACAAGCAGCTTCCTATTCCTGAACATCCTCACTGGGCTCAAAATGGTTACATTAGTATTTCTTGGGATGAACTGAAAACTAATACAGAGATTCTGCCCTGGCTGTCAAAGATAGCCCTTGCTCAGACGTCTGAGGCAAGATTCATTCTCTGAATTACCAGATCTTATGTATTCCATTCAATTCTTCACCTCAACCAAAGGCAAAAATTCTGGTTATCAACTCCCATTCCTGAGCTCTGACAGGCAGCTGACAATAAACTCTTGAGGGGAACAGAATCTCTTTCTCAGACTAAGACACTAACCCTAACCTTGGCTTTGAAAGGCTGTTCTACTCTTTACGACCAGAACACTGTTTCCCATCTGAGATATGGAGGGAGTCACTCACCTACTCTGATGTTTCTCCCACAGTTGCTTCAAGCCTTGGTCTGCCAAGCCTTCCAGGATGAGGAGGTGGATCTTCCCATCCAGCAGGTGGAAGCCGGTGAGCAGATCCATATCCAGTTGGTCCTGGATCTTCACCCGCATCTTGAAGGCAGACAGGATCTGCCGGATATTCTCGGCTGGGTATGTATCCAGCTCCAGGGCCTTGGCATTGATGGCAGTGATGTCCTGCAGCAAGCTCTGCAGAAGGAACACCTTCTTGGAGTCAAACACAAAAACAATGCGACCAAACCGGGTGGCTGTGAGGTCTGCACTGGGGGCTTGTACCCCAACATTCAAGGGCACTGCCACATCCACTCGCAGTTTGAGCAGTGAATCAGCCTCCAGGTAGTTGCCCATGGGCATCGGGCTGAGCTGGAGGATATCTGTGGGAACTTGGGACCTCACAGCCTTCCTGCTCCTGAGGGCCCAGCTGTGGCTTGTGCCCTTGGGCTCACAATTGTGGATGGGGACAACCAGGTTCAGGTACTTGTGGCCAAGGAGGAGGTCAGCAAAGCTGACCTGGGCAACCCCGTAAGGGTCCCATGTCTTGTTCTGGGACTTAAAGGGATTGTTCTCTGTCTCTTTGGAAGAGATGAGGGTCTGGAGGTTGATGTATGGATCCAGAGTACTCTCTCCAAAGGGGGTGAGCTTGTGAGAATACTCTTCTGACTTCCGGTCCCGGTCATGAACTTCCACCACCATTGGGGGGCCCTCCAGGTACTCCCTCAGGTCACTGGGATGGATGGCTCCAAGGAAGATGACATTGATGTCCTGGAAGTATACATGGGTCCCGTGTGGCTCCCCCTTTGTCTTGTGAACTGGCGTCTTGTAGAATTGATAACTGCAGTAGACAGGTGCGCACAGCCTCTGTAAGACAGCAGGTGACAACAGCAGGCACTCAGGAGGGAAATGCACAGCCTGGGCACACCCCACCTGCTACCCGCAGCCCCAGAGCCTGAGTTTCCTCTCCACAAGATGCCTAACATGAAGCCCACTCTGTGAAGCCAGTGCAGGCCCACACACAATACACATGAACATACTCAAGATGGTAGCTGGCACAAGACAAGACTGACTTGGTGATGGGCACTCAGAATCATTTTCCATCCACACTGCAAGATCCAAAAGCATAGGTCATGTGTCTTTGATTCTGTGTTTCTGGTTCCTGTACTAAGGCTAAGTATGAAAAAAGGTGGAGATAAGCAGGTTTTTGAAAAGATAATTCCACTGGTGTGTGAATAAGCAGAACACTTTCCCAACATGCTGGATACCCTGAGTTCCATTACCAGCTCCACAAAAGAAAAATCTAATATCAGGCTGGGAAGATGGCTCAGTGGTAGAGTGCTTGCCTCACATGAATGAGGCCCTAGGTTCATTTCCTCAGTACCACATAAGCAGAAAAAGCTAGGAGTGGCACTGTGGCTCCAGTGTAGAGTGTTAGCCTTAAGCTGAAGAGCTGAGAGACAGCGCCAAGGTCACACGACAGACAGGAAGGAAGGAAGGAAGGAAGGGAAAGGAAGGAAGGAAGGAAGGGAAAGGAAGGAAGGGAGGGAGGGAAGGAGGGAGAGAGAGAGGGAGAAAGAAAAAGAAAGAAAGAAAGAAAGAAAGAAAGAAAGAAAGAAGGAAGGAAGGAAGGAAGGAAGGAAGGAAGGAAGGAAGGAAGGAAGGAAGGAAAGGAAAGGAAAGGAAAAGAAAAGAAAAGAAGGCAGGCAGGCAGGCAGGCCTCATGTCTACAAAAGTTTATCTGCTGTTTTCCTGACATGCATCTGGAAGTTGGCAGGAGCCTCTTTTGGCCTGGCATAGGTATCCAAGCTGAAAGCAGTCACAGGGAACAAAGGAGGCATGCAAGGAGGTTGGGGTTACAGAGAGTGTGGAGAACAGGAGGAAGCAGAGGCAGAAGGTGGAAAGGTATGCATGCTTCAAGCTTGGGGCAAAGACTTTGTAATCAACCACGGAGCACACAAGTCTGCAGTCAGGGTGTCCAGGTGACTCAATGCATGTTTATAAAGGAAAGCCATCATCAGGGGGGTGCTCTTGCAAAGTACATATGGAAATATGTACAGTAATGTTCATGGAGTCATGGAAGGTGAAGAAATATGGAAACCAATCACATGTATACTTCAGGCAAGAGGACAGAATGCAACAGAATTTTTTTGGGGGGTCCAGTCATGGGGTCTGAACTCTGAGCTGGGCACTGTCCCTCAGCTCTTCAGCTCAAGGCTAGCGCTCTAGCGCCACTTCCAGCTTTTTTTTCTGCTTATGTAGTACTGAGGAATCGAACCCAGGGCCTCATGCATGCGAGGCAAGCACTCTACCACTGAGCCAACTTCCCAGCCCGCAACAGAATTTTTTTTTAAAAAATGAGGTACAGTTGCCATGTGAGCATGGATGAATCCCACAGGATACACTATGAAATATCAACTAAATGCACAAAAAGTAGTAATAAAGGAATGGAGAAATGCATGAGACATACAAAAATAAACAGCAAAAGCAAAGGCTTCTTTTTCAGCAATTGATCATGTGTAACTACAGTCAGGTTATTTTATTTTATTTTTTTTTTGGGGGGGTCCGGTCGTGGGGCCTGAACTCTGGGCCTGGGCGCTGTCCCTCAGCTCTTCAGCTCAAGGTTAGCGCTCTACCACTTGAGCCACAGCGCCACTTCCGGCCTTTTTGTTTTGTTTTGTTTTTGCTTATGTGGTGCTGAGGAATCGAACCCAGGGCCTCTGGCATGCAAGGCAAGCACTCTACCACTGAGCCACCTTCCCAGCCCAGTCAGGTTATTTTAAATAAGGGCAGAGATTGAGATTTTTTTGTACCAGTTGTGGGTCTTGAGCTTTGGGCTTGGACACTGTACACTTTTTTTTCTTGAGGCTAGTGCTCTACCACTTAAGTCACAGCTCCACTTCTGGCTTTTTGGTAATTAATTCAAGATAACAGTGTCATAGACTTTCCTGCTTCAGCTGGCTTTGAACCACAACCCTCAAATTTCAGCTAGGATTACAGACATGAGACATCAGCACCTGGCTAACAGATATTTCTTTTTAAGGTTCCCCTGGCTGGGTGCCAGTGGCTCACTCCTGAAATCCTAGCTAGTCAGAAGAGTTATATGTCCTTATCATGAAAAAATATTTCTGCAGCTTGAGGACAATGGACATCTACCCACATGATAAAATGGCATACACACATTGAGCCAATGTTAATGTCTTGACTTTAATATTTTGCTGTCATTATGTAACAAATAGGCACTGGAGAAAATTGGAGGAGACATGGGTCTTGCTATGAATCTTTGCAACTTCCTATGAATTTACATTTCAATATGAAAAAGTATAATGAATCTGTATGGATATATTCATATTAAAACACATAAATAGTTTCAGAAGACAAAAGGAAGGTTCTACAGGCTTTGAGAAAAATAAAAAAGAGCATGTGTGTGTGTGTGTGTGTGTGTGTGTGTGTGTGTGTGTGTGTGTGTATACACACACAGAATATACCAGAATATGAACAATGCTTTTAAAACTGAAAGAAAATGATTTCTTTTTTTTTTTTTTTTTTTTTTGTCGGTCGTGGGGCTTGAACTCTGGGCCTGGGCGCTGTCCCTCAGCTCTTCAGCTCAAGGCGAGCGCTCTACCACTTGAGCTACAGCGCCACTTCTGGTTTTCTGGTGGTTTTATTGGAGATAGGAGTCTCACGGTCTTTCCTGCCTGGGCTGGCTTTGAACCGCGATCCTCAGATCTCAGCCTCCTGAGTAGCTAGGATTACAGGCGTGAGCCACCAGCGCCCGGCAGAAAATGATTTCTTAAGGAAACAATTTTTAACCTGTAGTTCTATAATCAGCCAAAATATCACCAAGTGTGAGGGTGGAAAAAAGATATTTTCAGACATATAAATAAAGAGGGCAGGCTGGGTGGCAAAGCGCTTGCCTAGCAAGTGCAACGTCCTGGGTTCGATCCCCAGTACCAAAAAAGAAAAGACAAAAAAAATACAGTTAAAAAACAAAAAATAAATAAATAAATAAATAAGAGGGCTGGGGGGAGTATCACATTGACTTTTTCTCAAGAAGTTACTGGAGGATGTGCTCCAACAAGACCAGAATAAACCAAGAGGAACACAGAGCCCAGTACACAAACCCAATCAAGACAAGATCAATCAGCTGCAGCACTAAACCTGTCAGTTCACAAGTGACCACCTGGATGGCTGTTGTTTTAACAGAGGAGCCGCAATTTTCTGAAGAGAAGTTAGTAACCAAGAACCTGTGTTGTGGTGAGGAACCTCAAATTTTGTGGCTCCTAGCCTCAGGAGTTTAATCTCTTTCATGTCTTCCTGTGGAATCCTGAGTGTCAGAATTCTCCTCAGTGACCTTTCTCACAGAGCCACTGGAAGGTTTAGAGAGGAAATGCAGAAAGAGCATGTCACCCAGGGGTCCTGTTTGGTCTTACCTCTAGATCATTCACAGGCACAGGCTGTGAAGGAAGGCAGGAGGCACACTTGATCTTTATGGTCAGGGGGTTTAGATCCTGCTTTTGCTCCTCTGTCATGATAGGAACTTCTGTTTTTAAACTCAAAAAGCAATCTAAAATGTTGGCAGACTTCTCACTGCCACGACTTACGACAGTGTAACATCCTGGGAAGAAATGCAGTGTTAGCCCTTGCTCTGGACAGCCACAGATCAGAGGGCACGCACTCCATGGTGAGAGGCGATTTAAGACTTCCAGCTTAGACTGTACCACCCACCACAGTAGAGCAATTAGAACTTAAATTAATTCATATTCAATGCAGTTTACAGTGCAGTTTTAATCAAGACATTCACAGATTATGACCCTCAGCTGTCATCTGTGTTTGCACATAGGTTTATCTTTCCAGCCTCCTTGCTGAAGTCCCAGGACCCAGCACTGGCCAGTCCCTTGTCCTGGAGGGCAGGCACCACTCCCATCAGCCATCACTCGGTTCTGCTGTGTGCAAGGCCCCCTGCAAAGTCGTTTACACGCATCACCCTTAAAATAATACTCTGGAACTGGGTGCCAGTGGTTCATGCCTAGAACCCTAGCTATTGAGGAGGCTGAGATCTGAGGATCATAGTTATGAGCCAGTCAGGGTCAGGCAAATCTAAAAGACTATCATACCTAACTAACCAAAACTGGAGGTGTGACTCAAGTGGCAGAGCACCAGCCAGGAGCACAGAAAGCTGTGCAATGAGATGGATTAGGCTTTGACCCAGGAGAGTCTCAGGAGGTTCTAGCTCAACGACCAGAATCCACACCTCTCCAGAGGGTGGCCAATCCTACCTACCAGTTAATAGTCCAAATGAGCTTTGAAATTGTTTTCTCTAAAATGAGGCTTTTGCGCGCGCGCACAAGCACGCGTGCACACCCACACCCACACAACCCTTCTTTGAGCAAAAAACCCCACATAATTTTACAAAAAATATTCACCTTTCATATAGTAAAAATCTTACTGATTACAAAAATGGAAAAAAAACAGCCAATAAATTGTGATTAAATGTAAGCAAAAGAATCTAATCCTTATTTTCCATTGACCTGAATTGCCTTGGGTAAGTTATTAACCTCTCTGTGTATGACAATGAAAAGCTCTGCTCACAACTTCACCCCCACAGGGTGGGAGTTTCTCATGAGAAGAAATAATCTCACATATGTGACAGGTACCTAATGCTCAGAAAAACGTTTCTCTTTGCTCATTACTTTTACTACAGACTTCCTGAAACCTTGTAGTTAAGTGCGCACTAGAAACATCTTATTTAGAAACTTACTTACTTATTTAGAACTTACATTCTAATGTAAATTTCTTTGGATTTTAGAATCAAACAGACCTGAGCTCAAAACCTCACTTTGCACTCATTAGCTATGAGATCCTGGGCAATGTACTTAACTTCTTGGGGCCTCTGTTTCTTCCTCTGTCCTTTGGAGACAGTTCCCCCACATATCTGAAGGGACAGTGAGGGTGAAGGGAGGTGGGAACACAGCAGGGGTTGGTGGCCAGGAGCATCCCATGTGAGAATATCTAGTCTCATGTGGCAAGACAGGCAGAACTGCAGGGAATGTGTTAGCTACCAGCAAGGAGCGGCATCACTGCCAGCTGGAGAGAGAAGGTGCTCTGCTCCCAGGCCTCCGGCAATTTAGCGTCTATGTCATCTTCTGTTCGAGATTTCTTCCCTTTCTGTGGGTATTTCTTCTTCCACTCTGAATCTTTTCCTTTCAAAAGGAAAGAAAGGAAATAAATTTTAACAGAAGTTCATCAGGCTACAATCCATGAAGTTCTACAGACAACCAGAAGCCTAGACTGGCAGGGGCTGCTGCTTATCCCCAGCAACTACAAGTGGTGCACAGAAGTGATTCACAGACCAAGTTCCAGCTACACGTGGACGTTTGGAGACTGTATCCTCATCACAGACACCACCTGCAAATGAGCAGGCAGGGCTAGGCTCACCCCGATGAGGTGCACTATTCAAAGGCAGCTCAGCCACGGGCTGGCAGTTCAGGCTTTGAGTCCTATCCCCCAAAGAGAGTGTGTCAGGACTTACTCACTCTGATCCTCAGCTACCTAATCTGTCAAATGGGAGCTGCAGCACTCACTTTCCCTAGTGTTGAGAAGATAAAATGTGTAAAGACATACAAACACTCAGTGCAGCACCAAGCTCAGCTCAAGAAGAAAAGACATGAGCCATTGGTTCAATAACATAGAAGCCAATGGAACAGACTAGAAAGTCTAAGGCACACAGAGGAGAACTGAACAAATGTCAGAGGTGGCATGTCAAGTCAATGGGCACACATAGACTCACAAGCAAACCACAGGGGCTGTCCACTGAAGTTGATTCCACCTATGAAATGAATTCCAGACTAAAGAAAGAAAACAGGAAATCACAGACAAATGTCTAAAAAACTGTACTGACATCTAAACAACGAGGATTTCTCAGGGCTGGGAAGGTGGCTCAGTAGTATAGTGCTTGCCTTGCATGCCTGAGGCCCTGGGTTCGATTCCTCAGCACCACATAAGCAAAAAGAAAAAAGCCGGAAGTGGCGCTGTGGCTCAAGTGGTAGAGCACTAGCCTTGAGCTGAAGAGCTGAGGGACAGCAGCGCCCAGGCCCAGAGTTCAGGCCCCACCACTGGCAAAAAAAAAAAAAAACAAACGAGGATTTCTCAGACATTAGCCAAAGCACAAACCAAGGAGGAAGAGTTAAATAATGTGTTCAGAGCAAGACATCCTATGTCAAGTGATAGGCCACAGACCCGCATCTGGAAGAGTTACACATAACATGCCATTTAATGACCCCTAAGGTATAAAATTAAAGCATGAAGCTCAATAAGATAAGCTTTTACATTTTTTAATTATAAAGGTGATGTGTAGCGGGGTTACAGTTACATAAGTCATGTAAAGAGTACATTTCTTTCTGGACAATGTCATCCCTTTCCTTGCTCCTTTCCATTTTTCTCTCCAATCTCCACCCATAACTTGTATAGTGCATGTTCAACACAGCATCCAGTACCACTGCTGCATTTGTTCACCCTTTGTCCCTCTACTTCTGTCCTTCCCTTGCCTTCCAAAGACAGATAAACAGACAAACAAGACAAAAAGAAAAAACAAAAATAGCAACAAGGAAAAAACACTCTTGCTTCCATTTCCTGGAGTTCAATAAATACTTTATATGATCAGATGCACATGGGATTGCTCCTTTGTGTTCCTCTCCTATGAGTATCTTCCTTTGGTCTCACTGTATATGAATGCCTACAGACCTGTAGAATTTATCATGTCCCAGTGTATTTTAGATAGAGCTTCCACAGATGAGAGAAAATGTGCCATCTGTCTCTCTGATCTTGGCTTACCTAACATGATTTGGTCTAGGTCCATCCATTTCACTTCAAATGACATATTATTCTTTCTAATGGCTGTGTAAAATTGTATTGTGTATAGGTACCAGATTTTGAATCCACTCATTTATTGTAGAACATCTGGGCTGTGTGCATATCTTGGCATTTGGGAATAGTGCAGCCGTGAACACTGTCTTTGCAGTTTCCCGGGTCATCACCTAGAAGCGATATGGCTGGGTCATAGGGAAAATCTATGTTTAGTTTTCTAAGGAACTTCCTGACCATTGTTCAAATCAATAAGGTAAGTTTTAAAACCAACAGAAAAATAAGGTGAAGTAAATAAAAAGCAAGCTGCAGGAAGGCACATAGATCATCAGACTGTCTCTATCCCTTATAAAACAAAAGTCAGTGCATTCTTGTTTGCTTGTAAGAAGGGTGTTCATCGACTTTGATGTCAGGAAAGGGCATGCTCCTCCAAGGAAAAGATAGAATATCTCTAATATCTTCTTTTCTTTAAGAAAGGAAAAAAGAGCTGTCTATAATCCTAACTATTCAGGAGGCTGAGATCTTAGAATCATGGTTGAAAGCCAGCTCTGGTAGGAAAGTTTGTGAGATTCCAATTAACCACCAAAAAGCCTGGAAGTGGAGCTGTGGCTCAGGTGGTAGAGCATTAGCCTTGAGCATAATCACTGAGTAACAGTGCCTAGGCCCTAAGTTCAAACCCCACAATCAACAAAAGAAAAAGAAAAAAAAAAGCAACTGGGGAAATGCAGAAAAATTCAGCACCTAAGCTTTGTGTACATAGTTGTTTTATTTCTCTAGAAATTTTCCTTTATTCCAAAATAAAAAGTATTTGAAAAAAATTTCATTAAAATACTTAACACATGTTCTGTGTGTGTGTGTCAGTCCTGGGACTTGAACTCAGGGCCTGGGGACTGTCCCTGAGCTTTTATGCTCATGGATACTTAGCTCAACCACTTGAGCCACAGCTACACTTCTGGCTTTTTGGTAGTTAATTGGAGATCAAAATCTCACAGTTTCTTGCCTGAGCTGACTTTGAGCTGCAATCCTGAGATCTCAGCCTCCTAAGGAACTGGAATTACAGATGTGAGCCACCAGTGCCCAGCCTTAAAGCATTTTTTTTTATTTTTTTATTTTTTTGTCAGTTGTGGGGCTTGAACTCTGGGCTTGGGTGCTGTCCTTGCACTCTTCAGCTCTACCGCTTGAGCCACAGCACCACTTCCCATTTACTGGTGGTTTATTGGAGATAAGAGTCTCACAGGCTTTCCTGCCCGGGCTGGCTTTGAACCACTATCCTCAGATCTCAGCCTCCTGAGAAACTAGGATTACAGGCGTGAGCCACCGGCGCCCGGCTTAAAGCACATTTTTAAAGGAATGGTGTTGTTTAATCTGGAAAGAAGAGACTCGAAGGAGTTGATAGGTGTTCTGACGTGAAAGTATAGACTTGTCTTCAAAGACCTTAAACATGGGAATCCAGCAGACAGCCAACTCACAGCCACTTCCCTACGTGAAGGCCCATTTCAAAGCATGCCTGGTACCCACATGGCTCTACAAGTTTCCACCTCCTATTAGAGACCACTACTGAAAAACTGATAAGGGGAATCTAGACCAAGATCAAGGAGGACTCTTGTTGCCCCAGCGTCTGTCACTAAGATTACATGCTTCTGCAGGAACAGGCCCCACCTGTGAGATGCTCTTCATGCCGCAAAGGAAGCAAGACATTTCTTGTCATTCTGGGAGTCTTTCCCTAACTCCAACCAACCACGTACCTGCCCCTGCCACATCAGCTATTACATACAGTGGCAACTGTTCACCTGAAACTTTCCAGTAGACTTCAAAGATTTTCATGTCCATAGGCATAACATTATAGATGAGACACCCAGCAGCGCTGGTGGGGTGGAGTTGGGAGAGGAATGTGTATATTATAGTAGCTACCATTTTAGTCAGATGCCAAAAAATCATATTGGAGTATCCTGAATTTTAATAGGCTTTCTTTTCTTTTTTTTTGGGGGGGGGTGTCCAGTCGTGGGGCCTGAACTCTGGGCCTGGGCGCTGTCCCTCAGCTCTTCAACTCAAGGCTAGTGCTCTACCACTTGAGCCACAGTGCCACTTCCAACTTTTTTCTTTTTGCGTATGTGGTGCTGAGGAATTGAACCCAGGGCCTCATGCATGCAAGGCAAGCACTCTACCACTGAGCCACCTTCCCAGCCCCGAATTTTAAAAGATTTTTCCAAATTTACACTATGAAATTTCAAGGCGTCACATAGTAAGAACCTGCTAAAGAAGAAAAAAAGGGGAAGAGGAGGAAAAGAAGAAAGAAATGTGGGGGGGAGAAAATTCAAAATCCCAACCTGGGAACTAAAAGTATAGCTCAAGTGGGAGAGCACCAGCCTTGAGTAGCAAAAGCTGGGCAAGAGTGTGAATCCCTGAGTTCAAGGCCACTCATAGCACACACACACACACACACACACACACACACACACACACACACACACACACACACACACACACCTCATTGTAACTTACTTGGAGACTTATGTTTTTCTGATACGTTTGTTAAGCTACTTAATGATGTTCTCTCAATTAATTCCTTAATATCCAACATGGCAGTTCCTGCCAAAGAAGCTGTTGTTCTTGAAGTACTTCGTCTAGAAAATCCAGAGAGAAAAGTTAAGGGACACAAAATGTGCAGGGGCCAGATGTACGAATCTATTTTCTGCACAAAATTACAGCAGATTTTTTTTTTTTTTTTGGGTCCGGTCGTGGGGCCTGAACTTTGGGCCTGGGCACTGTCCCTCAGCTCTTCAACTCAAGGCTAGTGCTCTACCACTTGAGCCACAGCACCACTTCCGGCTTTTTCTTTTTGCTTATGTGGTGCTGAGGAATCGAACCCAGGGCCTCATACCTGCAAGGCAAGTGCTCTACCACTGAGCCACCTTCCTAGCCCCTGGCAGATTTTTTAAAATGTGATCATGGTCCTCTTACCCAGTGATTCTCAAGTTAAATATACAGAGGAACATCTGGCACTCCTGACAAATAAAATGTGTACTTCACAAACCTGAGGAAGCCTGAAATTCCCCAGATGATGACAAGGCAGTCTGCAGACCACATGACACCTTCAAGGGACAAACCAATAGGAAATTTCACGGAAAATAACATGCTGTGTGTTTTTTTTTTAATGTATCAAAAAGTATAAGAGATCTAGAAATTCACTTACTGGAATTATCCATGTCATGTATAGGAAAAAATTAACTGTATTAATGGAACTAAAAGGAAGGTCTAATTAAGTGTAAGGATTTGTCATTATCATGGACAGAGAAACCTGACAACAAAATGAATGTCAAGCCAGGCACTGGTGGCTCATGCCTGTAATCCTAGCTACTCAGGAAGCTGAGATCTGAGGATTGTGGTTCAAAGTCAGCCCAGGCAGGAAAGTCTGTGAAACTCTTTTTTTTTTTTTTTTGGTCAGTCGTGGGGCTTGAACTCTGGGCCTCAGCACTGTCCCTCAGCTCTTCAGCTCAAGGCAAGCACTCTACCACTTGAACCACTTCCGGTTTTCTAGTGGTTTATTGGAGATAAGAGTCTCACAGACTTTCCTGCCAGGGCTGGCTCTGAACTGAGATCCTCAGATATCAGCCTCCTGAGTAGCTAGGATTACAGGCATGAGCCTCGGGCGCCCAGCTGTGAAACTCTTATCTTCAATAAACCACCAGAAAACCATAAGTGATACTGTGGCTCAAGTGGTAAAACACTTGCCTTAAGCTGAAGAGCTCAGGGACAGCACCCAGGCCCAGAGTTTAAGCCCCATGACTGACAAAAAAAAAAAATTTAATGTCAATTCTGCCCAAATTAACCTATACATTCAATGCAAAAACCATTTTTGTGAGAGGTTACAGCAAGAAGGATGTAAAGTATCTCCATTTTGGCTCTGTGAATGAGAACAATCTTGTCAAAGAGGAAACTAGATTCTAAAGAAAGAGGAAGGGAGCAAGAAACCACAAGGGAGGTGAAGGGACACAGAAAGCTACAAAGCAACTACCCCAGTGGGAGAAAAGCAACAAGGAGAGCTGAGCCAGTATCTGGCTCCCTGAGTGTGAGAAGAGAAATGGAGGACTGAAACAGAAGGCAAAATTAGATGGTCTGCCAACAGACTGTGAACTCTAGCTAGCCCTGGTTCTAGTACTGGGATTTGTGAGTCAGCAACTATCTGATCTAAGCCCTAGCCTTGGTAAAGAAAGGCATTCTGTGTCTCCTAGTTTCCCAGAGAACAAAGAGAAGTCACCATCTTGAGAGAAAAACTGTGGGGCTCTTCTGAGCCCCCTGGAGACTCTGCTACTAGGCAAACTCAGCTCAATGATACAGTACAATGTGCCATAAGATTCAGGTGTAAGTCTCTCATAAGAGGTAGTCGAGGAGAGGAGTGTCTGACAGGACTCCACAGAGAGTCTGGCAGGAAGGGACAGTCTTGGGAAGCCTGGCTATGTTAGGTAGTAAAAGAGGCATGGGTCTGGTAGCTATTGTTTTTACCCATAAAGAACTGTAATGGAAACTCATCTGGCTGGAGGCCACCATTACAGGCAGCTAAGACTCCAAAACACAACTGGTCCAGAGGTTAGCAGTGAAAAACCTAGGAACCTTCTGGACGCAGAGCTGTGGCACCCCACAACTACACAGACAGACACACACACCACCCAGGAGAGATCCGCACAGCCTGAGGTCAGGGCATCATGGTCCTCTGAGAAGTACCACTGTGCAGAGCCTGCTCCTTGCTTGTACACTGACTCTGAGGAAGACAGAGCCCTTACACCCAAATCTAAAGAAAATGATTTCCCTGCAGAGAGGTACACACACACACACACACACACACACACACACACACAAACACACACACACACACACACACACACACACACACGAATGATAGAAAATTCATACTTTTATATAAGACTTTGTTGCTCTTTTGATTAAATTTTGTATTTGTTTAACTATATGGATTTCTTCGTAAATAGCTGAGACAGGCCATTTACTTTTTAGTGTAGGGCACTTACCTGCTGCCATTTTTGTTGTTGTTGTTGTTGTTGTCGTGGGGCTTGAACTCTGGGCCTGGGCACTGTACCTCAGCTCTTCAGCTCAAGGCTAGCGCTCTACCACTTGAGCCACAGTGCCACTTTGGCTTTTTCTGCTTATGTGGTGCTGAGGAATTGAACCCAGGGCCTCATGTATGCAAGGCAAGCACTCTACCACTGAGCCACCTTCCCAGCCCCAAGTGCTTTTTATCTTGTAATTCAACAAACAGAAAGAATAAGCATAGAATAATTTATCTATGTAGCCATGTCACTGTGAATAACAATTCCTTGCATATTTAACCATTTTAATTCCCGTTTGATATTTACTTCTCTGTTGCTACACAAAACCGATCAAAGGAAAGTAAGCTTGTTTTACAAGCTGTATGCCTAAAAGCAGGTACTACTATTTATTTTACTGGCTTTTTTAAGTGATTCACTTTTGTAAGAGTCAGATGGCATTATGTTTGTTGTACAATGCCATATTGGTATATGACATAACAAGAAACAGTATTATATGACATATTTATAAATACTGTAAAGAAAATATTGTGTTTCATGCATTTAGAAACTGGTTGTTTAAATTCTCCCAACTGGGTTGACCTTTTTGCAGACACCTGTCCATACATTATGGTGAGCCTTACCAGCACAGACTAAATGTAATGTGGAAGTCTATTTCTAAATTCTGTTCCTTTGGAAGCAATTGCCAGGTCATCATAATTCTGACTTTCCTCCAGTAATGTTAACTTTTAAAATTAATTTTCAGTAAAGAAAATTTTAACTTAAAAAAAAAAAAAGCGGTACAGCCAGGCACCAGTGGCTCATGCCTGTAATCCTAGCTACCAGAGAGGCTGAGATCTGAGGACTGTGGTTTAAAACCAGCCCCACCAGAAAACCGGAAGTGGCACTGTGGCTCAAGTGGTAGAACACTAGCCTTGAGCTGAAGAGCTGAGGGACAGCGCCCAGGCTCTGAGTTCAAGCCCTACAAGAAGAAAAAAGTCCTCTGCATGTTACCTATTGGTAACTTATGAAAATATATGATAACTATACTAAACATTAAATGTCATTATCAAACTGCTAAAATGAAATTCTAATGTTTACCATTTACTGGGACAGGCCATCTCATGCACTGAACTTCCTTCATGGGAAATACATCTATTGTTAAGCATTTCTGTTGTGTTGACCATTTTAAATTGACATGTGATATGGACTTTTTTTTCCAGTCAGTCATGGAGCTTGAACTCTGGGCCTGGGCACTGTCCCTCAGCTCTTCAGCTCAAGGTGAGTGCTCTACCACTTGAGCTACAGCGCCACTTCTGGTTTTCTAGTGGTTTATTGGAGATAAGAGTCTCACGGACTTTCCTACCTTGGCTGGCTTTGAACTGTGATCCTCAGATCTCAGCCTCCTAAGTAGCTAGGATTATAGGCATGAGCCACTGGCGCCTGGCTTGACATGTGATGTGGTATGTATGTGCCTATTATGTGAAAAGGAATCACAAAATACATGTGTAATAACTTTCCAACCTTTCAGGATTCAGTTATATACAGATGAAGTACTTCATTATTTTTAAATAGTCATTATAGAAATCAAACGAGATAAATCAAATGAGACAATAAAAGTACAATGGGGCCCGGCACTGGTGGCTCACGCCTGTAATCCTAGCTATTCAGGAGGCTGAGATCTGAGGATCATGGTTCAAAGTCAGCCCAGGCAGGAAAAGTCTGTGAGACTCTTTTTTATTTTTTATTTTTTTTAATTGTGAAAATACTGTACAGAGGAGTTACAATTACATGGGCAAGATAATGAGTACATTTCTTATCAAGCATTGTTGCCTCCTCCTTTGTTTCCACTTCCCATCCCTTCCCATCTCCCCCCACCCCATTCTCCCCTCTGTGAGACTATTAACTCCAGTAAACCACTCAGAAAACCACAAGTGGAGCTGTGACTCAAGTGGTAGAGTGCTTGTCTTGAGCTGAAGAGCTGAGTGACAGGATCCAGGCCCAGAGTTCAAACCCCACAGACAAAAAAAAAAGTGCAATGGCCGGGGCGCTGGTGGCTCACGCCTGTAATCCTAGCTACTCAGGAGGCTGAGATCTGAGGATCTCGGTTCAAAGCCAGCCCGGGCAGGAGAAACCGTGAGACTCCTGTCTCCAATAAACCACCAGAAAACCGGAAGTGGCGCTGTAGCTCAAGTGGTAGAGTGCTCGCCTTGAGCTGAAGAGCTGAGGGACAGCGCTCAGGCCCAAAGCCCCATGACCGACCAAAAAAAAAAAAAAGTGCAATAGGGGTAGGGTAAGCTGGAGAAAACAAAGGAGGGGTAATGATGTTTGACAAGAATTGTGCTCATTTCCTTACTTATGTAACTGTAAAACCCTCTGGGGGCAGGGGGATGAGAAGGGATGGGAAGGGGAAACAAAGGAGGAGGCAACAATGCTTGATAAAAAATATACTTATTACCTTGCCCATGTAATTGTAATCCCTCTGGTATGGTATTTTCACAATAAAAATTTTTAAAAACCCTCTGTACACCACTTTTATAATAAAATTAAATTTAAAAGTACAATGCCTGACACATACATGCAAATATAAGCTTCCCTTTCTCTCCCTATTCCTTTCATTTGCTTGGATTCAACTTAGCCAGAAGTGCTAAAATTAAAATAATAATAATAATGAAAAGAAGAGGAGGAAGAGGAGGAGGAAGAGGAGGAGGAGGCGGAGGAGGAGGAGGAGGAGGAAGTAGTACATGACTCAGAGTAGGACCAATACAAGAGTTCCCATCTCCCCTAATGACATGGTCCATCCTTACCGAAATGGAGAAAGATCATCCATTTTGAGTGACTTTTCATATTCTTCACTGTTCTTAGAAGAAATTTCAAGGTCTGTTTGGTGGGAACCTGGTAATATTAGCAGATGTCACCACATCTCTTCTTCCATGCTAGTTCTCTAAGAAAGGAGGCTCCTTACACATTTCTAATACATCTCTGTGGCAGAAAGCCTGGCACACATTCAGTAACAATGATTTCAAAGGATCGTTAACAATAACTAAGTGGATGAATATATACAGACCAGACTGATTCTGTTGGACAAATGGGAGCAAGCATAGTCTTGCGTGACTTTATTTATTACCTATGGAATTGTCCACTTTAGCACTTTTACATGGTTAGGCAAATTGCAATCCCATCTACAGATGAAAGATGATCATGTCAAATGTACTGTCATAGAAAGTTCTTTTTTTTTGGGGGGGGCCGGTCATGGGGCCTGAACTGTGGGCCTGAGAGCGCTGTCCCTCAGCTCTTCAGCTCAAGGCTAGTGCTCTACCACTGAGCCACAGCGCCACTTCTGGCTTTTTTCTTTTTGCTTATGTGGTGCTAAGGAATCGAACCCAGGGCCTCAGGCATGCAAGGCAAGCGCTCTACCACTGAGCCAACTTCCCAGCCCTGTCATAGAAAGTTCTTAAGCAGAGAGGAAAGTACTTGTGATGACACATTAATAATCTCAGTATACAGAAATACTGAATGCATCCAGGATAACCTAGTATTTTAAAAAAAGAAAAAAGCCTAAGAGTGGGCACCAGTGGCTCATGCCTGTAATCCTAGCTACACAGGCGGCTGAGATCTGAGGATCTCAGTTCAATGTCAGCCTGGACAGGAAAGGCCTTGAGATCTTCTTTCCAGTTAACCACCAGAAAACTGAAAGTGGTGCTGTGACTCAAGCGGTAGAGCACTTGCCTTGAGCTGAAGAATTGAGGGACAGTGCTCAGGCCCAGAGTTCAAGCCTCATCACTGACAAAAAAAAAAAAAAAAAAAAAAAAAAAAAAGCCCAAGAATGAAATCAGAGAAATTTGCTATAATATGGTAAATAAAATGTTAAGCTGATTGTAATTGGTGATAGAATGATTCTTTTTCCTGTCTTCTTTTACTTTTCATTACTATTCATTGGGTCTTTAAAAATACATATCTAATTTCTACCATCATAAAAGTTATTTGTAAGTCATAAACCATATGAAAATACAAGAAAAGAATCAACAACCAAAAGTGGTGCATGCATGTTGTACCCACAGTTGTCTACTTACCTTGTTGAGACTGTGAGTGTTTTTCTGCCTTTTCTTTTGTTCCTGACAGATATTCCTTATCGTATTTCTCTCTGACAGTGCTGACTCTCTCAGTATCCATTTCAGACATTTTTTTCTGATTTAAAACCAACATTCTTACTTCCTCTAGAACACAGGAGAAAGGTCCACCGGCTTAGTGGATTAGAGATACCTACTGACCCGCTGGTGTATGGCAGTCACTACCTTCTGGTGGACATGAGACAGTGGATACACAACGTGGGGGGTGCTGTCCTCCAGGACAGCTGCCCCCAACCAGGAACCTCAAAGAGCAATAATGCCTGCTTTCAGCTGACAGTGGTGTCTGTCAGTGAAGTCACCGAGCACTTAGGTGACACTTTTTCAGGGTCACTGTCTTTTTTTTGTTGTTTTTTTGTTTGTTTTGGGGTTTTTTTTTTCTGCTTATGTGGTGCTGAGGAATCGAACCCAGGGCCTCATGCATGCAAGGCAAGCACTCTGCCACTGAGCCACCTTCCCAGCCCAGGAGTCACTGTCTTGCTAGGGGGAACACAGCATTACGTCCCTGTTCTACGGGCAATGCATGGATCTGGCACTTGAGTTTCTTGTGGCAGAACTGGTCCATACCAGAGTTTATCCCCAGTGAGGGGCAAAGCCAGGCTTGCACCAGAGCTCCTGTACCCACCACCTTCACTTTTTTTTTTTTTTTGGCTGGTTGTGGGGCTTGAACTCTGGGCCTGGGCGCTGTCCCTCAACTCTTCATCCCAAGGCTAGTGCTCTACCACTTGAACCACAGTGCCACTTTTTCTGCTTATGTGGTGCTGAGGAATTGAACCCAGGGCTCATGTGTGCAAGGTGAGCACTCTACCCCTGAGCCACCTCCCCAACCCCTCCACCTTCCCTTTTATCAGCAACAGGGCATTGCAGGCTCTTGGCAGCGGTCAAGAGGGGATGGAAGGCATGAATGATGATAGCAGTAGCTACAAGAAAGAAGTGTGGGGCAGGGACCAGGAAAGGAAGTGAAATTTCATTCATTTTGAAGGGCAGATAAAATCTGTGGAAAAAGAGATAGGAACCAAGATCCTTTGGAATATGGATTGTGCCTCAATGAAGAAGAGCCCTGTAACTTCAGGAACCAGGAGGTGTGGGAGCAGCACAGGATCAGAGCCTTGAGGAGAAAACCATAAAAAGCCTTTAGAGTCAAACTCAGAAGGATACACTTGGTCTTCTAAGGCACTGGGAAGCTGTGAAGTCTCAGAGCAATGAAGTGCCAGTATCACCGTGGTAACATGGGACGGGCAGGCTATGGTGTCAGAGAGAGGAAGAAACACCACCTCCACCTGCCCACCCCCCAACCCCAGAATGGAGTGAGCCAGATTGCATAAAGAGAAGCTGCATAACAGAGAACACCAAAGAGCATCAGCCAAGCACAGACTTCAGGCAAGTGGGAAGATGGGAGTCAACCTAATGAGAGCACAGGAAGGGCAAAATCAGATTTGAGGGTTTCTAGAATGTCCTCTCCACTCAGCACTGGGAAACCAAGGGGCTAAGCAGATAGAAGCAAAGTGAAATAGTAACTCTGGTAAGGACATTCCACCAAGACCATTGGCTCTAGGGCATGATCTACCAAACAAAAACCCTTCCTTTATAACAGGAAGCAGGCCTCCTGAGGGTGTTTCCGCACCCTTCACGATGCAAGTGTCTATAACATATCTCAGCAGGTGTCAGAAGACAGGACTACAGACAACAGGTGGGCTAGACCTACAGGAAAGCTGCTGACAGTGATTCTAGACAGACATCAGATGGCTTGAATTCGTTCTGCTTTCTGCCACTCAATTTCTAAACTGTTCTTAAGAAGTGAATACATACGAGTCTTTTAGTGGTCAAGATATACATAAAGGAATAGTCAATGATGCTAAGCTAGCGTCAGGCTTTGAGGAGAAGCAGGTGCCGTAGTCTTAGGAGCATTCAGGCCATGGGCTCTCTCTGCAGGGTCCAGAACATTCCTTCCTTTGGCCCATGATTCCATGCAGCCTTCTAGACATAGCCCCTACTGTTCCCTAGCCAGAAAGCTTTCCTGACCTCTTTTCCAGCACTCATATTGGAATGCCAGTGTGAGCCCATCACAAGGCAAGGGAGTATGTCAGGTGGAGGGATTTGAGAACATGATTTGAGAACATGTGTCTTCCCATTCATCTAGTTAAGAAAAAGATTCACAGCTAGGGGCAATTTTGGCAGTATTATGTAGGAATTGTTTATTATCATGCTGGAAGGCTGACTCAAGTCCAGTGAGCAAAGGCCCAGGACACTGCTCGACACCCTGTTATCTGCATAAAAGCCCCCAGAAGAAAGCACCTGTAAAGCACTCTAACACTGAGCTATACACCAACCCAACTTTTCTCCTTTGTTTATTGATATTCTTAGTGTTTTTTCTAGTGGACATAATACAGACAGACTAGTAATGGCCACCCATGTCAGGGCTGCACTGGGACAAAATATACTGAAAGGCAGTAGAAGAACACAGATGCAGGCTGGGAAGGCGGCTCAGTGGTAGAGTGCTTGCCTAGCCTGCATGAGGCCCTGGGTTCAATTCCTCAGCACCATATAAGCAGAAAAAAGCTGAAGTGGTGCTGTGGCTCAAGTGGTAGAGCTCTAGCCTTGAGCGGAAGAGCTGAGGGACAGTGCCCAGGCCCAGAGTTCAGGCCCCACAACAACAACAGCAAAAAAAAAAACCCACAGATGCTGGCCATCATGTCATGACTCTCCAAGAGACACCTCCTGTTCCCCAAGAAGGGCCTAGGGGAATGACATGCCATCAAAACAAGAAGCAATGTGTATATTGGGCAAACTAGGGGATGGATGTGAAAGAAGGCTGGCTTCACCCCAATACCACAAGTTGAATATTTCTCACCTAAAATGCTTGGGATTTTTTTCAGTCAAGAATATCTGTATATGTAAGTGAGCTATTTTGAGAAAGAGGTCCAAGTCTAAACATGAAATTTCTTTATGCTGAATGTATAACACATTTATACAAGCTTAAATGATTTCACATAGTATTCTTAGTGTGCCCTCATTTTAATTAGTCAGGTGAGATCAGTTGTGGAATTTCTCACTAAAGGCATCAGAGTGCTATTTAAACTATAGAGCATTTCAGACTTCTGTAGTGAGAAATCTCAAAACTCCACAATCATTTAAACAAAACAAAAATTACATACTTAGGGCTGGGAAGGTGGCTCAATGGTAGTGTGCTTGCCTTTGCATGCATGAGGCCCTGGGTTCAATTCCTCAGCACCACATAAGCAGATAAAGCCAGAAGTGGTGCAGTGGCTCAAGGGCTAGAGTGCTGGCCTTGAACTGAAGAGCTGAGGGACAGCACCCAGGCCCAGAGTTCATGCCCCACGACTGGCCAAAAAAAAAAAAAAAAAAATGACAGACAGACTTACCAAAAGATCCTGTGTCCTCTGAATAACCACCAGTCTTCAAACGGTAGTACCTGACTTTCTTGGAGACCTTGTCCTTGGTGTCCCAGAGCCTCAAGGTGATCTTGTGGAAATTTATTTTCTTTAATAACTCCTTTGTCATATTGACATTGAAAGTTTGGCTCCATGACACCCAGATTTTGTTACCTTCTCGCCACGGCTTCACCGTCTGTGTAAAACAACCATTCAGAAGCTGCACAGAGTTCAACAGAAACTGCAGCCTACCCCACCAGCAACGGGGTTAGCACACTGCCCTCTACTGGCTATGTTCTGTGATTACCTCACTCCTGGCTCTGAACTCACTGTGGGAAATGGACATTATGTACTGGGCCCTGGCAGACCTCTGCATTTCTCAGGAAAAATAAAAAACAAAAAAAAGAAAATTCATGTAAATAGTGTCCTCTCTGATTATTTCAAAGCAATAATGCAGGCCAAGTAGGAACAACAAGCAGCAGTCAGGCACATGAAAAACACACACACACACACACACACACACACACACACACACACACACACACACACACACACACACACACACACACACACACACACACCTCAAGAGCTACTGAAACTTTTTTTTTTTTTTTGGGTCCACTCGTGGGGCCTGAACTCTGGGCCTGGGCGCTGTCCCTCAGCTCTTCAACTCAAGGCTAGCGCTCTACCACTTGAGCCACAGCGCCACTTCCGGCTTTTTACTTATGTGGTGCTGAGGAATTGAACCCAGGGCCTCGAGCATGTAAGGCAAGTGCTCTACCACTGAGCCACCTTCCCAGCCCCTACTGAAACTTTTTAACACCTTAAATAAAGTAAAAATACTTTAAGTAACCTATATATTTTTGGGGAGAGAGAATGGGGCTTGAACTTGGCTGGGGTGCTGTCCCTCAGCTCTTCAGCTTATGGCAAGAGCTCTACCACTTGAGCCACAGCACCACTTCCAGTGTTCTGGAGATAAGAGTGTCATGGACTTTCCTGCCTGGTCTGGCTTTGAACCGTGATCCTCAGATCTCAGCCTCCTGAGTAGTTAGGATGACAGGCCTGAGCCACCAGCACCTGGCAACCAGTATTTTTTGATGACTTCAGATTCTCACTCAGGAGGTCTGAGGTGGCCCCAGGACCCTGCGCTTTAGCCAGTTCTGAGGCTGCCTGTGCTGCAGAACACTCACAGCAATATTGTGACTACTGCATTCTGTACACAGTCAGACAGACACCACGCACCTTTACTACTGACTCCAGGAACACTTTGGCAACTCCTGGAAATACCACTACATCAACTTTTTTTGGTTCTCCATCATCGGGCAGGAAGACATACTCAATGTGATAGAAACGGCGAGATTTTGTAGTGCGATTGTCCGGTTTAGAGTGTTTCTTATGTTTATCAGTAAAATTTGTGTATTTTCCTTTTTGACCTAAAAAATACAGATTTAATAAGTCTCATTCTAATCTTGTATAGAAAAGCAGACCTGTCTCCACAGACTCCTGGAGGCAAGAAAGAACACTATGGTTTGAAAATGTCCCCAAATTCACAACTAAGGGCTCAGTGCCCAGCTTGAGATGCTGCTGGGAAGGGTGGAACCATTCTGGGCAGAGCCTAGTGGAAGGAAGTGAGGGCACTGGGGGCAGAAGTAGGCCACGCTCTCAAAGGAGGCATTACAGGGGGCACTGGGGAGAGTGATTTTCCTGCGTTTTTCACAGTCTTTTGTTCTTTCTAATGATGGAGATGGAATACAAGGCCTTGCACATTCAAGGCAACTGTACTACTACTGCATTGCACCTTTGCAAACCTCAGCTCTTCAGCTCAAGGCAAGCGCTCTACCACTTGAGCTATAGCACCACTTCTGGTTTTCTGGTGGTTTATTGGAAATAAGAGTTTCACAGACTTGGGGTGGGTGGGATGGGAAGGGATGAGAAGGGGAAACAAAGGAGGAGGCAACAATGCTTGATAAGAAATGTACTCATGGGGCTGGGAAGGTGGCTCAGTGGTTGAGCGCTTGCCTTGCATGCATGAGGCCCTGGGTTTGATTCCTCAGCACCACATAAACAAAAAGAAAAAAGCCAGAAGTGGCGCTGTAGATCAAGTGGTAGAGCCCTAGCCTTGAGCTGAAGAGGGACAGTGCCCAGGCCCAGAGTTCAGACCCAAAAAAAAAAAAAAGAAATGTACTCATTACCTTGCCCATGTAATTGTAACCCCTCTGTACAGTATTTTTACAATTAAAAAAAACAAAAAAAGAGTCTCACGGACTTTCCTGCCTGGGCTGGCTTTGAACCACAATCTTCAGATCTCAGCCTCCTGAGCCACTGGCGCCCGGCTAACTTTCATATTTTAAAAAAAATTGACAATTCAAAATCTTAGAGGTGTCGGGCACCGATGGCTCATGCCTGTCATCCTAGCTACTCAGATGGCTGAGATCTGAGGATTATGGTTCAACGCCAGCCTGGGCAGGAAAGTCCGTGACACTCATCTCCAATAAACTACTCGAAAACAGGAAGTGGCACCGTGGCTCAGGCAGTAGAGCACTTGCCTTGAGCTGAAGAGTGCAGGGAGAGTGCCCAGGCCCAGAGTTCAAGCCCCACAACCAACCAAAAAAAAAAAAAAAAAGGAATGTTGTAGAATAGACCATGTGGGACCTAATTTTTCTTTCTTTTTTTTTTTTTTTTTTTGGTCAGTCATGGGGCTTGAACTCTGGGCTTGGGCGCTATCCCTGCACTCTTTGGTTCAAGGCAAGAGCTCTACCGCCTGAGCCACGGCGCCACTTCCAGTTTTTGAGTGGTTTATTGGAGATAAGAGTCTCACAGACTTTTCTGCTTGGGCTGGCTTTGAACCATGATCCTCAGATCTCATCCTCCTCAGTAGCTAGGATGACAGGTTATGAGCCACCAGCACCCGGCTCTAATTTTTCTTAAATAACATATAAATATTTATATACTTACTATAAATATTTAAGTATTGAAGGGAAATAATGGAACCTAGAATTTTATTTCCAGACAAAGGTATCTCAAAGATTTCGCAAGGTTTTGAAGATAAATTCTTCAAATGCCTTTTGAAGGAGTACCAAAATAAGAAAAGAAAATCTCAAGGGACAGGGCTAGTAATTCACATCATAACCCAACTACTTGAGTGCAGATCAGAATCATAGTTCGAGGCTAGCCTCAACAAAAAGTCCCATCTCAACAAATAAGCCAGGTGTGTTAGACACATCTAGTTATATGGAGGCATATGTAGGGAAAACATGGTCTGAATTCAATGCCAGGGGAAAAAATGAACCCTAACTGAAAAATAAAGCAAAAAATGAAAAGGGCATGACTCAGTGGCATAGCTCCTACCTAGAAAGCACAAGGCTTGGGTTCCAATATTAGTTCTAGCACAAAAAAAAAAGAAAGAAGAAAGAAGGAAGGAAAGAAAAAAAGAAAGAAAAAGAAAGAAAGAGCCGGGTGCTGGTGGCTCACGCCTGTAATCCTAGCTACTCAGGAGGCTGAGATCTGAGGATCGCGGTTCAAAGCCAGCCCGGGCAGGAGAGACCATGAGACTCTTATCTCCAATAAACCACCAGAAAACCGGAAGTGGCGCTGTAGCTCAAGTGGTTGAGCGCTCGCCTTGAGCTGAAGAGCTGAGGGACAGCGCCCAGGCCCAGAGTTCAAGGCCCATGACTGACCAAAAAAAAAAAAAAAGAAAGAAGGAAGGAAGGAAGGAAAGAAAGAAAGGGAAGGAAGGAAGGAAAGAAAGAAAGGAAGGAAGGGGCTGGGAAGGTGGCTCAGTGGTAGAGTGCTTGCCTTGCATGCCTGAGGCCCTGGGTTCGATTCCTCAGCACCACATAAGCAAAAAGAAAAAAGCCGGAAGTGGCGCTGTGGCTCAAGTGGTAGAGCGCTAGCCTTGAGCTGAAGAGCTGAGGGACAGCGCCCAGGCCCAGAGTTCAGGCCCCACGACCGGACCCAAAAAAAAAAAAAAAAAAAAGAAAGGAAGGAAGGCGGGCTGGGAAGGTGGCTCAGTGGTAGAGCGTTTGCCTTGCATGCATGAGGCCCTGGGTTCGATTCCTCAGCACCACATATGCAAAAAGAGAAAAAAAAGGAAGGAAGGAAAGGAAAGAAAGGAAAGGAAAGGAAAGAAGGAGGGAGGGAGGGAAGGAAAGAAGGAAGGAAGGAAGGAAGGAACAAAGGAAGGAGGGAGGGCTGCGAAGGTGGCTCAGTGGTAGAGCACTTGCCTTGCATGCCTGAGCCCCTGGGTTCGATTCCAAAGCACCACATAAGCAAAAAGGAAAAAAGCCGGAAGTGGCCCTGTGGCTCAAGTGGTAGAGCACTAGCCTTGAGCTGAAGACTGAGGGACAATGCCCAGGCCCAGAGTTCAGGCCCACGAATGGACCCAAAAAAAAAAACAACAACAAAAAGGAAGGAGGGAAGGAAAGAGAAAGAAGAAGCAAGTGTATTATTAGGGATATAAGGGCCAGTGAGGAAAGATGCCAGGCATATGTGGCTGAAGACTCCCAGGAGGAAGTCAGTAATGCTTTCTGGGAGAGAATTCTGGAATTCTGCCGAGGCACCTACCTGCATTTGCTGGGAAAGCAAGTGAAATAACGAATTTGCAGGGGACGACCTGGGGTGCGTCTGAGTCAAAGGTGCTGGCGGTCTTGAATGAGGAGTCCATACTGAAGTGGTCATCAGAATCTGACTCCTGGGCCCTGGCCTTGGCCCTGAGGTATTCTTCCACGTCACAGTCACTCAGGGACTTGTAAAAACTTGCCAGAGGAGAGATGGGTTCCATGCTTCCCTGATCCTCATCTTCTTCCCACTCCCAAGCCTGCAGAGACATACCTGCAGAGTGTCCACCAGACTGGCAGTCCTGCCTGAGAGAAAGAGAAGACTCCATCACCAGGAGTGAGCCCTGTCTCCTATAGGAAGACCACTTCCACGCCCTGCTCTGCCTCACCCTGTGAACTGCCTAGACCTGAGTCACTGCTAGTCTTAGATTCCAGGGTTCAACATACTTGGGGAATGAATGGGTGAAATAACCATTGACATGGCAGCTGACATCTTATTTCTCTAGCTGCCTCTTCTTTCACAAGTCAGGAGTTAGTCTGGCACCAGTGGCTCATGCCTATAATTCTAGGTACTCAGGAGGCTGAGATCTGAGGATTTCAGTTCACAGTCAGCCTAGACAGGAAGGTCCAATGAACCACCACCAGAAGTGGAGCTGTGGGTGAGTGGCAGAGGACACTCAGCTCCAGCTTAGCAGCACACGCTCCTCCTCACCTGGGGCTTACTCAGAACATGGAAGGCAGAGAATCCTCTGACTTTGTTTCACTGTTGCCAGGAAACCCAGGACTGGGCTGTTGGGGCTCTAGATCTCCCTCCTGATGCCAAGGTTCCTGCCAGCTGCAGCACAAAAATGAACTCTGCAAACAGGTGTATCCAGATTCTCTGAAGCCACTTACTTCATTCACTGATTCGTTCTATCTTTAAGACATTCTTACTCTGGATAAAAGCACCTGTCGTGCAGCTGGCTTGGATCTGTACTGTGCAGGCAGGAGATCTGCAGGGCCCTCCCTATAGCTCATTTATTTCTCATTGCTTATTTTATTTGTGTGTGTGTGTGTACATATATATGTGTGTGTGTGAGATGCTTGTGAGTGTGTGTGTGTATGTGTGTAAAACTAGAGTTTGAACTCAGTACTTTCTGCTTGCTGGGAAGGTGCTCTACAACTTCAGCCACAACTACAGCCCATTTTTTTTTGGTCAATCATGGGGCTTGAACTCTGGGTCTGGGCGCAGTCCCTGAACTCTTCAGCTCAAGGCTAGTGCTCTACCACTTTCAGCCACAGTGCCACTTCCGGTTTTCTGGTGGTTTATTGGAGATAAGAGTCTCACGGACTTTCCTTCCCGGGCTGGCTTTGAACCTCAATCCTTAGCTCTCAGCCTCCTGAGTAGCTAGGATTACAGGCTTGAGCCATTGGCTTCCAGCCACCCCACCCATTCTTTAATAAATTTCAAGGAAGTAGTAGTCTCGCCATACTCAGATACATGCACACCCAAACATAATCTTGTTATATTTTCTACTTGTGTCTCGACCTGAATTTATCACAAGACCCAACTCAAACAGGAGAAATTGGGCTTAGAGAAGTGAAGTTTAAAGTGGTTCAAGGTTACACAATGCCTGTGCAGCAACACTGGCTTGAAATCTAGACTCCGGATGCCAACGTTTAGACTCCTCTGTAGAACCCATGAAAGCACAGTAGGCAAGCCACAGTGTACCCAGATTCACAAAGCTAAAGAAACAGGCTCTCTACAGAAGGGGGTGGGCCAAAGCATACTGCAAAAGGACAAACATCTACAAACCCAGAGCTGAAGTCACTCATAGCCTGACTTTGCTTCATTCTTCCTCCCAAATGGGAATGTGCTAAGTGTCGCAGGGCTGGCAGAGGCTTTGTGAAGCCATTACAAGATACCAGTAGAGGGCTGTGAAGTGGCTCAGTAGTAGAGTGCCTGCCTTGCATGCATGAGGCCTTGGGTTCAATTCCTCAGCATCACATAAGCAGAAAAAGCCACAAGTGGCACTGTGGCTCAAGAGTTAGAGCGCTAGCCTTGAGCTGAAGAGCTAAGGGACAGCGTCCAGGCCCAGAGTTCAGGCCCCAAGACTGGCAAACACAAAAAACAAAAAACAATCAAAGCCAGGCACCAGTGGCTCATGCCTATAATCCTAGCTATTCAGAAGGAAGAGACCTGAGGATCACAGTTCAAAGCCAGCCCAGGCAGGAAAGTCTGTGAGACTCTTACCTCCAATAAACCACTAGAAAACTGGAAGTGGCGTTGTGGCTCAAGTGGTAGAGTGCTCCCCTTGAGCTGAAGAGCTGAGGGACAGCGCCCAGGCCCAGAGTTAAGGCCCCATGACCAGCAAAAAAAAAAAAAGACACCAGTAGTTGAAAGCACTTTAGAGAACAGCTACATACCAATCTTAGCCAAAACAGTGCCACCCTTTTTCAATGGGGTATAAATAAATAATGCATAGATAGGGGCTGGGAAGGTGGCTCAGTGGCAGAGCCCTTGCCTTGCATGCCTGAAGCCCTGGGTTCGATTCCTCAGCACCACATAAGCAAAAAGAAAAAAAGCCGGAAGTGGTGCTGTGGCTCAAGTGGTAGAGCGCTAGCCTTGAGCTGAAGAGCTGAGGGACAGTGCCCACGCCCAGAGTTCAGGCCCCACAACAAGACCCAAAAAACAAACAAAAACAAAAAAAGAAAAAAAAAATGCATAGATAAAACACATTCATTTTGATGTAAGAATTCAGTGATTTCAGAAACTTTACCAAGTGGTATAATTATCATCATAAATTAGTTTTAGAGCATTTTTATCTCTATAACACAATACTTCTCATATAATTAATAGTTAATCTCTGTTTATACTTCCTAGACAAGTACTAATCTGTCCTCTGCCTAAAACCTTTCCTTTCTGGACATTACATATAAAAAAGGTGATACAAAATGTAATGGATGTATCAGCTCAGGGAAGGGCTCTGAACAGTATGTTTCTGAGTATCACTTCTGCTGCTGCACATGTGGGCATTAACTTGGGCCTAAACACATTTAAAGAAATTTTGCCAAGCACCGGTGGCTCACGCCTGTAATCCTAGCTACTCAGGAGGCTGAGATCTGAGGATCACGGTTCAAAGCCAGCCCGGGCAGGAAAGTCCATGAGACTCTTTTCTCCAATAAACCAGTAGAAAACCGGAAGTGTAGCTCAAGCGGTAGGATGCTTGCCTTGAGCTGAAGAGCTGAGGGACAGTGCCCAGGCCCAGAGTTCAGGCTCCATGACCGGCAAATAAACAAACAAACAAAGAATCGCTGGTTTTTACAGTAGTTTTATGGTTGACTTTTTAAGAACATGACAAACTGCCTTTCAAAGGAACTGTTTCATTGTACATTGCCATCTAAGGTATGTGAGGGTTCCTACTTCTTCATTAATGACCATTTTATAGCCACTTTCATGGGTGATGTAATATTTATTTCACTGTGGTTTTATTTTGCATTTCCTTAATGATCAATGATACTGAGATCTTTTGTGGGCCTGGTGAGAATCCATTTAGTATTTGATGAAATCCCTTACCTTTACCCACTTTTTAATTCAATTTTACATCTCCTTGTATATAAGAAATTCATAAGTTACAAGAAATTATAAACTCTGAATACAGTCCTTTATCAGTCTCTTTTTTTTTTTTTTTTTTTTTTTTGGTTGTGGGGCTTGAACTCTGGGCTTCGGCGCTGTCCCTACACTCTTCAGCTCAAGGCAAGTGCTCTATGCTTCAGTCACAGTGCCACTTCCAGTTTTCTAGTGGTTTAGTGGAGATAAAAGTCTCATGGACTTTCCTGCATGAGCTGGCTTTGAACTGTGATCCTCAGATCTCAGCCTCCTGCGTAGCTAGGATGACAGGCGTGAGCCACCAGCACCCAGCTTATCAGTCTCATTTTTTCCCCACACACACACTTACTGTCCCCCAAAATCCTGCTTCAGCCATCTGAGTGGTAGAATTATGAACACCTACCATACATTCACCATTTTCTTCATTCTGTCCTTTAACACCTACCATGCATTCACCATTTTCTTCATTCTGTCCTTTGAAGTGTAATAGTTTTGGACTTTAATGAGGCTCAAACTGTTAAATTCATTAGATATTATTGTACTTTAGGAATCTTTTCCTAGTTGTATGCCCTCTTTATTCTTATTTTGCTTTAACACTAATAACAATTAACCCGGACTGGGAAGGTAGCTCAGTGGTAGAGCACTTGCCTTGCATGCATGAGCACCACATAAGCAAAAAAGAAAAAAGCCGGAAGTGGCGATGTGGCTCAAGTGGTAGAGTGCTAGCCTTGAGCTGAAGAGCTGAAGGACAGCGCCCAGGCCCAGAGTTCAGGCCCCACAGCCAGACCCCCCCAAAAAAAAAAAAACAAGGCTTGCCTATGCTAGGAAAACCTTGTCCCTCTAAGTAAATCACCATCCTAACCCCCCTTTTAATAGAAAGAAGTAAAAATGGATGCCTCAATACTAAATAGATCTAAAAATCAAGCATCCTAAAGACCTAAAAGCTTTATAGCAATGAAAATAATGTCTTAAGGACACTCTAGATTATCCAACACAACATATATACACAGAGAATGACAGAATGATGCAACTTCATGAAAAAAAACTTGCCAGTATCAAGTTCTTGTCCCACTAGCAAAGGACCCAACATCTAGACTACACCATTCTCAGTATTGTCTTAATGAAGGAACACTGAAAGCTACCTCCCTGTGACCCCAGTGCAGTAGAGGGAGTGTGGAGCCACTTCCATAAGAAAGCGCTAATGCTGGCATGGCTGTTTATGAAGCTGAGTGCCCACGCAGATTCTTATGTTAAGTGGGATGAGGTACGATTTACATACCTAAAACTTGCCCTTTATGTTTTGACAAATGCATTCAGTCGTGGAATCAACACCAATGATATTATAAAGTATTTTCATGATCCCAGAAAGCTCCTTCATGCCCCAGTACATGGAGACTCTGTAAATAAACCTATCAGAAACACAACTCTCATCTTCATATCAGGATAGTGGATATTTTATGCTTCTTAGCATTTTCCAGATTTTATAACAGCAATTTGAACGACAGACAGTTGGAAGTAACTCAGACAACACTGAAGTGACTTCAAAAAGTAGCCAGGACCATGACTGACCACAGTTGCCCCATCCCATCTAATACAAAGAGTTACAGACTCTGCCCAGAGTGGTCCTACCCCTTCTCCTACAAAGGGACACAGAGGTTTCTAAGTTTGCTTACTTTGAACCTCAAACAAAACCTTGTATAGCTAAATGGAATTCTTTCAGGGGTGCCTAGTAACACGACCCACAGACAAACAAGCCTGACAGCACACCATTATAAACCCTTGCCTCCCCGAGCCATGGGGGAGCAGAGACCAGGCAATGACTCCATAGCCAGATAGAGAAAGCTTTCTTTTCAGCATTGACTGATCCTGGAAAGTAGTAAGCTGCATGGGAGAGGGTAACCAGAGTATACTACATCATTGGCTGAGGCTCCTCTGCTGAAATGTGATTTGACATAGAGTCAAGCTGCAGAGTCTTGCTCTAAATGCACACCTCAGGCCCCATCACAGGGCATCCAGCCTAGAGGCTTCCGCAGTCCAGCGGGAGCTCTTGAGTCTCTACCAATAACCAGAGCCTTAAGAGCTCCCCATCACTGGGCCAGAGGACCTTCAATTCCCACCAATGTTTACTACAGATAGTTTTCTCTGGGGGCTTACATCCACAAAAGTATGTCCATAGAAATCTACAAAGAGATTAATGTCTACGTTGTGCATCAAGATCCCCAACTGCGTGTAGCTGGACCTTGGGTAAGGCTCACAGATAATATGGCAACATAGACTGCTTTTTTAACCCCACATCAATAAAGGTATCTGCAGAGAAAATGCCATCTACAATGGCAACTGTGAGGAGGCTGGAATACAAGCCCAAGTTTCTCTCCATGTACCAAAAGAGTTGCAGTTTCAGGTGACCAGAAGAGGAAACATCCCTCACCTTGTTGGTCAGTTCAATACAGGAGACACACAAAGCAGAAGGATGTAACCAGCTAAAGCTGGGTACTATCAGTCCTCATGGAAATTAGAGAAATTGAAGCATAGAACTTGAAGGAGGTGAAGGATCGGAGTTATAATATATCTGAGTGAGCATATATGCTCCAGCTTCATTCACTCTCCTCATTTGCTGATTTGTCCTGCCTGATATCCCATGCATAGCAGTTTCTCACTAGTATAAACAATAGTGCAGTGAATCTCCTTAGTAAATAGCTTTTTCTAAGGTAGAAGCCAAAAAGTGGAATTGTAAAACTTTTTGTCAAATTGCCATTATTTTTATTATTCAGAAATAAACCTTTCCAGGCTGGGAAGGTGGCTCAGTGGTAGAGCGCTTGCCTTGCATGCCTGAGGCCCTGGGTTTGATTCTTCAATACCACATAAGCAAAAAGAAAAAAGCCGGAAGTGGCGCTGTGGCTCAAGTCGTAGAGTGCTAGCCTTGAGCTGAAAAGCTGAGGGCCAGCACCCAGGCCCAGAGTTCAGTCCCCACGACCGGACCCCCCCAAAAAAAGAAAAGAAAAGAAAAGAAAAGAAATTAACCTTTCCATGTGCTACTGACTCTAGCTTGTAATTCTAGCTATCAGGAAGATCTGAGGATCATAGTTGGAAGCCTGGGCAGTAAGTCCCTGAGACTCTCATTTCCAATAAACTACTCAGAAAAAGCCAGAAGTGATGGTGTGGCTCAAGTGGTAAAACCCTAGCCTTGAGCAGAAGCTCAGGGACAGTGCCCAAAGTTCAAGCCCCAGGATCTAAAAACAAAACAAAACAAAAACACTTTTAAAAAAATTGCCCTATGGGGTTGGGAAGGTGGCTCAGTGGTAGAGTGCTTGCCTTGCATGCATGAGGCCCTGGGTTCGATTCCTCAGGACCACATAAGCAGAAAAAAAAAAAAGCCAGAAGTGGCGCTGTGGCTCAAGTGGTAGAGTGCTAGCCTTGAGCTGAAGGCCAGAGTTCAGGCCCACGATCGGACAAAAAAAAAAAAAAAAATTGCCCTAGCCAGGTGCTGGTGGCTCACACCTATAATCCTAGTTAGTCAGGAGGCTGAGATCTGAGGATCGCTGTTCAAAGCCAACCCAGGCAGGAAAGTCCATGAGACTCTTATCTCCAATAAACCACTAGAAAACTGGAAGTGGTGCTATGGCTCAAGCGGTAGAGTGCTGGCCTTGAGCTGAAGAGCACAGGGAAAGCACCCAGACTCAGAGTTCAAGCCCCAGGACTGACTGAAAAAACAAATTGACCAAATGGTTTGGGATTAGGTAAGCAAAAGTGTTCAAGAATGAATAGAAATTTGTCAAATGGACAAAGTGTTTGATTCTGGAGTAGTATGGCAGAAAAAATGAAAGTTTAGTGCTTTTCAGATGGAAGGATTGAACACTTAAAATCAGAATTACTTACAAGGTAAGCCCATCTTAGAAAAAGGACAGCTGAATCTGCTTCTTGCTCCATCTTAACTGGGTAACATTCCAAGGACAGAGAAATAAAAAAAACCATTATTAGACTATTGAACAGGTTTTGTTCATCTTCCAGAACCTCCAAAATGTGGCCAAACGGCAGCCTCTGGGCCTAAACATTGACCCAGAGAATTGAGGTCTGAGTGCACACTGGCCAAGGTGAGGCATGGGGTGAACAATGGAGACACCTACTCGGGGTCCTGTCCCACTTGTCTACTCAGGGTCCACACGTCCACTCGGGGTCCCACACCTCCACTCGGGGTCCACACGTCCACTCAGGGTCCACACGTCCACTCGGGGTCCACACCTCCACTCGGGGTCCCACACGTCCACTCGGGGTCCCACACCTCCACTCGGGGTCCACACGTCCACTCAGGGTCCACACGTCCACTCGGGGTCCCACACCTCCACTCAGGGTCCACACGTCCACTCGGGGTCCCACACCTCCACTCGGGGTCCCACACCTCCACTCAGGGTCCACACGTCCACTCAGGGTCCACACATCCACTCGGGGTCCCACACCTCCACTCAGGGTCCACACGTCCACTCGGGGTCCACACGTCCACTCGGGGTCCACACGTCCACTCGGGGTCCACACGTCCACTCAGGGTCCACATGTCCACTCAGAGTCCACACGTTCACTCAGAGTCCACACGTCCACTCGGGGTCCACACGTCCACTCGGGGTCCACACCTCCACTCGGGGTACACACCTCCACTCGGGGTCCACACCTCCACTCGGGGTCCACACGTCCACTCGGGGTCCACACGTCCACTCAGGGTCCACACCTCCACTCAGGGTCCACACGTCCACTCGGGGTCCACACCTCCACTCGGGGTCCCTCACGTCCACTCGGGGTCCACACCTCCACTCGGGGTCCACACATCCACTCGGGGTCCTGTCCCACACCTACACTCGGGGTCCACACGTCCACTCGGGGTCCTGTCCCACACGTCCACTCGGGGTCCCACACGTCCACTCGGGGTCCACACGTCCACTCGGGGTCCTGTCCCACACCTACACTCGGGGTCCACACGTCCACTCGGGGTCCTGTCCCACACGTCCACTCGGGGTCCCACACCTCCACTCAGGGTCCCACACGTCCACTCGGGGTCCCACACGTCCACTCAGGGTCCACACGTCCACTCGGGGTCCACACCTCCACTCGGGGTCCACATGTCCACTCGGGGTCCTGTCCCACACGTCCACTCGGGGTCCCACACCTCCACTCGGGGTCCACACGTCCACTCGGGGTCCCACACGTCCACTCAGGGTCCACACGTCCGCTCAGGGTCCACACGTCCACTCGGGGTCCACACGTCCACTCGGGGTCCCACACCTCCACTCAGGGTCCACACGTCCACTCGGGGTCCCACACCTCCACTCAGGGTCCACACGTCCACTCGGGGTCCCACATGTCCACTCGGGGTCCCACACCTCCACTCGGGGTCCACACGTCCACTCGGGGTCCACACCTCCACTCGGGGTCCCACACGTCCACTCAGGATCCACACGTCCACTCAGGGTCCCACACCTCCACTCGGGGTCCCACACCTCCACTCGGGGTCCCACACCTCCACTCGGGGTCCACACCTCCACTCGGGGTCCACACGTCCACTCGGGGTCCACACGTCCACTCGGGGTCCACACGTCCACTCGGGGTCCCACACCTCCACTCGGGGTCCACACGTCCACTCGGGGTCCCACACGTCCACTCAGGATCCACACGTCCACTCGGGGTCCCACACCTCCACTCGGGGTCCCACACCTCCACTCGGGGTCCCACACCTCCACTCGGGGTCCACACCTCCACTCGGGGTCCACACCTCCACTCGGGGTCCACACGTCCACTCGGGGTCCACACGTCCACTCGGGGTCCACACCTCCACTCGGGGTCCCACACCTCCACTCAGGGTCCACACCTCCACTCGGGGTCCACACCTCCACTCGGGGTCCACACGTCCACTCGGGGTCCACACCTCCACTCAGGGTCCACACGTCCACTCGGGGTCCACACGTCCACTCGGGGTCCACACCTCCACTCGGGGTCCACACGTCCACTCGGGGTCCACACGTCCACTCGGGGTCCACACGTCCACTCGGGGTCCACACGTCCACTCAGGGTCCACACGTCCACTCGGGGTCCACACGTCCACTCGGGGTCCACACGTCCACTCGGGGTCCACACCTCCACTCGGGGTCCACACGTCCACTCGGGGTCCACACGTCCACTCGGGGTCCACACGTCCACTCGGGGTCCACACGTCCGCTTGGGGTCCTGTCCCACTCGTCCACTCGGGGTCCTGTCCCACACGTCCGCTCGGGGCCCACACGTCCACTCGGCTGATTCTGCCTGGTTCTCGGCACCGTGTGCGTCAGGAAACTGGCGGCTGACTCTAGGAACGGCAGGGAAAGGCCGAGCAGAGCTGCGCCTCACGCGGGCGCCGAGTCCGGGTCCGAACGCTGAGGGCCGGGCGCCGAGGGCGCGGCGTCCCCGCCCAGCCAGCTCCGCGGGGGCGGGGCGGGGCGGGACGCAGGGGCGGGGCGGGACGCAGGGGGCGGGGCGGGGCGCAGGGGCGGGGCAGGGCGGGACGCAGGGGCGGGGCTGGACGCAGGGGGCGGGGCTGGACGCCGGGGGCGGGGCGGGACGCAGGGGCGGGGCGGAACGCGGCTACGCGGAGGCTTGCTGAGGGGCGGGGCTAAGAGGGCCAGGCTCCGCCCCGCCTTCGGTGGAACGCCCGGGCCTCCGGTGGTGGCGGGCAGCCGGGTGGGGATCTGAGGAGGGACCGGAGGTGCGCGCTTGGCGGCCCTGGCCCAGGTCTGCGTGAAGAGCGCGGCGGGGGACCCGTCCCGGAGGCCGGTGCGCACGCCGGGGCTGGAGCCGCGCCCCGGGCCTGGGCGCGGAGAGCCAGGCCGCGGTGCCGGCCGCCGGGCTGGGCCAGCGCCTGCGGGAGGTCTCCGCCCCGACGGCCGCCGACCCCCCTCCTTCCCCGCCGCCGTCTTAGCGCCTGTCCCGCTGCCTCCTGAGCCAGAAGGGGATGGGTGGGGTCTTAGCACCAGTTGCTGCACAGCCCTCCGCGCGGGGCCGTGCCCACTCCGCCCTCCGCCCTCCGCGCGGGGCCCTGCCCACGCCGCCCTCCGCGCGGGACCGTGCCCACGCCGCCCTCCGCCCTCCGCGCGGGGCCGTGCCCACGCCGCCCTCCGCGCGGGACTGTGCCCACGCCGCCCTCCGCCCTCCGCGCGGGGCCGTGCCCACGCCGCCCTCCGCCCTCCGCGCGGGGCCGTGCCCACGCCGCCCTCCGCGCGGGACCGTGCCCACGCCGCCCTCCGCCCTCCGCGCGGGACCGTGCCCACGCCGCCCTCCGCCCTCCGCGCGGGGCCGTGCCCACGCCGCCCTCCGCGCGGGACCGTGCCCACGCCGCCCTCCGCGCGGGACCGTGCCCACGCCGCCCTCCGCCCTCCGCCCTCCGCGCGGGGCCGTGCCCACGCCGCCCTCCGCCCTCCGCACGGGACCGTGCCCACGCCGCCCTCCGCCCTCCGCGCGGGGCCGTGCCCACGCCGCCCTCCGCGCGGGACCGTGCCCACGCCGCCCTCCGCCCTCCGCCCTCCGCGCGGGGCCGTGCCCACGCCGCCCTCCGCCCTCCGCGCGGGACCGTGCCCACGCCGCCCTCCGCGCGGGGCCCTGCCCACGCCGCCCTCCGCGCGGGACCGTGCCCACGCCGCCCTCCGCCCTCTGCGCGGGGCCGTGCCCACGCCGCCCTCCGCCCTCCGCGCGGGACCGTGCCCACGCCGCCCTCCGCGCGGGGCCGTGCCCACGCCGCCCTCCGCCCTCCGCCCTCCGCGCGGGGCCGTGCCCACGCCGCCCTCCGCCCTCTGCGCGGGGCCGTGCCCACTCCGCCCTCCGCCCTCCGCGCGGGGCCCTGCCCACGCCGCCCTCCGCCCTCCGCGCGGGGCCGTGCCCACGCCGCCCTCCGCCCTCCGCGCGGGGCCGTGCCCACGCCGCCCTCCGCGCGGGGCCGTGCCCACGCCGCCCTCCGCCCTCCGCCCTCCGCGCGGGGCCCTGCCCACGCCGCCCTCCGCGCGGGACCGTGCCCACGCCGCCCTCCGCCCTCCGCGCGGGGCCGTGCCCACGCCGCCCTCCGCCCTCCGTGCGGGGCCGTGCCCACGACCGTGGGCTTTTGGCCAGGACTTGCGGCCCTGGGGAGGAGGCGGACCACGCCGCGCAGGGCCTGCGGGCAGGGCGGAGCCTCAGCAGCAAGAATTCCCAGCACTCCCAGGTCTCCAGGGCCCGGGAGCTGGGCCGCCCCGGGCCGCGGCCCCTCTGGCTGTGTGGCTACTGACAGCCTCCAGCCCCAGGGCTAAGACCCAGGCTCCTTGACTCGCTTTCTCTCCCTTGCCCCCCCCCCCCCATCAAAAGAGTATTTACAACAAAGCCTTGAGGGACACCCAGCAAGCGAACTAACCACCTGAACACCTTCAGCCCCTGACTTTTCCTGCCAGGCTGCCACCCTGCTTTAAAGAGCAGAAAGCAGCTAGACGGCATCCTGGGCTCTCTGGCCCTGGTGAGCAGTGTGGCCTTGAGTGGCAAGGTTGCCACTGCCAGCCTCAGTTTCTCTTGCCATCCCTAGCCCTTTCTGAGCCCTCCAGGACAGAAGCCCAGACCCTCTTCTTGGGCTGACACCCTTGGCCAACACCAGCTGTAACCACAGGCCTGGTTGGAAGACCTCTTCCTCTCCTCAATGGCCTATCTTGTTCTCCAAAGTTCTAACAGCCCCAGAGCCTGGCCTTTCTGGTTAAGGACTCTGTTTATTCACGATGCTAGAATAGCACCTACATGAACCCAAGGCCTCTCCACACCCCAGAGGTGCCCAGAATTCACCAGCCACGTATTCCATGTGCAAATTTTACCACCTGCAAACTACTGGCTGACTTGGTTAATATTTCATAATTATGAAACCTTCATGACATTTTAAAATGTAAGCATTAATGTTCTAATGTTATAAACTCTTACACTTCATTTTTACTAATATACTAAAGATATAGTGTAAGTAAAAATAAATGCATTTATGTTTAAAGGGAACATTGTATGACTGAAAAGGAAAAGGACATTATTTCCCTAAGTAGAGGGTAGTCATTAAAGTAAGATGCAAATAAAACAGTGATCTTAAATCCCAGCTAGCCGCTAACTCCTGGCAGAGGTTCTGAGCTTAGGTCTGCAGCTTTTCATTAGAAAGTATCAAAGCTGGGTGCCGGTGGCACCAGTCATCCTAGCTACTCAGGAGGCTGAGATCTGAGGATCACAGTTCAAAGCCAGCTGGGTCAGGAAAGTCCTTGAGACTCTTATCTCCAATAAACCAACAAAAAACCAGAAGTGGGACTGTGGTTCAAGTGGTAGAGTACTAGCCTTGAGCATAAGAGCTGAGGGACAACGCCCAGGCCCAGAGTTCAAGCCCCACAACTGAGAGAAAGAAAGAAAAAGAGAGAGGAGAGGGGAGGGAGAGAGAGAAAAAGATCAGGGAGCATGAGGAAAGGTACCAGGGCACCAGAAAGAGACTCTGTTTGGCCTGTTCAGGGGAACTGAGGAAAACTAAAAATGTTGAGAGCAAACTGTCTAGCCTTGTGTCGCTCCATTTTATACAACAACGCTGTTGACCAAAGCTACTCCATTTTGAGTATTAGTGACAAGACAGAATAAATTTACACCTTGTTTATACAAGTAATCAACCACCACCTGCCAGCACAATATGAGGCACAAACTGGTTGTTTATTTCTGACAATAAACAATTACATTTGTAACTTATATCAAATCATATTGGAAACACCACACACATAAACTTATAAGTCGCACTGCTGTAAGCCCCTCATCTGAGAGACAGCACAGCCCTGAGACTGTCGGGCGCCTGGCACACCGACCCATCACACATCACTCAGGGAGAACCGCACAGCAAAGGCCCTGCTTCTACCCTGGACTCCAACTGAGCCAGCTTTTCCTACTTGCCATGCAGACTTCTGATGAGGAACTGCTCTGCCACTTAGACCTGCTCCCAAAAGCTGTGCTCACAACAGCTTTACACCAGAGGTTCATAAAACTTCTTTCCAGGCCCTATAGAGAAGTCTCCTTGGGTTTGGGGTGTTTTTGTCTTGATTTTTTTTTAATGCTTTTATCACCTCTTTGTGCCTTCCCTACAATGCTCTGACCTCTGCAGCCTCTCTCTTTCTTAACCCACTCAGCCATATGTTCCATAATTAGTAAATAAAAAATTAGAATAGTGAAACCTGTGTTTGCTAATGGCTCCTAGCTAGCAGGTGAAATCAGTAACACTTGGTATATTAAAGGCAACAAAACTAGTAAGTGTGGGTGATGGTGGCTCACACTTATAATCCTAGCTACTAAGGAGACAAAAGCCAGCCAGGCAGGGAAGTCTGTGAGACCTTTATCTCCAACTAACCAGCAAAAACCTGTAAGTGGAGCTCTGGCTCAAGTGGTAGAGCATTAGCCTTGAGCAAAAAAGCTCAGGGGTTGGGAAGTAGCTTAGTTTGTTTTGTTTTTTTGGGGGGTCCGTTTGTGGGGCCTGAACTCTGGGCTTGGGCGCTGTCCCTCAGCTCTTCAGCTCAAGGTTAGTGCTCTACCACTTGAGCCACAACGCTACTTCCGGCTTTTTTCTTTTTGCTTATGTGGTGCTGAGGAATCGAACCCAGGGCCTCATGCATGCAAGGCAAGTGCTTTACCACTGAGCCACCTTCCCAGACCAGGGAAGTAGCTTAGTGGTAGAGTGCTTGCCTAGCATGCATGAAGTCCTGGGTTCGATTCCTCAGTACCCATAAACAGAAAAAGCCAGAAGTGGAGCTGTGGCTTAAGTGGTAGAGTGCCAGCCTTGAGCAAAGAAGCTCAGGGACAGTGCCCAGGCTCTGACTTAAGTCCCCAGGACTGACAAAAAATAAAGCTCAGGGATCGTGTTCAGGCCCTGAGTTCATGCTCCAGGACTAGCACACACAAATAAAACTTGATATGATATGTGATTTATTATAATTCTACAAATTCTGGCATTGTGGAATAACACAAGTGTGTCTCTTTCTTTTTTTTTTTTTTTTTTTTTTTTTTTTTGTCGGTCGTGGGGCTTGAACTCTGGGCCTGGGCGCTGTCCCTCAGCTCTTCAGCTCAAGGCGAGCGCTCTACCACTTGAGCTACAGCGCCACTTCTGGTTTTCTGGTGGTTTATTGGAGATAGGAGTCTCACGGTCTCTCCTGCCCGGGCTGGCTTTGAACCACGATCCTCAGATCTCAGCCTCCTGAGTAGCTAGGATTACAGGCGTGAGCCACCAGCGCCTGGCTAAGTGTGTCTCTTTCTATTCACTATCTGTCCTTAAAATTCCAGCCTGTCCAGGCACCAGTGGCTCATGCCTGTAATCCTAGCTACTCAGCAGGCTGAGATCTGAGAATTGTGGTTCAAAGCCAGCCCCGGCAGTAAAGTCCACAAGACTCTCATCTTCAATAAACCAACAGAAAACCAGAAGTGGCCTGCGGCCTATGGCGCACTGGAGGAAGGTGGGTCTCCCTCCATAACCTGGCCACAGCCTGTGGTTCTGGACATGTAGCCCTGGGACGGGAGGAGATGATATGCCCTCCTTTGGGGCTGCACTCGGGGGATAGGGCAGGCTATTTTCATCATTTCCTTCCTCTCTGAAGTGGCAGCCCTCGCTGATGAGCTAGCTCCTACTGCACTGCCCGCTGCCAGGGAGCACAGACCACAGGATGAGGAGTTCAACCCAAGCCCTGCAGGTACGTGCAGCCCTCCTACCCAGGGTGGCCTCCACGCTGACTCCCTACTAGAAGGGGGGAGGGGGGCAGACTTTTTCTAAGCTATCACTGGCTCCTTGGCTGAATGAAGATGGATTGATCGGTTGAGTGACTACTGCTGTGAAGGGTCCTGGTGGGGAGCTGGGCCTGACAAGGGGACCGCTCCCCACCCAGGCCCTCAGCGAAGGCCACAAAGCAGACAGAAGGCTGCAGTGGCTCCTGGTGACCCTGAGCAAGCTGCTCTCCCTCCCAGACCTCCATTTCCCAATTCTAAGCATGAGTCTAGACAACTGGCTTTCCAGACAGGCCCCTGGGACTCCATCCCGCACCTCACAGAACACCCTTCTGCAGTTTTCTGCATGGCGTGTTGTGGGACAGGGTACTTAGCACAGCTGAGCTGTGGAGAACTATGATGGTTCGAACCATCTGTGGAGGGTTCTACCCTAGCCTGGGCCTGGCTGAGGCCTGGGGCTGGGTGTGGCTAAGAAGCACTGTGCAGTCTTTCAGAGCCGGGATCTTGGCAGGAATCCCTCCGTCCTCTACCATGCCACCACCCAAGCAGGGCCTTCTAGGGACCAGAAAGGTCCTCCCCCTCCCACAACACACGCCGGTGGTCTGCCCCCTCTCAGCTTCCGCCCCATGTCACAGAGGGGGCTGAGGCCTGGACGTTGCTCTCCCCCAGCCCGCCCGCCTGGCGCCCGCCCGGAGGCTCCTGTTCCTGCTCTGGCTGGTGTCGTCGAGGGCCGCCCAGGCCTGTCCTGCAGCCTGCACCTGCCAGGCCTTGGAGACGATGGGGCTGAGAGTTGACTGCGAGGGACGGGGGCTTACAGCCCTGCCTGCCCTGCCAGCCCACACGCGACAGCTCCTGCTGGCCAACAACAGCCTGCGCTCGGTGCCCCCGGGTGCCTTTGACCACCTGCCCCAGCTGTGGCACCTGGACGCCACAGGGAACCCCTGGCACTGTGACTGCAGCCTCGCCTACCTGCATCTCTGGCTGGAGGACCATATGCCCGAGGCCCTCATGCAGGTCCGCTGCGCCAGTCCAGACCAGGCTGCACACCGCCCGCTGGGCCGGCTGACAGGCTATGAGCTGGGCAGCTGTGGCTGGCAGCTGCCGGCATCCTGGGGCCACCCAAGGTTCTGGTGGGACCTGGCACTGGTGGCCATGGCTGTGCTGGGCCTGGCTCTCCTCGCTGGGCTGTTGCGCTCTTGCAGAGAGCCCATGACCCCGACTCCAAAGTGACCCATGCCAGCAGGCCGGGCCAGAGGAGCCTCCAGCGCTCACAGGCCTGGGCAGCCCAAAGTGGGGCTGACAAGCAGCTTCGTATGAGAGCAAAAACCTTACTTGTGTCTGAGGACTGAGTCTGGCTCCTTTTTGAATGGCAGGTTTCTTTTGTTTTAACCAAGCGTGAGTGCAGCAACTCTGTGGCTCCCATTTCCCACCATCTCTGGGTCCTGTGATTCCGGCTCTCACAGGCTCATTGGTCTCTTCACAAGCCCCTCCAGTGACGGCCAGGCCACACCCACCCACATCCAGCCCTCCAGTGCTTGCTGCCAGAGCAGTGTGAGCTGCACTGCAGGTCCTGGGGTAGGGAGCAACTCCATGAAGAGAAACACCTTGAAAGGCACATCACCTTTCTTGTGTGCCCCTGCCCACCACACCTTGGACACAGCGTGGCTGCCCAGGCTCACTGTCCTCCTCTCCCACCTCTCTGTTCTTCAGTACAGGCAGAAACCCACCTTGTCTCATAGGAAAGATCTCTCCTCCAAGCTCTGATGCCAGCTACCTCCAAACAGGTCCCTCCTATCCCAAACAATAGGCATCACATGCTACCAGTGTCACAATTCTCTCCCTCTAAGATTCTGTGCCGCTGTCAAAATGGCCCCTGTGGCTGACAAGCCCGGCAGCTCCCAGGCTGTGGGGAGGGGAAGCCGGGTGGCCTCCTTCCTGCACACTCCTTGGTCACAATGTCCTGAGTCACCATGGGCAACTGGACCCAGCACTGAACTGTCTAAACAGGACTTTCCTGCTGGACGCCACTGGCTCATACCTGTCATCCTAGCTATTCAGGAGGCTGAGATCTGAGGATCTCAGTTCAAAGCCAGGCCAGACAGAAAAGGCCATGAGACTCTTTTTGTTTTGTTTCAGTCATGGGCCTGAACTCAGGGCCTGAGCACTGTCCCTTAGCTCTTCAGCTCAAGGTGAGTGCTCTACCACTTAAGCCACTGTGCCACTTCCAGTTTTCTGGTGGTTTATTGGAGTTTCACAGCTTTTTATTGGAATTTCACAGCTTTTCCTGCCCAGGCTGGCTTTGAACTGCAATCCTCAGATCTCAGCTTTCTGAGTAGCTGGGATTACAGGCATGAGCCACCTGCACCCGGCCCCATGAGACTTTTATCTCCAATTAACCACAGAAAACCAGAAGTGGCGCTGTGGCTCAAGTGGTAGAGCACTTAACTTGAGCTGGAGATGTGAGGGACAGAGCCCAGGCCCACAGTTCAAGCCCCATGAGCGACAAAAACAAACAACTATCTTCATTAATTATCCCCAGTATTTTTTCATAGTGGTAGAAACCTAACACACAGTAATTTATAAACAATAATTTATTTCTCACAGTTCAAAAGGCTGGTGAATCTGAGATTAAGGGAGCAGCATTTGGTGTCTGGCTGGGGTTGGGGGCAGCACTCATACTAGTCCTGTGTAGACCCTGACCTCTTCCAGCAGGACACCACTCACACTAGCCCTGTCTACACACTGACCTCCTCCTGCAGGCTGGAGTTGGGCAGGCCTGTGAACGGGGTCTTTTTTTGTTGTTGGTTGTGGGTGCTGAGCTCTGGGGTTGGGCTCTGTCCCTCAGCTCTTCAGCTTAAGGCTAAAGCTCTTGAGCCACAGCACCTCTTTGGCTTTTTTCTGCTTATATGGTGCTGAGGAATCAAACCCTAGGGCCTCATGCATGGGAGGCAAGTGCTCTACCACTGAGCCACCTTCCCAGCCCCAAACTTGGGCTGGGGGGCGGGGGGGTCTTAATAATGTCCTTCTGAGCTCCAAGACTGGACATGGAACTCTCCCAGACATGAAAATTAGGCCTGCCTGCCCATGTGTCTACTAGCCAGATGATATCTTGAATGTGTCTTGAGTTCTAGCCAGTGCAGCTGCCTGGACAGAGGTCCTGTGTGGCACCGAGGGATCCAGCCTTCATACGCTAATGGGATTTGTCTTCCAAGGGGCACAGTGAAGCTGGGGGCACCTTCTGTCAGGCAGTCCTTCTCTGTAGCCTCTCTGGAGACTGAGGGCTCCAGCCTTCATACACTAACCCCCTGGAATGCAGGACTGACCAGCAAGAGCTGGTCACCGGTCACCGGATCCAAAGAGGAGACCTTCCCCATGGTGGGCCCTAGCCAGGGCCGATGGCGGCTGGTCTGCTGCAGTTAGGCCAGTCCACCTCAACGGGGCTGGGCAGGTCACAGCCCCGTCTTCTGGAAGCCCCCTTTCAGCACAGGGCTGTCGGAGAATGAACCAGGTTACCAGGATGGTGAATGGCACGGAGGGCGTGGCTCTGCTCTCTGCCGGGAACCGAGGAGCAGGCTGGCTGCACAGGGGCTCTCAACCAGATTCTGAATGATGGCTCTACTTTCCCCTGCTGACAGCCCCAGCACCCAAGAGGCCTCCCCAATTCAACCAGCTAAGTAGCTGTGGGCCCAGAAAAGGGTGCTGGCTTGTCCAGGGTTTATAACCCCCTGCCAGCCTTCCCTCTCCCTTTTTTGTGGTTGGTTGTGGGGCTTGAACTCAGGATCTGAGCACTGTCCCTGAGCTCTTTGTTCAAGGCTAGAGCTCAACCACTTCTGGTTGTCTGGTGGTTAACTGGACCTGAATCCATGGACTTTCAAGCCCAGGCTGGCTTTGAACTGCAACCTGAGTAGCTGGGGTTACAGGTGTGAGCCAGGCGCCTGGTGAGTCAGCCTCCTCTGCTCAGGGGTTGTAGGTGCTTCTTGCTCTTAGGGGTCCAGCTGAGGAATCTCAGCAGTGCCAGGCAGGCACTGGGCTGGTGAACCTCCACCTCCCAGTCCTCCCCAGGCCTGGAGACCAGCTCCGACAAGGTCTTGGGCAGAAACATTTAATAGCTGAGGAACACATATACGCTGGCTCTCCAAAGTCTCCAAAAAGGCAACTTTCCATGTTTTAAAAACACTTGATACAAAGACATATATTCATAAATAGATAACATGAAAATATCCCAAATTGAAATGGCATCCTCGGGCCGGCAAAGCACCAGGCCACCGACCCTCCAAGGCTGGAGAGCCCTGCTGGGGAAGCCCTCCTGGGGGAGAGCAAGAGAATTCAATGTGAATCAGGATCTTCTTCCTACAGCCCCCACACCGGGTCCTGTGACCCTGGAGAGTCCAGAAACCTCCAACCCAGCAAAGAGCCAGCCTCCACCTGCTGCTGTGTTATTATAAACAAGGCAAGATTACCACGCTCTCACCCCAGAGGCCCTGGGCTGCAGTGAGCCTGCCAAGCCTGCCACTGGGAAGGGGGCCAGTCCGCTCTCTCAGTTCGTTTTCTCACTGAAGCCCAAGTCCCCTTTGACAGAGGCCCCTCCACAGGAAACTGGCTTCAGCCAGACTCCAGGGACCTTGTAGGTCTGAGGGTGGTGAGGAGTCTGCTCTCAGAAATCTGCCCTGCCAGGGCTGGGAAGATGACTCTGTGGTAGAGCGCTTGTCTTGCATGCATGAGGCCCTGGGTTCGATTCCTCAGCACCACATAAGCAGAAAGAAAAAAGCCGGAAGTGGTGCTGTGGCTCAAGTGGTAGAGTACTAGCCTAGAGCTGAGGGACAGCGCCCAGGCCCAGAGTTCAGGCCCCATGACTGGACCCTCCTCCCCCCCAAAAGAAAAATCTGTCCTGCTGATCACTCCTTGGATTCTGGCTCAGGCTTGGTAAGCAGGAGGGGCAGGTGGGGCGCCAGGGGTCTGGACTGGGGAGCCCCAGGTGCCAGACGGCAGGGCGCACCACCTCTTGTGCTCTGAATCCGGTATGAGCCTCTAGACTGGCCACATGGCAACCTATCTTGGGCCAACGGCAACAAGGTGTTTGTGGCTGGACAGGACAGGGTGGGCTGAGAGAGGCGGGCAGAACAGCCATCAGAGCAGCCTGGAGTGGGGCTGCTCCCCTCTGGACCGCGAGAGCAGGGGTTCACTTAACCCACAATCTAACACCTTGGCTTTGAGAAAAAAGGAGAAAGATGGGCCTTGCTACAGGAGCTAAGAAACCACTAATGCTGGGCGGTGGTGCTCAAGCCTGCAATCCCAGCTACTCAAGAGACTGAGATCTGAGAACCAGCTTGAAGCCAGCCTGGGCAGGAAAGTCCATCAGACTCCTAGCTCCAAATAGCCACCAAAAAAGCCAGACATGGAGCTGCGGCTAAAGTTGTAGAACGCCAGCCTTGTGAAAGCTCAGATCCTGATTAAAAGCCCCCAAACAGGCCTCCAGCCCTAGAGGGGGTAAGGGCGGTGCCCAGGGTGACAGGTGACCCTCAGCCCTAGAGGAGGAAAGGCAGTATCCAAGGTGACAGGTGACCTCCAGCCCTGCGGGGAAGGGCGGTACCCAGGGTGACAGGTGAACCCCCAAGGCAGAAGCCACAGTCCCTGTGAACTGAACTGCAGTGGGCAGCACACAGCAGTGAGTATGATGCTACCTGTGGCCTGATGCTGGACTCACGCCAGGTGCAGGTCCAGACCCCGGCGCCCTCACACCAGCAAGGCTGGTGTTAATGCCTGGCCCCTGGGTTGGAAGCCCAGCTGACCTTGTTATCCAGAGGCACTAGCCACTGCCACGATGGTGGGGCTGGGGAAGGCGCTGTCTGTGGGGCACAGCGTTGCAGGTGAGCGGGGACCCTGAATGGCCTGACAGGCACTGGGCCCTGGCTGTGGCCAGACTGCCACGCCGGGGCTTTGGGAGGCTCCCTATCAGTAGATTGAGAGTGAAAGCAGGAAGTGGGGGCCTGGGCCCCACCTGGCTTCACTGGGCCACGTGAGCCCGCAGCCTGTGCCTGCACACAGGTGCAACCCTACTTTGACCACTCCTTGGGCGGGGCCAGCCTGCCTTCTCTCCAGAACCAGGCCTGGCCTTCTCAGCAAAGGGAGCTGTTTCAGACCAGTGTGGGGAGGGGCCGAGCCCGGCCCTCCTGGCCAGGTTCAGGGTGGGAGCTCACTCTTTTTTTTTTTTTTTTTTTTTGTCGGTCGTGGGGCTTGAACTCTGGGCCTGGGCGTTGTCCCTCAGCTCTTCAGCTCAAGGCTAGCGCTCTACCACTTGAGCTACAGCGCCACTTCCGGTTTTCTGGTGGTTTATTGGAGATAGGAGTCTCACGGTCTTTCTTGCCCGGGCTGGCTTTGAACTGCGATCCTCAGATCTCAGCCTCCTGAGTAGCTAGGATTACAGGCGTGAGCCACCAGCGCCCGGCTTGGGAGCTCACTCTTGAGTCTGTGCATTCCATCTCTGGAGGCCCTCACTGAGCAGTGTGAAAAGGCAGAATGGCTGACACAGAGGCCCTGGGCCGGGCTTGGGAAAAGCAGCTCCTCAGCCCCAGGACCTTTCCCCGTGACCTGAGCCTCCACTCTTTCCAGAGACTCTGCCTTCTGCTCTCTGACCTCAGCACCCAGCACAGGCTGAAGACCACTGGCCACACACTCAGCCCAGTGTGAAGCTGACCGTGCCAGAAGAGATTCTGTACATGAGTAAGGAGGAGCCTCAGACACAATAACAGGGCTTCTTTCTTCTTGCTTCTGTTTTCTTGTTTTGTTCTGGTACTGGGGATTGAACCAGGTCCTGTGAATGCTAAGCATCAGCCACACCCTCTCCAATCTTTTTTTTTTTTTTTTTTGGTTGGTCATGGGGTTTGAACTCTGGGCCTGGGCGCTGTCCCTCAGCTCTTCAGCTCAAGGCGAGCACTCTACCACTTGAGCCACAGCGCCACTTCCGGTTTTCTGGTGGTTTATTGGAGATAAGAGTCTAACGGTCTCTCCTGCCCGGGCTGGCTTTGAACTGTGATCCTCAGATCTCAGCCTCCTGAGTAGCTAGGATTACAGGCGTGAGCCACCAGTGCCAGGCTCCCCCAATCTTCTTTTACCTCAAGTTTTCACTTCCCACCTTAACCCCCACCCTTCGGAGAAACTGCTGGAAGACTAGCTGGTTTTTCAACCTGACTGGTACAATTTTGGCCCCAAGCCAGCAGACAGTCCCTAGCTGGCTATGGCCATGACCCCACACTTGTGCAGATGAAAATGAGAAGCTTCATGGAAAACCACAAGAACCCAAGAGGTCTTGATAAGGCAATGAGCCAGGCCCCAGCAAGCATCTCTAGAGAGCTCAAGCTGGCAGTGAAGGCAGATAGCCGCTCCTGCTGGGACATGCCCAGGCATCCCTGGGCAGGGCTCAGGCACCACGATCCTGGTCTGGTCGCCCTTGCTCCTGGTGCTCCAGGTGGAGGGTCTGTAGGAACTGAGGACTGGCTACATCCCGGGAGAGTAGCCGCAGCAGCCAAGGTTGCAATGGTCAAAACCAGCAAGTGAAGGATGGAGGCCAGGTCTCCTGCCCCTGAGGTCCCATTAAAGGGCTCACAACAGTCCTGGAATGTGAACAACAATGAGAGGCCCCAAGCTGGCTTGCAGGATGGGTCACCGTTCCCCTCTGCCAAGAGGCCCCTGCAAGGGGGGCCCTGTGGCCCCTTCCCACCACGTATCCACACCAGGGTGCAGAACACCAGGGCTGACACAGCAGCAGTTGAATGGCTGGGGCCCTACAAGAGCAGACTCCACAGGCCAGAGAGAAAGGTGGCTCAGCCCCTGGCCTGCTGGCCCTGTGCCCTGGTCAGCACCCACAGCCCCAGCTTTCCCCAATGTCCTTGCTGTCCAGCTGGATGTGGTCGGTACTCTTCTCACTGAACATGGGGCCCCCGTGCCTCATGATGAGCTCGGTGGCCACCCTCGTGAAGGCCTCGTCCACGTTGCTCGAGTCCTTGGCAGAGGTCTCAATGGCACACAAAATGTCGTAGTGTTCTGCTAGGCTCTGAGCCTCAGCCAGGGGGACTTCCCGGAGCTCAGCGAGGTCCAACTTGTTTCCTGAAAGAAAAGCTGGGTGTAGGTGTGGCCTGGGGAGCCCACTGAGATCCACCCTGCGATCCACCTGCGCTTTGCAGTGAGCAGCACAATGCAGAGCCATCCTGAGGAGCACACAGCCCTCTGCTCAGTGGTGCTAAGTGCAGCCTGTGAGGACTGCAGAGCCCTTCGAGAGCTCACCAATACCCTGGTCCTTGGCCTGCTAAAACTAAACATTTCTGAATATGGCAACCCATCTTTCTTAGTCTTTCTTATTTTAACAAAAGTGGGTTCTCATCTGCTGCCCAGACCAGCTTCTAGCTCTTGGGTGCCGGAGCCCCTTCCACAGCATAGTTGGGACTATGAGTGTGCCACTGTACCCAGATGCCTTTCTATTCTAAAGTTCTTACTCTACCCTTCACTCTCTTACTTTGCTTTTTTAAAACTGCTTCTTTTAAAGCTTACTTTGCAGGGCTAGGGATGGAGCCTAGTCTTCTGCACACCCTGTGCCTCGCCCTGCCTCCTCTGAGAGGAAGCCTGCTGTTTGATGAGAAGCACATGGAACTGTGGAGCTGCAGCTCCAGCCTCTGTCCTCGCTGCAGGAGCTCCAGTGAGCAGGTTTCCCAGGTCAAGTATGCCATGCTCAGGACAGGAGAGCAGGGCAATGTGGAAACGCTGGCACTTAAGAACCCCACAAATATGGAAAGGACAGAAATCTGGTGTTGCTATTTTTTTTTGTTTTGCTATAAGTTCATAACTATTATGTGTCCTCTTTTTGGGGGGGAGGGTTGGTTGTGGGGCTTAAACTCTGGGCCTAGGCACTGTCCTTGAGCTCTTCAGCTCAAGGCAAGTGCTCAACCACTTTAGCCACAGCACCACTTCCAGTTTTCTGGTATTTTATTGGAGATTAGTCTCACAGACTTTCTCAGATCTCAGCCTCCTGAGTAGCTAGGATTACAGGTGTGAATCACCAGCACTTGGCTCATGGACTTTCTTGCCTAGGCTGGCTTTGAACTGTGATCCTCAGATCTCAGCTTCCTTCTCAGCTGGGGTTACAGGCATGAGCCACTGTTGCCTGGCTTTGGGTTTTTTTATTTTTGAAATGGGGTCTTGCTACGCTGCCCAGGTTAGCCTCAAACTCCTAGGATGTAGTGATCTCCCTGCTTCGGCCTCCTTAGTAGATGTGGACACCCTCATTGTAGGCATGAGACACTGGCATCCAGCTTGAGTTGCTTTCTAAGAAAATGTTAGTATTTGTAGATGTGAAAATACTATTTTTTTTTTTTTTTGGGTCCAGTTGTGGGGTCTGAACTCTGGGCTTGGGCGCTGTCCCTCAGCTCTTCAGCTCAAGGCTAGTGCTCTACTACTTGAGCCACAGTGCCACTTCTGGCTTTTTTTTTTTTTTTTCTGTGTATGTGGTGCTGAGGAATCGAACCCAGGGCCTCATGCATGCAAGGCAAGCATTCTACCACTGAGCCAACTTCCCAGTCCCTGAAAATACTATTGCATATGTGTGTGTGTATGTATGTATGTATGTATATATGTGTATACACACACACACATATAATTTTTATTTTTGGCCTGTCTTGGGGCTTGAACTTAGGGCCTTGGGCACTGTCTGAGTTTCTTTTTGACCAAAGCTAGCACTCTACTACTTGAGCCACAGTGCTGCTTCAGGCTTTTTTCTGTGTATGTGGTACTGAGGAATCGAACCCAGAACTTCATGCATGCTAGGCAAGCACTCTACCACTAAGCAACATTCCCAGCCCTGCTTATGTAATTTTAAATATCTGTGTTTTATAGACTTATGCTGTAATTGTTACAGAGGAAACAGTTTGGTGTCTGAGATTAGTACCAAAGTAATACAATGGAAAGGAGTGGCCAAAATGAACTCAACTGACAGTTACCAGAAGCAGGAGAGCAGGCACTGGGGACCTAGGATACTATTCTACCTTTTTTTTTTTTTTCCAAATTTTTTGTGATTAAGTGGTTACATAATTTCCCAAGTGTCACAGTATTGTGGCATAGTGATGCTAGTTAAAGTCATAAACACATTCTAACTTTCATGGAGCAAATTGTCTACCATGGTCTATAACATTTATGAGTTCTATGAGCTTTGTGATACAATAATTCTTCCACATTGGGTGATATGTACATTTCTTTTGTTTTGCATAGCATCAGCTGTTCTACTATTCTATTTTTTGCACTATGTAAAATGCACTATAATAGAATGTTTTCTAGAAATGTCCTATATAAAAGAAATGTGGTTGCCGGGCGCTGGTGGCTCACGCCTGTAATCCTAGCTACTCAGGAGGCTGAGATCTGAGGATCACGGTTCAAAGCCAGCCCGGGCAAGAAAGACCGTGAGACTCCTATCTCCAATAAACCACCAGAAAACCGGAAGTGGCGCTGTAGCTCAAGTGGTAGAGCGCTCACCTTGAGCTGAAGAGCTGAGGGACAACGCCCAGGCCCAGAGTTCAAGCCCCACGACCGACAAAAAAAAAAAAAAAAAAAAAAAGAAATGTGGTTGTCTCAAGTGGTAGAGTGCTAGCCTTGAGCAAAAATGTTCAGAGATAACACCTAGGCCCTGAGTTTAAACCCCAGAACAGGCAGGAGTGGGTGCGCACACACACGTGTACACACACATGTACACAACACACACACACACACACACACACACACACACACACACACACACACACACACACACACACACACACACACACGAGCAGCTGAGCCAGACAAGGCAGCTCTGCTCCTGCCAGGGATCTGGGTCTGGAGTGTACTTCCATGCCCTATGGAAGGCTAGCCAGGAATACTGGCAGCAAAAGTAGGAAAACCGTCTTCCAGGCCAGCCTAGGCAAAAAGCAAGGATCTATCTGAAACAAAGCTAAAGCTAAAAGGGAGAGAGGTGTGGCTAAAATGGTAGGGTGCCTATCTAGCAAGCATGAGACCCTGAGTTCAAACCCTGGTGCCACCAAAAAACAAAAATCAAAAATGTACATCCATGGGCCCTAACCTCCTGACTGAAGTAAGCCTACCACCTGCACTTTAACAAGCCTTCTAAGTGATTCTGAAACCTGCAAATGGCGGAGTATTCACAGGGAAGCTGGACAGAGAAACCCATTGAGTTGTGCTCAGCAAACTCAACTCAGACTCTACATCTTTGTGCTAACAGGCTGTGTAGAATTGGATAAATTGTTCCACTTTTTTTTTTTTGGGGGGGGGGGGTCAGTCGTGGGGCTTGAACTCTGGGCCTCGGTGCTGGTCCTCAGCTCTTCAGCTCAAGATGAACATTCTACCACTTGAGCCACAGCACTACTTCCTGTTTTCTGGTGGTTAAGTGGAGATAGGAGTCTCACGACTTTCCTGCCTGAGCTGGCTTTGAACTGTGAGCCTTAGATCTCAGCCTCCTGAGTTGCTAGGATTACAGGCGTGAGCCACGGGTGCCCGGCTCCACTTCTCTGAATCTCATCTCATCTCATCAGTGAGGAGGAGCCATGGTTAGGAGAGCTAAATCTCACGTCAACCCTGAGCACTAACACAGTGACCACTGCAAGGGTTGGGTCTGCAAAACCCAGGCTGCAGTCTAATTGCCACCATGAAGTGTGGCAGTACGCACTCAACCGTGCCGTTTAGCGGGGGAGGTGATGAAGGTGGGAGGTCTTCGGGACAGAATCCCCACGACACAAGACAAGCACACAAATGTACTTTGTTTCCTGCCATGGGACTGGTGCTACCTAGAATCTGCCGGCAAAAAAGCAATTACTAGATATAATTCTTGGTCTTGGACTTCCGGGACAGTAATCCACAATAAACCTATTTATAACTAACACAGTCTGTGGTATTGGTTTAGGAACAACAGAAAGTAAACTAAGTAAGACACATGGGCTGCAAAGCAAATTTCAGCTCCCCTTCTGTCCTCTAGGCTCATTTTTAAATCTAACTGTAAAGTGATTAGCGCGATTAGGCTCTACAAAATCATGTTGAACTTGAAGCTCACTCCTGTGTGGCTAGACTCAGCACTTCTGGACTTGAAAAGGAGAGAGGCAGAGGCACAGAGGTGAGCTTTATTGTCCCAAGGCCTCTGTGGGCTGCCTGGGGTTACCAGCTCACCAATCAGCAGCTGCACGATGTTAGAGCCTGCGTACTTCCTCACATCCTCAATCCAGTGAGGCACAGACAAGAAGGAACTCCTCTTGGTGATGTCATAGGCAAGGATGGCCCCGTTGGCACTTCGGTAGTAGCTCTGGGTGATGGTTCGGAATCGTTCCTGGCCAGCTGTGTCCCAGATCTGCAGCTGGAGAAAGAGGGAATCTTGGGTGAACTTGGTGTTACGTGTGGATCACAGGAACTACAGACCAATTCGGATAGCAGCTATTTCACTGGCCTTCAGAGGCAATAGCCCACAGGATCAAACTTCCTGAGTGCTTACAAGGCAATTCAGAGGCTGGGTGCCAGTGGTTTGGGCCTATAATCCTAGCTACTCAGAAAGCTGATATCTGAGCCGGGCGCTGGTGGCTCACGCCTGTAATCCTAGCTACTCAGGAGGCTGAGATCTGAGGATCGCGGTTCAAAGCCAGCCCGGGCAGGAGAGACCGTGAGACTCCTATCTCCAATAAACCACCAGAAAACCGGAAGTGGCGCTGTAGCTCAAGTGGTAGAGCGCTCGCCTTGAGCTGAAGAGCTGAGGGACAGCGCCCAGGCCCAGAGTTCAAGCCCCACGACCGACAAAAAAAAAAAAAAAAAAAAGAAAGCTGATATCTGAGGACTCTGGCTCAAAACCAGCCAGAAAGACAAATCTGAAAGTGTCTCATCTTCAGGAAGCAGCAAAATGCTGAAAATGAGTTGTGGCTCAATTAGTACATCAGCGATCACTGAAGAAGCCAAGCTAGAGTGTGAGGCCCTGAGTTCAAGACCCAGGACCAGCACAAAAAAGAAAAAGGAAATACAGATCATGGCTTTAAGTAGGCCTAGGAACATATGTCTGTGAGATTCTATCTCCAAAATAACCAGTAAAAAGCAGAGCTGGAGGCATGGCTAAAGTAGAAGAGTGCCAGCTAAGCAAGTACAAGGCCCTGAGTTCAAATACAAATGAACAAATGAAGAAAGGAAGAAAAGAGAGAGAGAGAAAGGAAAGAAAGAAAGAGAGAAAGAGAGGGAGGGAGGAAGGAAGGGAGGGAGGGAAAAGAAAAAAGAAAAGAAAGGGAGGGAGGGAGAAGAGAAAGAGAAAGGGAAAGGGAAAGGAAAGGGGAAGGAAGGAAGAAAGGAAGGAGGAGGGGGAGGGAGAGAGAGGGAGAGAAAGAGGGAGAGAGGGGGGGAGAGAGAGGGAGAGGGGGGGGGAGAGAGAGAGAGAGAGAGAGAGAGAGAGAGAGAGAGAGAGAGAGAGAGAGAGAGAGAGAGAGAGAGAGAGAGAGGTGCACTAGTGGATCACACCTATAATCCTAGCTACTCAAGAGATCTAAGGATCACAGTTTGAAGCCAATCCAGGCAGTAAAGTTCATAAGACTCTTATCTCCAATTAACCACCAAAAAAAAAGCAGAAGGGGCTGGGAAGGTGGCTCAATGGTAGAGCGCTTGCCTTGCATGCCTGAGGCCCTGGGTTCGATTCCGCAGCACCACATAAGCAAAAAGAAAAAAAAGCTGGAAGTGGCACTATGGCTCAAGTGGTAGAGTGCTAGCCTTGAGCTGAAGAGCTGAGGGACAGCACCCAGGCCCAGAGTTCAGGCCTCACAACCAGACCCCCCCCCCCAAAAAAACAAAACAGAAGTGGAGTTGTGGCTCAAGTGGTAAGAGTCCTAGCTTTGAGCAAAAAAAAGCTAAGGGACAGTGCCTAGGCCCTGAATTCAAACTCCACTACTAGTACAAAAAAAAAAAAAAAAAGACAAACAGTAAACTAAATAATACTCATAATTACAATAAATATAAATTCACTAAATGTCCAATTAAAAGCCATAAAAAGCAAGTAAAAGGCAAAACCTAAGCCAGGCGCCAGTGGCTCACAATTATAATCCTAACTACTCATGAAGCTGAGATCTGAAGATCATAGTTCAAAGCCAGACTGAGAAGGAAGGTTCAGGAGAGTCTTAGCTACAATTAACCACCAAAAAGCCAAGTAGAGCTGTGGCTCAAGTGAGAGCACTAGCCTTGAATAAAAAAGCTCAGGAAAAGCATCCAGGACCTGACACAAGAATTAATTAATAGTGAATATGTAGACATTTAACAAAAAACAAAATGACTTTTACTAACAGGAAAAATTAAGAGTTCAGATGAGCCAGGCATCAGTGGCTCACGGCTGTAATCCTAGCTACTCAGGAGGCTGAGATCTGAGGATTATAGTTCAAAGCCAGCCAAACTCTGTGAGACTCTTATCTCAAATAAACCACTGAGAAAACCTGAAGTAGCTCTGTGGCTCAAGTGGTAGAGCACTCGCCTTGAGCTGAAGAGCTGAGGGACAGCGCCTAAATCCAGAGATCAAGCTCGATGACGGACAAAACAAAAAAAGGAGATAAGATGGAAAGTAAAAAATAACAGCATATTTTTTTTTTTTTTTTTTTTGTGTCAGTCGTGGGGCTTGAACTCTGGGCCTGGGCGCTGTCCCTCAGCTCTTCAGCTCAAGGCGAGCGCTCTACCACTTGAGCTACAGCGCCACTTCCGGTTTTCTGGTGGTTTATTGGAGATAGGAGTCTCACGGTTTCCCCTGCCCGGGCTGGCTTTGAACCGCGATCCTCAGATCTCAGCCTCCTGAGTAGCTAGGATTACAGGCGTGAGCCACCAGCGCCCGGCATAACAGCATATTATTACAAAATTAAAAACTTGTACATTCACAAGACCAAAGGAGGATATTCTTAGGAGAGAAACACAAAGGTGCAATGGCCTATGTGCATCTGATCATTTATCAAAATGAACTCCAGGGAATAGAAATGAAGTTTTTTCCTTTGTTGCTGTTTTTGTTTTTATTTTGTCTTGTTTGTTCATTTATCTGTCCTTGGGAGGGTAAAGGGAGGCATAGAAATGGAAAGATAAAGGGTGAACAAATGCAGCTTTGGTACTCACTAAACACTATGTTAAAAATGAACGCCATACAACTGGAGGGTGGGGATGGGAGGGGAAATGGGGAGAGCGAGGGAAGGGGCAACAGTGTCCAAAAAGAAATGTGCTCTTCACCTGACATGTGACTGTAACCCCTCTGTACATTATGACCTTTATAATAACAATAAAAACAAACAGGTCAGGCTGGGAAGGTGGCTCAGTGGCCTTGCATGCATGAGGCCCTGGATTCGATTCCTCAGCACCACATAAGCAGAAAAAGCAGGAAGTGGCACTATGGCTCAAGTGGTAGAGCCCTAGCCTTGAGCTGAAGAGCTGAGGGACAGCGCCCAGGCCCAGAGTTCAGGCCCTACGACTGACAAAAACAAAAAACAAAAAACAAAAAACAGGTCTTCTGTTACAACCAATTAAAAAAAGAAAGGTATTCGTTGCCTAACTTATAAAACGATAACTCCTTTGTACATCACCTTTATAATAACAATTTTAAAAATACTTGTATATTATGCTAGGGATCTAACTCAGTGGTACAACACTTACCCAGAATGTGCTAGAACCTGAGTTTGGTTGGTAAAACCGCACGTGCACGTACACGCACATGCACACACACACACACACACACACACACACACACACACACACACACACACACACAGCTTGTGTACATCAAAGTATACCACCAAATGCGTACACACACACACACACACAGAGCTGGTGTGCATCCAAGTATACCACACTCAGGTTTAGTTATGAACAGCATTTACTAATGTTATTACTGATTACTGATGCAATCATTTGACATTACAAAGTGTTTACTAGAAATACTATAGCTAACAGACAAAAAAATCCTGCCCAAACTTACAGCCTAGTACATAAGATAAACAAGATATGTAAGATTAACAATATATAATAAGCTAGGGATAAGTATAAGCATTTACATTTATTAAGTATATGTATATATAAACTATGACTAAATAATAAAATAAAAGCGTGCTAGGTAACTGTAAGGAGGAAAAAAATAAGTAGGGAAAGAATACAATATGAGGAAGAGTGGAATGTCAGACAGGATGATGTAATGGCTTCATAGACCTAACTGTTGAGGGAAGATCTGAAGTAGTTAGTCATGTGGACACTACAAGAATATTCTTTTTTTTTGGTCATGGGGCTTGAACTCTGGGCCTGGGCGCTATCCCTCAGGTCTTCAGCTCAAGGCAAGCGCTCTACCACTTGAGCCACAGCACCACTTCAGGTTTTCTGGTGGTTTATTGGAGATAAGAGTCTCACAGACTTTCCTGCCCCGGCTGGCTTTGAACCATGATCCTCAGATCTCAGACTCCTGAGTAGCTAGGATTACAGGCGTGAGACACTGAGCCTGACATGAGAAATGTACTCTTTTCCTGACTTATATAACTGTAACCCCTCTGTACAACACCTTTATAACAATAGAAAGGAATATATATAAATTTAAAAAATTGTACAGGAAACTGAACTAAAGGGGTTAGGCATGGCTCTGGTGAGCCCCACAACTCATTAGCCTAGCCAAAGTCAAGGCCACCTGCTCACAGAAGAAACCAACCATGGGATGTCTGGCCAGCCTCGTTTTTCTCCCCTCCCCTCATACCCACACAACAGCAGGAGCCCTGGCCAGCCAATGCTGCAGCTGCATTTTAATGATCACCCCAGAAAGTGGGGTGCAGCAGACTCCCAGGCCTGAGTTCCATCCTCAGCAACAAACTCACTCACTAGAAATATCAGTTTGGCCGCTGGCTGGAGAATAGTCCTACAGTGGACTGCAAAGAAGGTGAGGGTAAAAGGAGCCTCAGTCTCTTGGCCCAAGTGCTTTCCATCATCCAGAAGAGGAAGGAGAAGCCAAGCCAAGAGAACCCTGCGTCCCAAGGAATAAGCATTCCCTCCCCAGGCAAGCTCACCATCTGGTAGTACCCAAGGGAAATAGGGGGGAAGAGAGGGTCTGCCACAGTGGCTGTTAGGAGATGCAGGCACCACCATACACACCAGGCAGAGACCTCCTACACTATCACGGGACAGTTCTGTGCCAGGCCCAGGGGCTCAGAAGCCCAGCAAACCAAGTCCCAGGGATCTGTGGGAGTCCTGGCTCTGTCACCCTCACCACAGCCCACAGAGGCTCTGACGGGTGCCCAGCACAGCCGAGGCACCTAAACTCCGAACAGTGGCTTCCTCAGCAAAGCCTGAGCGCACAGTCTGCAGCACACTTGTGATCTTCTGCCCAGTCCCCTCGCCTCTCTTCTCTTAGGTACCATGGGGTATTGTAGCAAGGTTCCCCTGCTGGATGTTGTCGTAGGCACGATCATGACCATTTCCTTTATTTCAACGAACACTTTCACCTATACTGAGAACTATTTCATGAGCATCCTCTTTTTTGCAGTACTAGAGATTTGACTCTAGGGCCTTGAGCATGGTAGATAAGCATTCTACCACTTGACTAAACCCCTAACTCTAGTTACACCTGTAACCCTAACTACTCAAGAGACAAATATCTGAAGGACTGTAGGTCAAAGTGAGCCTGGACAGAAAAGTCCATGAGACCCCATCTCCAAAATAACCAGCAAGCCAGGCTAGAGGCATGATTCAAGTGAAAGAGCACCAGCCAAGAAAGTAAGCCAAGCAAGCTGGAGGTCTTGAGTTCAAACCTTGGTACATGGGGAAAAAAACAAACACTAGTCCCATCCTATCCCTTAACCCCAACTTCTCTTTCCCTTTTTCTTTCTTTGTTTTCTTGGATACTAGGGACCAAATCCAGGACTTTGCACATTCTCACAAGCATTCTACAACTACACTACACCCCCAACCTAGACCCAACTGAACTATCTGGTGTACTTCACTGCATTGCCTCAAGACTTAAGAAAGCCTTCACTAGAGCTGTGAACCAAAAGAAATGTTTTCTGTATACATTTTTAAAAAAGAAATAAAGATAAGGCTATACTTCCTAAAGCAAATTCATTCTTGTGTGGGATGAAGATGGGACTGTAGAGCAGGAATTGGCCGAGGACACTCAGTATGTGACTCCAAACTTATCATTAAGAATGGGCTTTGAAGAAAGGCCCCTTCGGACAGCTCCACTCTCGAGAGTGGCCAGCACTGAGCCTGCACCGGGCAGGCCCTCCTCCGAACGTCAAGAGTCCAGAGGCGGGTTCAAGTGGTCAGGCAGGGGCTGCATGTTACAAGCCCCCAAGAGCAGTTCACACGTGTCATGGGGGTGGGTGGAAATCAATCTTGTGTAGTAACACCTCGTTTAAAAACAGTTAGTTCAGTTATAAGGCCTGTATAAAACCTTTCTGTCTCTCCTGACAGAAACAAAGGAAGAATCTGCTTGAAGTCTTGTCCTAAGTAAAAAAGGAGACAGTGGAAAATTCCTTACCTCTTCATCTTAGGGAGAAAAAACAAAAACACCTTGGAAAAGTTAATTCTCAGGACATACGTTGAAATGGTCACAGTGATCCACATACCCATTCCTGAGCTCTCCCTATGGTATCCTGGGAGGTGGTAGGGCAGGTTGGGATTGAGGGCCTCCTCCTACTGTGCTCTGTTCTTCAGGGGAGTTTGTCTGCAGGTCTGCAGATGCTGCAGAAACTCTCCTGTGTCATGTTATGTTACCTGGCCCACAGTCAGGCAGGTAGACATGTTACCCAATAGCTGGCTGGGGTCCTTCTAGTCTACCTAGAATCATGAGCAAGCAAGGAGAAATTCCTCCAGGGCCAAAAGTCCAGGGCCTGGAAGTGGCGCTGTAGCTCAAGTGGTAGAGCGCTTGCCTTGAGCTGAAGAGCTGAGGGACAGCGCTCAGGCCCAGAGTTCAAGCCCCACGACTGACAAAAAAAAAAAAAAAAAAGTCCAGGGCCTAGGGTCAACTACAGACCCAAAGGCTCACAGCTCAAAGCCCTGAGAGCTGAAGGCCTACTGCTCAAGGACTTAGCAGCTAGACTTACAGCTCTGGGCACTCATGTGGAAGGCTTAGTACTCTGGGCTTTAACCACCAGTGGCCCCCAGCACTGGTAGCTGCTGTAATCATAATCCTCACCTACCACTAGCAGTGAGCATCAGCAGCAGGTATCACCTACTAGTATATAACAGCTCTAACAGGATTCAGGAATCTGAACCCTTAGCTCCATAGCAACTCCTGTTACAATTCTCCAGCCCAGGCTGTTTAGAACACCTGGCAGCCCCTTGGAGCTCTTCCAGCCGCCAAGTCCTTCAGTTTTTCATCTCAGGCTCCTCACAACTCATCTCTTAGCCTCAGCTGTCCACCTCTCTCAACTTCTGCTGTCACTCATTGGTCTCTATCACCTCTGTTCCCCATCATTTCTGTTCTTGCCAATCTGTGAAACTATTTTTTTGGGGGGGTCCGGTCATGGGGCCTGAACTCTGGGCCTGGGCGCTGTCCCTCAGCTCTTCAGCTCAAGGCTAGCGCCCTACCACTTGAGCCACAGCTCCACTTCCGGTTTTTTGCTTATGTGGTGCTGAGGAATCGAACCCAGGACTTCATGCATGCAAGGCAAGCAGTCTACCACTGAGCCACCTTCCCAGCCCCTCTGTGAAACTCTTTAGCTGACCTCTCATTACTATTCCTACTTTCACTGTCTTCCACTACCAGCTCAGCCAAGCACAGTCTGCAAGCACAGTCTATCAGAGATGCTCCAGGACCCAAAGTGAACCCTATCCACCTCTCACATTAACCTCCTGTATCCTACCATTTGATCCTCGGATAGCACCCCGCCCTGGGGCTTCAGCCCAGCTTTGGGCCCTCCCATTTGTCCTTCTCCTCCAAGCTGCTCTGTAGAGGCATTAGCCTCTCAAGAACAAACAATGGCAAGCAGTCTTCTGGGGTTCCTAGACACAGCTGACCACTTTGCTTCCAGCTGCCTTCAGGTGGCCCTGCCAGCAGGTAGGCCTGGGAGTTTTCCATAGACTGGTCTCCACTACACTCCTGCCTTGAAGAGCCTACAGTCCTCTGTGTCCATCTGATACTCCAGGCAGGTGCCTGGACAAACACCCTCCACTCCTCTTGCACCGTGGCCCTGCATTGACACAGTATGGCATCTAAAGCCCCTTTCATGCTCCTCCTTAGGAATCACCTACCTTTCAGCGTTTCTCTGAGCCCTCATGCTTCCTCTGGGATGGCCTAGCCTGTGGTGTACCACTGCACAAATTCATGACCACTGTGAGGTCCCGCCCTGCAGGAACTGTAACTCATGAGAATATTCGGCCCTGCTGTTGCTACAGTGACCCTAAGTGTACCTGTCAGGCAAGGGGTCTGGTGCTTGGCTCAGAGACCCCAGTTACCATAGAGACGGCATTAACAGCCTCACACGCTAAGTACTTTTTATGTAACTGTTCCCTCAGCCAGCAGCGAATACCAAAAAACAGGGATTGCCTCTGAGTTACCTTTTTTCTTTGGCACTTGGAGCAGAGTTTAGGAGGGCAGGTACAAATAAACCAGGATCTAATCACAGCATAGTTATCTCCCTGACTTAAGCTGAAGTTCAGCCTCTAGACAACAACTTCAGCCTCCACAGACAGCCTTCCAGTTTAGAGGTATGCTTCCTTTCAGTCCTATCTACATTGCTGCTGCTCCTAACAGCTAAGGTCACTGGCATTTTTTTTTTAACTCAGGTGCTGGGAAGGAACATAGAGCTTCAAGTAGGCTAGGTACATGCCAGAAGGGTATCTATGAAAATAAACAGCAAGTGAAGTGACAGAGGTTTGAGACTGATTGGGATATACTGTAAACGTGTGACAAGGATCATATATAGCCTAACTTATGGAGGACTGATGTCTTGGCTTCAACAAGTAGCAGGAAAAAGCACATATTACCTGTAATGTATTCTCATCAAAGCAGTTGACAGTGTTACTTGAGGCTCAATTTAACCTCCAGCTTACAGGAAATATAAAGAATAAAGAAACAGCAGGCCTATAATCCTGGATCCAGGATCAAGGTTCAAAGCCAGCCAGCCAGGAAAGTCAGTGAGACTCTTATTTCCAAGTAGCCTTGGGTTCTATCCCCAGCATAAAGGGGGGAAGGGGTGGAAGAAAGGTAACAGACAAGGAATATATATCCTTAGGTTTTAGCTCCTATTCAACATAAGAAAAAAACTGAGAGAAAGAGGAGCTATTAAAAGAGCTACTTCAATTCCACAGAGCTTTAGAAAGATAAGAATTATCATATTGATTATATATACCAAGTTCAGAGCTAGATGAAGAACTGCCCTATACCTAGACACTCTTCTAATATTTCAGGACATCAGATTTTTTTTTTCCCCCAGAAATCTATGCTTCCAAAAAGAAAAAGCCAGGGCAAGAAAAACAGTACTTTGGGCTGGGAAGGTGGCTCAGTGGTAGAGCACTTGCCTTGCATGCTTGAGGCCCTGGGTTCGATTCCTCAGCACCACATAAGAAAAAAGCCGGAAGTGGTGCTGTGGCTCAAGTGGTAGAGTGCTAGCCTTGAGCTGAAGAGCTGAGGGACAGTGCCCAGGCCCAGAGTTCAGGCCCCACGACCGGACCCCCCCAAAAAAAGAAAAACAGTACTTCATCTACAATCAGACTACATCAACAGCACTGGAAGCAGTATCTTCAAAATTCTGAGGAAATTATTGTGTACTTAGATTTCTATCTTTAGCTTGGCTTACATGAAAATGAGAGAAAAAATGAAGTTAATTTTGAATCTGTGATTACTGAAAGTTTATCAGGTAGTGGGAACTGAAAAATCTTCATAAGGCCTATTAGAATTTAAAAAATTAAAAAAAAATAAATTTCAAAAAGATAAAAAAGTAAAGTGAGGCCTAGTGTGAGTAAGTTGGGTCAACAGGGGTATGTTCTTGAAGGAGATATTGAACATGGGGCATCATTTTGGACAGAGAACTGCTAATACTATGTCAGGCTCCAGTGGCCTGTGACTAGCTCCAATCATCACATCCACCCATGAAAGACCTGCCAAAAGAGAGAGCTACAGTTTCAAAACAGATGTCAAGTGCAGAATGTCAGTTGATTCAACATTTAGGAGCTGTAATTTCTCAAGGAACCAACTCTGAAAAGAACAACACCCACCTCACACGTAAGCTCTAGCCTGTTATTTCTAGTCACACTCCATATATCTTTTGTTTTGTTTCTGAGATAATTCTCACTGTCGCCCAGGCTGGCCTTGAACTCCTGGGCCCAAGGGATCGTCTTGATTTGGCTTCTAAGTAGGCTGGGACCACTGCACCCAGCTTAAAAACTCCACATTTGGGATGATGTCAACGTGATCATTCATGAACACCCAAGTGAAAAATCTCTAAGAATTAATGCTCACATACCTCACTGAAGATTAGTTTCCCATGTTTTTGGGGAAAAGTAAAGGCAGGGGCACACAAATGGAGGGAGGAAAGGTGAGCATGTGCAGACATTATATTCAATGTACATTACATACAAACTGAACTATGTAACCTGAGAGTAGAGATGGAAGGGAGAATGATAGGAGAGAAATGTAAGGGGTAACACTGATCAAGAAGCATTGTACTCATAACCTGACTTATGAAATTATAATGTTTGTACAACTACTTAATAATAGTCTTAAAATAATTAGTCTCCTTTTTTCCAACAGAAGAAAGGGAAGTTTGCAAGCTAAAGTGGTAAGAATAGAGAAGATATTGAGTGGTGTCTATTAATGACCCAGGGTCCTTATTAGGATTTCACTGGTTTCTGTTCTGAACAATAGAACACTTAGTAGGCCATGGGCTGGGAAGGTGGCTCAGTGGTAGAGCACTTGCCTTGCATGCTTGAGGCCCTGGGTTCGATTCCTCAGCACCACGTAAGCAGGGAAAAAAAAGCCGGAAGTGGAGCTGTGGCTCAAGTGGTAGTGTGCTAGCCTTGAGCTGAAGAACTGAGGGACAGCACCCAGGCTCAGAGTTCAGGCCCCACGACCGGACCCCCCCCCCCAGAAAAAAAAAAAAAAAAAGAACACTTAGTAGGACAGTCTAAAAGGTAAGCTTTTTTTTGCCGGGCATAAGTGGCTCATGCTCGTAATCCTAGCTACTCAGGAGGCTGAGATCTGTAAATCACAGTTCAAAGCCAGCCAGGGCAGAAAAGTCTGTGAGACTCTTATCTCCAATTAACCAGCAAAAAACTGGAACTGGAGCTGTGGCTCATGGGTAGAGCCTCAGACTTTAGCAAAATGGCCAAGTAAGACCATGAAGCCCTGGGTTCAAGACCCAATACCAGCACACATGCACACACACACAAACACACACATACACAAAAGTAAAATACAAGTGATCTATAAAATTAGTCGACTTTTCTTGGTTGTTCTTTTGTGTATTCTGTTTGCTGGAAGTGTTGCAGGATATAAAGCTGCAAAGAGAAAATTCCTGACCAGGAGCCAAAGGCTAGGCTCTGGTTTACTCCTTGTCATATCCAGGCCCAGAGTGTCCTGAAGATCAAACAGAGCATTGCATAAAGAAAGTGGTGAAAATCAGTAAAATATGAACACCTGTGAGAAAACACTTTTCCTCTTGCTGAGAACTCTTCATGCCCATAGCACCCAAAGAAAACCACACAGCCTCACCAGAGGTGTACAGGTCAACAGGAAGCAAAGAAAACATACAGGGTTTTCAAAGACTTACAGGTTACAAAGAAAGGGGGCTGGGAAGGTGGCTCAGTGGTAGAGTGCTTGCCTTGCATGCTCGAGGCCCTGGGTTCGATTCCTCAGCACCACATAAGCAAAAAAAGAAAAAGCCAGAAGTGGCGCTGTGGCTCAAGTGGTAGAGCGCTAGCCTTGAGCTAAAGAGCTGAGGGACAGCACCCAGGCCCAGAGTTCAGGCCCCACGACCGGACCAAAAAAAAAAAAAAAGAACAAAGAAAGGGAATGAATAAACTGGGTGCCAGTGGCTCACACCTGTAATCCTAGCTACTAAGGAAGCCGAGATCTAAGGATCATGGTTCAAAGCCAGCCTAGGCAGGAAAAGTCCGGAGACTCTTACCTTCAATAAACCACCAGAAAACTGGGAAGTGGCACTGTGTCTCAAGTGGTAGAGTGTTCACCTTGTGCTGAAGAGCTGAGGGACAGCACATAGGGCCAGAGTTCAAGCCTCATAACCAATGACAACAAAAAAAGGGAATGAATAGACAAGGGGTGCCCTAATGCCCATGTAGAGCAGTGAGGTACTCAAAGGCCTCCTGTGACTTTACCTCCCCATTATCACTCAACTGGTTTCCAGTTACTGCCCAAGCCCCCTCCAGTGCTAACACAATCACTGGAATCCAATCTCCTTCCCTTTCTTACATAGAAAACCTCCTGTAGACAAGTTAGATATGACTTTCCTCACTTTATCTACATGGTAACTAATCAGTGAGTGACCTACTCATATCAAGTAGGCTAAGCACATAAGCTTCCTGACTCCCTTTCCTACTCTCTCTTTAGGTGCTTAAGGTACACTGATGATCCACAAGGGTCAGGTCCTTAAAGGGGTTTTGCAGGTGAAGGAGACAGGAAGAGGTAACATCACATGTTCAAGGTAATAAATACATAGCAAAGCCAAGGCTCTAGCATGGTGTTGTGAAGTTCTGAAACCAGCCTTTTTCCCCTGGCTTTCACTATTCACTGCATCAGGGTTTTAAGAACCCTTAAGGAGATGGAGGTGTGGTTCTGCTGGTAGAGCACTAGCCAACGAGCCAATGTGTCAGGTTCTGAGTTTAAGTCCTGGTCTCAGGCCCCCTGCCTTTCATCCCCCACCCCCAAAATGAAGGAAAATAAGAAACCTTGGGAGGGAAGGGTTACTTGGCAGTGAGAATGGTTACCATTAGAATTAAGAACAGATTTCTGAGAGCCAGTGGCAAACACCTGTAATCCTAGCTACTCAGGAGGCTGAGATCTGAGGATCACAGTTCAAAGCCAGGCCAGGCAAGGAAAGTCTGTGAGAGTCTTTATCTACAATTAACCACCAGAAAATGGGAAGTGGAGCTGTGACTCAAGTGGTAGAGCACTTGCCCTGAGCTGAAGAGATTGGGGACAGTACCCAGGCCAGGCCCAGAGTTAAAGCCCCACAACCCACCAAAAAAAAAAAGAACAGATTTCTTCACACAAGCAGTTTGTCCTACAATGCCTTCCTTATCTAATGGTCCTTTTGCTATTTTTTTTTAATTTTTTTTAATATTATTTTATTTTATTTGAGAACATACTGTACAGAGGGGCTACAATTACATGGGCAGGATAATGCATACATTTCTTACCAAGCATTGCAGCCTCCTCCTTTGTTTACCCTTCACCTCCCTTCCCAGCCTCCCCCCTCCCCCCACCAAATTATACCCCCCTCCCCCCCCACCGACATTGTAAAGCTGGTTTTGACATGACATTTTGTACTTCTCATTGTTGCAACAGGTTCACCTGAATCCTTAAACGACTTGTTTGCCCCCATCTCCTCCACATGTTATACTGACATCAAATATAGTGAAGGCAGGGGTTACACTGTGGGGGATCCTTTTGCTATTTCTGATCAGAGCTGAAAAGTTAAACTGACTTTATTCAAGTAAGAAATGTACACAAGCAAATCCAGACTCAATTGGAAGGAGAGGCCAAACTAAAAAAAATTAAAAATAGGGGCTGGGAATGTGGCTCAGTGGCAGAGTGCTTGCCTAGCATGCATGAAGCCCTGGGTTTGATTTCTCAGTACCACATAAACAGAAAAAGCCAGAAGTGGTGCTGTGACTCAAGTGGTAGAGTGCTATCCTTGCCCAAAAGAAGCTTAGGGACAGCGCCCAGGCCCTCAGTTCAAGCCCCAGAACTAGCAAAAAAAAAAAAAAAAAAAAAAAAAAAAAGAAAAGAAAAGAAAAGAAAAGAAAGAGAGAAAGGAAAAAATAAATAAAAATAGCCAGGTTAAAAAAAAATAGCCAGGTACTGGTGGCTCACACCTGTAATCCCAGCTACTCAGGAGGCTGAGATCTGAGGATCAGGAAAGTTCATGAAACTCGTATCTCCAATTAACTACCAGAAAACCAAAAGTGGAGCTGAGGCTCAGTGCCCAGGCCCAGAGAGTTCAAGCCCCATGACTGACAAAAAAAAAAAAAAAAAAAAAGTTAAAAATAAGCCAGGGCTGAGATGTTGGCTCAGAGGTAGAGTGCTTGCCTTGCATGCATAAGGCCCTGGATTCGATTTCTCAGCACCACATAAGCAAAAAACAGTTGGAAGTAGCGCTGTGGCTCAAGTGGTAGGGCATACTAGACTAGAACTGAAGAGCTGAGGTACAGCATCCAAGGCTGAGTTCAGCCCCCACAACCTACCTAAACAAAAAAAAAGGCCAGGTACCTGTGACTCAAGCCTGTAATTTCAGAAGGCTGAGATCTGAGGATTGTAGTTCAAAGCCAGGCTGGACAGGAAAGTCCATGAGACCCTTATCTCTAACCACCAGAAAACCAGAAATAGAGCTGTGGCTCAAAGTGGTAGAGTGGCAGCCTTGAATGAAAAACTCAGAGACCAGAAGTAGAGCTGTGGCTCAAAGTGGTAGAGTGGCAGCTTTGAATGAAAAACTCAGAGACAGTGCCCACACTCTGAATTCAATCTCCACAACCAACTAAGTAATTAAAATAAAAAACTTTTTTTTTTTTTTTTGGGTCTGGTTGTGGGGCCTGAACTCTGGGCCTGGGCACTGTCCCTCAGCTCTTCAGCTCAAGGCTAGCGCTCTACCACTGAGCCACAACGCCACTTCCGGCTTTTTTCTTATGTGGTGCTGAGGAATCGAACCCAGGGCCTCAGGCATGCAAGGCAAGCGCTCTACCACTGAGCCAACTTCCCAGCCCTTAAATAAAAAACATTTAAAAATCCAAGTTGGGGATGTAGTTCAGTGGTAGAGCACTGACGTAGTAAGCATGAGCCACTGTCACTCACACGCGCGTGTGCACACACACACACACACACAATTCCTTTCACCCTACCCTGACCTTTCTTTGGGAATTACCAGAAGCAGCTACAAAAACAAAGACGTGTGGGGCCATGGGCAAATTGACAACCAAGGCCAAAGGTCCTGAAATCTGGAGGCTAAGACCCAAGGGCAAAGACTTTCACCTCTATGAATAACAGATCAGACCCGAAAGAACCTCAACAAATAGACAGCAAGCTTTGACAGCTGAATAAGGGGTAAGATTCTAACAAGGCTGACCCTAGTTGCTGCAGGCTAGTGTGCCTGGTGATTTGCAAAAGTGACTTTACATAACAAGCCTTTTTGTTGTCCCAGATAAAAGGGAATACAGCAGCATTCACAAGGGTTTAAGGCTTGAGAGCCAGCTGAGATTTCCTGGGGGACATTGTGATCAGCGAAATGGGGGGGGGGGGGGACAGGCTAAGACATTTTATGTGGAAAGTGGTAACAGCAGCAATAAGCAAATAAATCCAAATACTAGTTTACATTTATATCTTGTTTTCCTTATAATACATTTAACAAGAAGTAGGTAATATAGATTGCTTCTGTTAAGAGTAGCTTAGAGGGCAAAGGAAAAAAAAGGGATTTTTTCCCCCTATGTATCCATTTAAGTGTTCCAAATTTTGGAACCTGAACCATGTAAATGAGCTATCTATTCAAAAACACATAAAGGAGGCCGGGCACCAGTGGTGAGATCTGAGAACCAAGGTTCAAAGCCAACCCAGCCAGGAAAGTCCATGATACTCATCTCCAATTAACCACCAGAAAACCAGAAGTAATGCTGTGGCTCAAAGTGGTCGAGCACTAGCTTTGAGCAAAAAAAGCTAAGGGACAGAACACTGGTGCTGAGTTCAAACCCCATGACTGAACACAAGAAAAAAAAATAAGGAAATTTTAAATTATTTTAGGCATGTCCATTATTTTTCAAAATTAGGCAGAATGATCAAGTCCCATTTCACGGATGAAGAAGTCTGAGGCACCAAGCAGAAAGTGGAATTACTCAAGGTTGTGGCACGGGTTGAGTAAGGACCAAGCCTTCAGACTCCTGATCTAATGTCTGTCTTTCAGAAACGCCACAATCAGGAAGACAGTACTCAGACTTACATTACAATTCCAGTCCAGGGAGTTAGAACCAAACAAATGCATGAGGGAACAGGAAATAATGACCATGCAGAAAGTTTACTAACTAGCACAGTAATTGATAAATACCCTTAAACTCTTTGGGTGCCAACACTTACTAGTGAATAACTTTTGTAAAACACCCTAGTCTACATTTTTCTTTTGGTGAGTGCAACAGGCACATTGCATTTTCACTAGATTCACCCACATTCAGAATCTCGTGGTCAACTTTATAGGCTAAGAGTTAATCAGAAAGTGGTCAGGTGTAAAAATAAGCACTGGGTTTCGCCAGATAGACACTGTGTTCAAATCCTGGTTTCACCAATGACCCATGAAAAGCCCTAGGTAAGCCGGTCACTCACCTTGGCCTCAGCTTCCTCTCTATAAATATTAACCAGTATACAGGTATATATGAACACCATGTGCTAGTGCATCTCACTGGATACAGGAGAAGACATATCAGATAATTTTAAGTCCAAATAAGTGCTATGAGCAGATACAATAATGGAAAAAGAGGGTCTGGGAGATCAGGAAAGCCCTGTCTAAAGAGGTTACATTCACACTGGAACCCAAACAATGAACACAACAAGTACATAGGGATCTGGGGACAAAGTATGACAGCAGGGGAACAAGCACAAAATTCTCGAGGCAGGAACAATCTTGCATGTTTAAAGGACAGAGGGCTAGTGATGCGAAAAACAGAATGAGAGGCACGGTGAAGAAAAATGGAGTTGGATATTATTAATTATTGGGCTGGATATTAATTATTGGGTTGATATTATTATTAATGGGCTGGATATTACTGTTACAGTGGCAAGTGACTATGGGGAACAGTAATTAATTTAATTACATTTAGCAGCAAAACTCTTTAAAAGCAAATAACAAGTGAAACTTCTTCAATATGCAGCTGGTAAAAGTGGTAGTATTTAGGCAGGCTGGGAAACTAGTTAAAGCCTCTGGGCTTCAGCCTTTTTAGCATTCCCAACTCACCTCAATGTATATACCCCTCAGAGGAGCTACATATTCTCAGATGATCTATTTCTAAGGTTCCTCAAACTGTTATGAAATCCAGCATCAGAGCTGGAGGTATGTCTGAGTGATAGAGTTCACATGCCAGGCCCAGGTCAAACTGAGGGCTGAGCATGTGAACTCTAGCCATAAAAAGAATAATACAATTATCATTATCATCCTGCATGTTATTTGTAAACTGATTTGTTGGAAGGTAACTCCTTTGCACAACTACTTCAACTATTAAGGATAAAAATACAATTTAAAATAATAATAGTGTCCTCCAGCAACCAAACACAGTCTTTCAGAAAGGTAACCACCGTACCTTGGAGGCCTCATAACTCTTACTCAGCCCAGGCTGCCTCTCAAGGAAGCAATCTGGAAGCAACTATAAAGAAAAGAAATAATGGGCTGCCCAGGTCTGCACTGCACAGCCCATGGGTGGGTACACAGGCCACCCGGCTCCACATGCCACAGGTAAACAGGGACCCTGCAGCCAGCACAGAGCCACCACACCCCACTCCAGATGCAGCCCAGCAGCTGGCCAGGCCATCACTGCACTTTCAATGTGACTGCTCGCAACATCAGGAATACAAATTCAGCCACAGAACCCTGTGGGGGTGGTCCTGAATAATTCAGAGCTCCCGGCCTACACCTTGCCCTTTCCTACACCACGAAAACCAAACTGCACTGAAACTCCAAAGACTACAATATTGCAAAGCAGAAGTTTCTGCTGACCCAGTTACATCTACTCTAGAGGCAGTGAGGTCATAAAAATGCCTTTGACTTACTTAGAGAGACAACATCCAGAAATGACCCCAATTTTTACAGGGGCAAAAACAAAGAGCTAATTATCCTGGCCAAAGGCAACAATAGCAGGCCTGCAGCCTGGGGAATAGGACCCTTAAAAAAATCCCCTTGGGAGCTGGGTGCGGGTGGCTCACGCCGGTCATCCTAGCTACTCAGGAGGCTGAGAGCTAAAGATATCCCGGTTCAAAGCCAGCCTGGGCAGGAAAGTCTCCAATTAACCACCCAAAACCCGGAAGTGGGGCTGCGGCTCAAGTGGTGGAGCGCTCGCCTGGAGCTCCGAGCTGAGGGACAGCGCCCAGGCCCAGAGTACAAGGCCCACGACCGTCCAAACAAAAAATCCCAATGGTAGAGATCTACAGACACCACCGCGCAGCGCAGCGCCGAGAGCCCCGAGGCAGACCCTGCCCCGCGCGGCCTGTGCCCCTGGAGGTGAAGCACGGCCTCCCTGCGCACGGCCCCGTTTCCGCTTCCGTTCCTGCACCGGGAGACACTGAAGCCATCACGAAGGATTTCCGCACCGTTCAATTCAGAAAAGATACTGGGCGCCCCGTGAGCGAGGAGCACACGGGCCGGGCCGGGGGGCAGGGAGGGCAGGGGGGAGGACGGGGGCAGGGGGGCCGGGCCGGGGGGCAGGGCAGGGAGCGGGGCACGGGGCAGGGCAGGGAGCAGGGGAGAGGACAGGGGGCAGGGCAGGGAGCAGGGGAGAGGACAGGGGGCAGGGCAGGGAGCAGGGGAGAGGACAGGGGGCAGGGCAGGGAGCAGGGGAGAGGACAGGGGGCAGGGCAGGGAGCAGGGGAGAGGACAGGGGGCAGGGCAGGGAGCAGGGGAGAGGACAGGGGGCAGGGCAGGGAGCGGGGCACGGGGCAGGGCAGGGAGCAGGGGAGAGGACAGGGGGCAGGGCAGGGAGCAGGGGAGAGGACAGGGGGCAGGGGAGGGAGCGGGGCACGGGGCAGGGCAGGGAGCAGGGGGGAGGACAGGGGGCAGGGCAGGGGGCAGGGGAGAGGACAGGGGGCAGGGCAGGGAGCGGGGCACGGGGCAGGGCAGGGGGGAGGACAGGGGGCAGGGCAGGGAGCGGGGCACGGGGCAGGGCAGGGGGCAGGGGGGAGGACAGGGGGCAGGGCAGGGAGCGGGGCACGGGGCAGGGTAGGGAGCAGGGGAGAGGACAGGGGGCAGGGCAGGGAGCAGGGGAGAGGACAGGGGGCAGGGCAGGGAGCGGGCACGGGGGGAGGGCAGGGGGCAGGGGGGAGGACAGGGGGCAGGGCAGGGAGCGGGGCACGGGGCAGGGCAGGGAGCAGGGGAGAGGACAGGGGGCAGGGCAGGGAGCGGGCACGGGGGGAGGGCAGGGGGCAGGGGGGAGGACAGGGGGCAGGGCAGGGGGCAGGGGAGAGGACAGGGGGCAGGGCAGGGAGCGGGGCACGGGGGGAGGGCAGGGGGCAGGGGGGAGGACAGGGGGCAGGGCAGGGAGCGGGCACGGGGGGAGGGCAGGGGGCAGGGGGGAGGACAGGGGGCAGGGCAGGGGGCAGGGGAGAGGACAGGGGGCAGGGCAGGGAGCGGGGCACGGGGCAGGGCAGGGAGCAGGGGAGAGGAGAGGGGGCAGGGCAGGGGGCAGGGGAGAGGACAGGGGGCAGGGCAGGGAGTGGGGCACGGGGGAGGACAGAGGGCAGGGGAGAGGAGAGGGGGCAGGGCAGGGAGCGGGCACGGGGGGAGGGCAGGGGGCAGGGGGGAGGACAGGGGGCAGGGCAGGGGGCAGGGGAGAGGACAGGGGGCAGGGCAGGGAGCGGGGCACGGGGCAGGGCAGGGGGGAGGACAGGGGGCAGGGCAGGGAGCGGGGCACGGGGCAGGGCAGGGGGCAGGGGGGAGGACAGGGGGCAGGGCAGGGAGCGGGGCACGGGGCAGGGTAGGGAGCAGGGGAGAGGACAGGGGGCAGGGCAGGGAGCAGGGGAGAGGACAGGGGGCAGGGCAGGGAGCGGGCACGGGGGGAGGGCAGGGGGCAGGGGGGAGGACAGGGGGCAGGGCAGGGAGCGGGGCACGGGGCAGGGCAGGGAGCAGGGGAGAGGACAGGGGGCAGGGCAGGGAGCGGGCACGGGGGGAGGGCAGGGGGCAGGGGGGAGGACAGGGGGCAGGGCAGGGGGCAGGGGAGAGGACAGGGGGCAGGGCAGGGAGCGGGGCACGGGGGGAGGGCAGGGGGCAGGGGGGAGGACAGGGGGCAGGGCAGGGAGCGGGCACGGGGGGAGGGCAGGGGGCAGGGGGGAGGACAGGGGGCAGGGCAGGGGGCAGGGGAGAGGACAGGGGGCAGGGCAGGGAGCGGGGCACGGGGCAGGGCAGGGAGCAGGGGAGAGGAGAGGGGGCAGGGCAGGGGGCAGGGGAGAGGACAGGGGGCAGGGCAGGGAGTGGGGCACGGGGGAGGACAGAGGGCAGGGGAGAGGAGAGGGGGCAGGGCAGGGAGCGGGCACGGGGGGAGGGCAGGGGGCAGGGGGGAGGACAGGGGGCAGGGCAGGGAGCAGGGGAGAGGAGAGGGGGCAGGACAGGGAGTGGGGCACGGGGGAGGACAGAGGGCAGGGGGCAGGGGGTAGGGGCCGGGGGGCAGGGGAGAGGACAGGGGGCAGGGCAGGGAGCGGGGCAGGGGGCAGGGGTGAGGACAGGGGGCAGGGCAGGGGGTCGGGGCCGGGGGCAGGGGTGAGGACAGGGGGCAGGGCAGGGGGGTCGGGGCCGAGGGTCAGGGGGCAGGGGTGAGGACAGGGGGCAGGGCAGGGGGTCGGGGCCGGGGGTCAGGGGGCAGGGGAGAGGACAGGGGGCAGGGCAGGGGGTCGGGGCCGGGGGTCAGGGGGCAGGGGAGAGGACAGGGGGCAGGGCAGGGGGCAGGGCAGGGAGCGGGCACGGGGAACAGGCGGGCAGGGCAGGGGGCAGGGCAGGGAGCGGGCACGGGGAACAGGCGGGCAGGGCAGGCGGGCTGACGTGGACAAACTTCTCATTCATCACAGACACGCTTACCCGGCCGCCGCCTTCGCCGGGGCCCCATGGCAGCCACATCCTGCCGAGTCCGCCGGGCGGCCGCGGCGGGTCCCCGCCCTCCGCCCCCCCCGCCGCCCCCCCGCCCTCCGCCCCCCCGTCCCCCCCGCGGCCGCCCGGCCAAGGCTCCGCCGCCCTCACCGCAGCCGGCCGGGGGCGGGGCCGGGCCGGAAACTGACGGAAACTTTGGGCCCTCGGGCCCCGCTCGGCCCCGCTTCCCGGCCGAGCTCCCACCGCGGGCGCGCGCCCGGAAGGCGGCGGGAGGGCAGCCGCCCGGCCGCGCGCGCCCCGGCAGCCCCCGCCGGACCCGCGGCCCGGCCCACCTTGACCCGCTTGCCCTGGATCTCCAGCGTCTTCATGGTGAAGTCCACGCCGATGGTGCTCCCCTGGCGCTCCGAGAAGGCGCCCGTCTTGAAGCGCTGCACCACGCACGTCTTGCCCACGCTCGCGTCCCCCACGAGCACGAGCTTGAACAGGAAGTCGTACTGCTCGTCCTGCTCGGCAGGGCCCGGCCCCGCCATGGCCTCGCCCGGCCCCGGGCCCGCTCCGGCCCGCGCGTCGACGGCGACGTGGAACCGCCGCACCTGAACCCGCTGCGCCGCCGGCCGCCGGCCGCCGGCCGCCTCCCGCGGCCCCGCCCCGGCCGGCGCCCCGCGGACTCGGCTCCGCCCCGGCCCGCCCCTACTCCGCCCAAGGCCGGTCAGACGACGACGACCGCCGAGCTCCGTCCTAAGCGGCGCCTCGCAGCCCCCTCAGCACCGCCCGGACCCAGCCCTCAGCACATGACTCCGCCCCCAAAACGTGCTCCCGCAGGGCCCAAGCCCCGCCCCTCTCCACTCAGCCCCGCCCCTTCCCGCGCAGCATCTCCCCTAAGCCCCGCCCCAACAGCGCCTCCGTCCCGCCCTCAGCGCCGTCCCCTCCCCTCCAGGTCCTCCCTTTCCCTCAGCACCTCGGCCCCCAGTCTCCGATGCTCAGCTTTACCCCTTACTCCGCCCTCGGTACGCGGCCCCGCCCCTACCTCCCCGGAAGCCCGCCCGCTTGTCCCCAGCCAGCCAGCCCCGCCCCCCGGCGGACTCCGCCCTCGGCCCCACCCCCAGGCCATCCACCTCCCCGGAAGCCCGCCGCTAGTCCCCAGCTAGCCCCGCCCCCCGTCGGACTCCGCCCTCGGCCCCACCCCCAGGCCATCCACCTCCCCGGAAGCCCGCCGCTAGTCCCCAGCTAGCCCCGCCCCCCGGCGGACTCCGCCCTCGGCCCCACCCCCAGGCCATCCACCTCCCCGGAAGCCCGCCGCTAGTCCCCAGCTAGCCCCGCCCCCCGGCGGACTCCGCCCTCGGCCCCACCCCCAGGCCATCCACCTCCCCGGAAGCCCGCCGCTAGTCCCCAGCCAGCCAGCCCCGCCCCCGGCTCGGGCTCGAGGTAGCTTTGCTGGCCCAGCCCCGGCCCGCGGGGAGCCCCGACTCCCAGGCCTGCCTCAGCGCCCAGCCCCGCGGGATGCCGTTGCCAAAGGACAGCCGGCCAAATGAGCCAAGTGGGTGAGGCTGGTCCGGGTCGAGAGGGAGCGGAGGGGAGGACCAAACACCTGGGAGAAGCTGCAGTGGATCAGGTGGTACCCATCGCCCAGAGGGCTTCCCTGCTCCCCAGACAGTGGCCCTGCCATACAGCCATACAGCCCACCATACAGCCCGCCATACAGCCATACAGCCCGCCATACAGCCATACAGCCCGCCATACAGCCATACAGCCCGCCATACAGCCCACCATACAGCCATACAGCCCACCATACAGCCCACCATACAGCTATACAGCCCACCTGGAACACTACTTCATCCAACAAATCTGATGAATGCCTGCTTCCGGCCAGGTTCGGTGCTAGGACCTTGGAATGAGTCAAACTCTCCAGCAGAAAAGGAAAGGCACCCTTCCAGAAGCTTCAGCAGACCCTGGGGAATAGGACACCACTCCACTGCCCGAGTGGATAAGGAGACAGAAGCTAAACCCATGGGAAGGCAGGATGGCTTGTTCTGAGACAGTCTGAACTCCCCTCCCATGGAGCTTTCCCATGGGAAAACCCCAGCAGCTGTAGGCAGGAAACCCTGACATGCCACCAAAAGGAATTCTTTGTTATATCAGGCAGAAGTGGGGAATTGCAGTGGCAAGCAATGTCTTCCCTTCCCAGACTGAGACAGAAGGTATGGAAAATTTCTAATACTAGACCTGGCTCTGGCTCTGGAGGACTGGGAATACCTCCAGCTCTGAGCTGCAACTCACAGCGAAAGGTGGAAGAGGAATCCAGGAGTAGGCAAAGAGGGCAGAGGAACTTGGACAGAGGTAGATGTGTTGAACTGGCTTTGACTGCCTTCAGCTGGGAAGGGAGGGAGGCAAACTGGTCTGGACTGGATTTTATGAAAAGGCACCCACCATTTGCATCTGTGTAATACTGAAAGCATTATAAACTGGACTGTTGGTGCAGGGAAGGTGGCTCAGTGGTAGAGCGCTTTCCTAGCATGCATGAGGCCCTGGGTTCAATTCCTCAGCATCACATAAGCAGAAAAGCCAAAGTGGCACTGTAGGCTCAAGTGGTAGAGTGCTAGCCCTGAGCTGAAAAGCTGAGGGACAGCACCCAGGCCCAGAGTTCAGGCCCCACAGCCAACAAAACAAAAACAAAAAATTGGACTGTAGGAAGAGTTGCACAAGTCAGGAATTTAATAAAAATAATTAAATGTATACTTATAAAAAGCAGATCTTGCTGGGCGCTAGGGGCTCAAGCCTGTAATCCTAGCTAATCAAGGGGGCTGAGATCTGAGGATCGAGGTTCAAAGCCAGCCTGGGCAGGAAAGTCCCTGAGACTCTTATCTCTAATAAACCACCAGAAAACTGGAAGTGGTGCTGTGGTTCAAGTGGTAGAGCAGTTGCCTTGAGCTGAAGATCTGAGGGACAGCACCCAGGTTCAGAGTTCAAGCCCCACAACCGACAAAAAAATAAAAATAAATAAAAAAACAGGAAAAAGAAAAAGCAAAGAATTTGCCAGACACTTGCACTCAGAAGGCTGAGATTTAAAGATCATGGTTTAGAGCCAGCCAGGGCAGGAAAATCCATGAGACCCTTATCTCCATTTAATCACTAAAAAATTAAAAGTGAACCTGTGGCTCAAGTGGTAGAGCGCTAGCCTTGAGCTGAAGAGCTGAGGGACAGCGCCCAGGCCCAGAGTTCAGACCCCACAACTTAAGGGCTGGGCAGATGGCTCAGTGGTAGAGCTCTTGCCTTGCATGCTCGAGGACCTGGGTTCGATTCCTCAACACCACATAAGCAAAAAGAAAAAACCTGGAAGTGGTGCTGTGGCTCAAGTGGTAGAGCGCTAGCCTTGAGCTGAAGAGCTGAGGGACAGCGCCCAGGCCCAGAGGTCAGGCCCCATGACCGGACCCAAAAAAAAAAAAAAGAAGAAGAAGAAAATGCCTTTTTGCATCTTTTTATGTCTGAAGTTACCATCACTAAAATATATAGCCTATAATAGTATCACTCAATTTTCCTTGTGTAACATTACTATGACTAGTATTGAAAATAAGCACCCAATCTAAAATGAGTGAAACAATTCCATGAGGACAGATGCCAACCATGAAACCCATGCCTGTAATACAGGAATGCTTGTTGGGCAACACTAGAGAACTGAACACAGCAGTAAAGCAAAGACTGGCAGCAGCAGTTGCAGACTTGGGTGCTCTGTGCTGGTACCAGGACGGCTCCCCACTCGGGCAGCTCTCAGTATACTCTGTAGCCAAAGAAACGGCAGGTATCCTCTAAGAAATGCAACATAAACAGACTGCCTTCACTCCAACATGGGAGCCCAGACCTGGTTTGTGGATGCCCCACCCAGGCTGGTGCTCAGGGTACCCCTGCGGCACGGCACCCTTCCTGGGCCTGAGGGAACAAAGTGCAGCCACAGAGGTTTCCTTTCTTATAAAAAATCTTTTAATAAAAATAGCTATCTACAGAGCAGGTAATAAAACAGATGCTTCTAGCTTAAATTCCCTTCCCCCAGCCAGGCACAGAGGTAAAGCAGATACTTCAGGTGGCTCTGGCTAATGGAAACTGAGACTCAGTTTTCAATAGAAGATAGGAAAAATCACATTTTTTATGCTACCTCTATAGTTGATTCTCCTCCTTTCAAACTCATGGAGTAAAACACTTAGCTAGGTGACAACCTGTTTTACACATCCCTATATAAAACTAAATGGATTCATAGGGTAGCAAAGACATTTGTAGGAAGTTGGTGGCCACGGTGTTCACACCCTGACAGCTACAGGGAGACGAGGGACAGAATCCTACCCTCAGACCAGCTGATGAGGCAGGAAAAGGTGCAAGGACAAAGGATGAGAAAGGTTTCCAGGTGGGGCCTGCCACAGTTGCGTGTGCGGGTGGTCCTGGGAAGGGCAGTCACAGGCATTCACCATATCCTCCAGACTCCAATGAGAACACCCCCTTGCCCTAATATCCCAGGAGCCTCTTGGCTTCTTCACTTTGAGCCTGAAGGGTCTCGCTGGCGTATTTCTGAAGCAGTTCCATTTTCTTCCTTCGCACAAGGGCCTCTTCAATCTGTGGACACCAGAGTAAAGGACTCACTCCTCAGCACGGCATCCAGCCCCTGCCCTGCCTGGCCCAGCCCGGGCGATATCAAGAAGCCAGACTTTCACTATACTTACACCCAGAATGGTCTGTTACACCCAACCCATTCCCACTGGGACCATGTGAACAAAAGCATGTGTTTGTCATTTCCACCTAGAGCAGAGTCCTGCCTTTTGTGGATCCTGCACCCTTTCATGAGCACAGAACTTTGGGTCGCCCAGTGGAACTGAAAGGTCCAGAATACAAAGGAAGGCACTGAGAGAGCCTGCCCTGGAGGAGCAGCCTCAGTCCTGGCCACACCCCACCCCAGCGGCTCTCAGCTTCCGTCCTACCTCCTGCTGTGATGGCACAGGAACATGAGCGATGAACTTCTGCTGCCCATCCTCTCCTGCCTTCTCCATGCTGCCTTCCTCATCAGACTACAAACAGAGACAGAGATCATCATAGGAAACTAGGTACATGAATGTAGATATCTCAGTAAAATATACCACTCTTAAGCTGTTTGAAAGCAAAGGAATGCAGAAGTCTCCTACTAACACAAGAAGACACGCAAGATGAGTTATTAAAGAGAAAAGGCACAGAATGCTGTTTTACATATGGAGAGAAAGTAGGACAGAAACTATAAGCAGCAGTGAAAAGTTGGTGGACAGTAGGTATAGAAAAGAGAATCATGGGCTGGGAAGGTGGCTCAGTGGTAGAGCGCTTGCCTTGCTTGCATGAGGCCCTGGGTTTGATTCCTCAGCACCACATAAGCAGAAAAAAATAAAAGGCCCAAAGTGGTGCTGTGGCTCAAGTGGTAGAGCAATCGCCTTGAGCTGAAGAGCTCAAGGACAGTGCCCAGGCCCAGAGTTCAGGCCCCATGACAGGACTCCCAAAAAAGAAAAAAAGAAAAAAACAAAACAAAACAGAGTCTTTGGCTGGGCACCAGGGGCTGATGTCCGTCATCCTAGCTACTCAGGAGGCTGAGATCTGAGAATTGAGGTTCAAAGCCAGTCCAGGCAGGACAGTCTGTGAGACTCATCTCCAATAAACCACTAGAAAACTGGAAATGGTTCTGTGGCTCAAGCGGTAGAATGCTCACCTTGAGCTGAAGAACGCAGGAATAGCACCCAAGCCCAAAGTTCAAGCCCCAAGACCGACAAAAAAAAAGAGAGAATTTTTGTTGAATATCTTTTCATTTTTGAACCTTGTGAATATATATTTTTAAAATTTTAAATGAAAAAATATACTATCAGAAAGAAAGATCAATTTTTACCCATGCATGGCTGGGCATCAGTGGCTCACACCTGTAATTCTGTTACTCAGGAGGCTGAGATCTGAAGATTGTCAAAACCAGCCCAGGCAGGGCTGGGAAGGTGGCTCAGTGGTAGAGTGCTTGCCTTGCATGCATGCAGCCCTGGATTCAATTCCTCAGCACCACATATGCAGAAAAAAAAGCCGGAAGTGGCGCTGTGGCTCAAGTGGTAGAGCACTAGCCTTGAGGTGAAGAGCTGAGGGACAGTGCCCAGGCCGAGTTCAGACAGAAAAGTCCATGAGACTCTTATCTCCAATTAACCACCAAAAAGCCAGAAGTAAAGGAATGGCTCAAGGAACAGTACCCAAGCCTTGACTTCTAAACCCCAGGACCAGCACAAAAACAAAACAGGAAAGCCTGTTCTGTTAACACTAAACACATTTGCCCTATAGCCTGGAAATTTCACATTGTGTGTAAACAATGCAACTCTATTTGCAGGAGCTGCAAATGGCCCTTAAACAAACCATGCCCATCAGACCCAAGAGTATCAGGGTGCCTTGGAAATAGGAACAAACTATGCATCAGATATGAGAGCACAGTTCATTACCTGACTCTGAAATGGTAACCCCTGTGTGTGAGTGTATATAATAGAATGGTGGAAACATTAGACTGTCAGAGCAATCCTGGACAGGACTGCATCTATAAGTCATAGTCAAGTCCTATTTCCTTCTGGGCATGTGCATGTGAGTGTGTCTCCTGGGCAAGTGCATGTATGTGAGTGTCTCTTGGGCATGTGTGTGTGTGTGTGTGTGTGTGTGTGTCTCCAGGGTATGTGTGTGTGTGTGTGTCTCCTGTGCATGTGCTTGTGGGTGTGTCTCCCAGGCATCTGTGTGTGTGTCTCCTGGGCATCTGTGTGTGTGTCTCGGCATCTGTGAGTGGGTGTGTCTTCTAGGCATGTATGTGTGTGTGTGTGTGTGTGCGCGCGCGCACGCACGTATATCTCCTGGGCATGTGTTTGTGTGTGTGTGTGTCTCTTGGGCATGTGCATGTGTCTCCTGGGCATGCGCGTGTGGGTGTGTCTCCTGGGCATGTATGTGTGGGTGTGTCTCCTGGGCATGTGTGCTTGTGGGTGTGTCTCTGAATCTGTGAGTGGGTGTGTCTCCTGTGCATATATCTCCTGGGCATGTGTGTGTGTGTGTGTGTGTGTGTGTGTGTGTGTGTGTGTCTCCTGGGCATGTGCGTGTGTCTCGGCATCTGTGAGTGGGTATGTCTCCTGGGTATGTGTGTGTGTGTGTGTGTATCTCCTGGGCATGTGCGTGTGTCTCTGCATCTGTGAGTGGGTGTGTCTCCTGGGTATGTGCGTGTGTATCTCCTGGGCATGTGCGTGTGTCTCTGCATCTGTGAGTGGGTGTGTCTCCTGGGCGTGTGTGTGTGTGTCTGTGTGTGTGTGTGTATCTCCTGGGCATGTGCGTGTGTCTCTGCATCTGTGAGTGGGTGTGTCTCCTGGGTATGTGTGTGTGTGTGTATCTCCTGGGCATGTGCGTGTGTCTCTGCATCTGTGAGTGGGTGTGTCTCCTGGGCGTGTGTGTGTGTGTGTGTGTGTGTGTGTGTGTATCTCCTGGGCGTGTGCGTGTGTCTCAGCATCTGTGAGTGGGTGTGTCTCCTGGGTATGTATGTGTGTGTGTATCTCCTGGGCATGTGTATGTGTGTGTGTCTCCCAGGCATCTGTGTGTGGGTGCGTCCCCTGTGCATCCGCATGTGTGGCTACTGTGCTCTGTATACACCTGGCTTGTGGTGGCTACTAATGAAGTACCTACCTCAGAATAAGCAAGTATCCCATCTAGAAAAATCCTCCTGGGCCACACTGCCACCCTACTTCAGACCTCCACTGATCATCCTCAGGGTCAACTGGACCAGAGTGGGAGTCCAGTCTGCTCTATATATCCTCAGTGACAGTAATGAACCTCTCCTGGCCTGAGGCCTTACTCGTGGTGTTGGGATAGCCCCTCACATGGGATCCCCACCCCCACCCAGCTTCACTCTGGACCTGTCCAGACTCCCCTCCTGTTCCAGCCCTGCTTCCATCTGTGACATGGGCAGGTCAGACCGCTACCAGCAGAGGGACTTCCACAGGGTTCATACTCCCACGTTAGCTCATTCGGGGGGACTAATCTTCTAACCAAGAAAATTATAACTGGCTGCAAACTCTCAGGGCAGTCCTTTATGGAACCCTCCCTGTGATCCTCAGAGGAATCATCACAGACATCCTGCAAGGGTAAAGACTGTGTCTAAGTCGGCTTCTTGCCTAGTATCCTTTGTAGCTTGGAGCAGAGGGCAGTGAGTGCCAGACAGAACCCATGCCAGTACCTCCTCCTCAGTGACAGCATAGATGTTGATCTCCTCTTCCTCCTCCTCCTCTTCCTCTTCTTTTTCGCCTCTTGCCAGCCGAGCCTCTCTCTCTGCTTTCCATTTTTCTACCAGCTCAGCTCTGACTGAAGACAAGGGAAATGGAAGCTGTTTATTCCAGTCTCCAAAAACCTTTCACCACTAGCTTAGAAAGGTCAAGGCTTTCCCTCTGAAAAGAAAAATCTGATTTTGTCCTGGGGTTGGAAGAGGCCAGGAGGGGTAGACTAGTCCTGGGGTAGGAAGAGGCCATGAGGGGTAGTCTAGTCCTGGGGTAGGAAGAGGCCAGGAGGGGTAGTCTAGTCCTGGGGTAGGAAGAGTCCAGGAGGGGTAGTCTAGTCCTGGGGTAGGAAGAGGCCAGGAAGGGTAGTCTAGTCCTGGGGTAGGAAGAGGCCGCCAGGAGGGGTAGTCTAGTCCTATAGCATCTCTAGCTACTACTGTAGGACAGCTTTTTGGAATGTCACCCACATGAGCAATCTTGTAAGGAACACTAAGGTGTTCCTTACAATGTGTGTGCTTTGCATAAAGGTGACGCCTACTCTTTCCATCAATAAACACTGGTGGTATGTAAAGCACAACCAAAAACTGCTAGCATGAGCACCTTCAATGAAGACCATTGTGGAACAAATCCAGGTGACCTCCTGGCTGGCAGCGACAAGCCAGAGACAGTTCTGCAGCCTCCCCGCCTGCTGTCCTAGCCCCAGCATGGTCCTGACCGCTGCCCGACTTGCAGGTCAGACCACTGCTATTCCTCTGAAGACCCTCAGCAGTAAAGGAAACCCCTTCTGGCATAATGAACTATTGAAACCCTGGTTTCAAAAGAGAAAACAGAAAACATCTGTAATGAAGCCCTGTGGACCTACGTTTCTTTTCATATTCTTGCTCCAAAGGCACAATAACACCATCATCTTCATCTAGGTAACCATAGTATTCAAAATCAATTGCCTTCATCAGCTCAGCACGTGTCTTTCTGGGAGGAGGAAGAGCTAAAATAAACAGTGGTAACTCAGCTGATTCACAGATAAATCAAATCTTCAGACATACAAGGCATCATGGTCATTTCATCATATGGTCAGAAGAGTATCATGAAACAAGGATCTGTAGCATGCATGGGACTGAATAAATGGAAAAACCTCTTTAAAACTCATGTTTTAGCCGGGCACTGGTGGCTCACGCCTATAATCCTAGCTACTCAGGAGGCTGAGATCTGAGGATCTCGGTTCAAAGCCAGCCCGGGCAGGAGAGACCGTGAGACTCCTATCTCCAATAAACCACCAGAAAACCGGAAGTAGCGCTGTAGCTCAAGTGGTAGAGTACTCACCTTGAGCTGAAGAGCTGAGGGACAGCGCCCAGGCCCAGAGTTCAAGCCCCATGACCGACCAAAACAATAAATTAATTAATCAAAACAAAACAAAACAAAACTCGTGTTTTGGTTCAATTAGTACCTTTAAAAGGAGTCTATCCTCAGGTGGTAGAGCGCTAGCCTTGAGCTGAATTGCTGAGGGACAGCGCCCAGGCCCAGAGTTCAGGCCCCACGACCAGACCCAAAAAATAAATAAATAAATAAATAAATAAATAAATAAATAAATAAATAAATAAATAAATAAATAAATAAAAATAAAAGGAGTCTATCCAGTTGGGAATGTAGATCAGGAGTAATAGAATGCCTTTTGGCTCAAGGCCCTGTGTTTACTCCCTAGCACTGCAAAAACAAACAAACACAACCTATCCTAATCTTGAAAAGGCAGCTGGAAATGTAGCTGAGTAGTAAAACATGTTAGCCAACCCAAAGTCCTAGGTTCAATCCCTAGAACCTAACACTCCTGCAAAAGAAAAAAAAAAAAGAGAGAAACCCTCTAAGTTCACAGCAAAGCTCCATGGATACAGATGTTCACTATAGCACATTTATGTAACAGTGAAAAACTGGAATAATCTAGAACGAAGTCTCAGATGTGCATGGGATGAGATACTCTGGACCTCTACAATACAGGAAATGTCATAATGTCAAATAATAAAGGAAGCCATAAGCAAGCAAACAAGGGAGAGATGGTCCAGAGTAAGGGTTACAATCAGAATATTTAAGCAATCCTTTTTCTTGTTTTAGTTTCATGTGACAGGGTAAGTATGATGGATGAAGAAGCCAGCCCAGAGAGGGCCTTCACATAGCCCCACTGAGATAGAAAACACATCCACATGGAGGGATTTTACTCAATAGTGTTCAACAACTTGAGTTACAGCTCTACCTCAACATTTTGGTGGTTAATTGGAGTTAAGAGTCTCACAGACTTCCCTGCTGAGCTGGCTACAAACCAAGATCCTCAGATCTCAGTCTCAGAATAACTAGGAATATAGGTATGAGCCACTAACTGCTAACCACTAACTACTTTTGATATCAGGAGATTAATTCACTCCTCTCAGTCTTAATCTACGGGAATTTACAGAGGTTAGTAATTGGAGATATACATACATACATCCTACATAGTTGGCTCAGAGCTCTAATTCTACAGGGAACGGCTTACTAATGCAGTTAGAGAGCTGGGCTTTAGCTCAGATGAGACCCTGTTTCATCCCCAGTACCACCAAAAGGCAAGAAAACAATTTTGATTCAATCAAAATCTATTTCACTCAGTTCTGGGAAATTTGCTTGAAATGCCAGGGTAGAAGGCAGTGTCCTGTTGCTGAGAGGACAAGATACAAGCAGATAATGAGTTACTTCCTCCATATATGGGAAAAGCAACTTACAACATAGGAAACACAGAGAAATGTAGTCTGAACTGAGCAACTTCTGAAAAAAAAACTTTTCCTGGGGTTTTCTGTGAGCCAATAAGCCAATAAACCAATAATTTACTTAGGTCTAAGTAAACTGAAGTGAGTCTGGCCCCGGCCATGGGTGAAACATGCGTGTGGAAGGGAGCACGCAAAGTAATCAGTTATGGTCCCAGTCACCTCTGGGGACAGAGTCAGGGGGGTGAGGTCCAGACCTACCTGGACATATACAGCCAGACAATGGCTCAAAAACCAAAAACCTATTGTGTAGCAAAGAAAAAGGGAGGAAGAGCACCTATCACATATTATATATATTTAAATTACGGATAGAGCCTTATAAAACTTCACAAATGAGTTACTTACGTTCTTTTTCAAACAGCTCTCTAACACCAGGTAAATCCTTTGCTGCTCCAAAGTACTTGTAACCTCGGTTTCCTGGGACTTCTTTCCCTTCATGATCCAGCATTTTAGGACCAACTTTCTTATTAGGGAGGAAAAAGAGAAAACGAATCTTGATTCATAAATCTATTTCTATGCTTGAAAATATGTTTTGAGATGTTAAATATCAGTGCTCAGCCCACTTATGTACCTTTTAAGGCTTTAAAATACAAATATCTAACTGTAGGAGGTTCTAAATGAATTATGACATACACTAGTAGGATTATTAATTTCACACCTATAAATGTCAATTCTTGCCAGGTACTAGTGGCTCGAGCATCTAATCCAAGCTAAGGAAGTGGCGATATGAAGCTTTCAGTTCAAAGCCAGCCCAAGCAGACAAATCCAAGAGACTCTTACCTCCAATAAATCAGCAAAATGCTAGTTACAGGTGTGGAGCAAATGTCAGAGCTCAGCCTTTAGTGAAAAAGCTAAGCAACAAGCTGGGCACCAGTGGCTCACACATATGTAATCACAGCTACTCAGGAGACTGAGATCTGAGGATCTTGGCCCAAGCCAGCCCAGGCAGGAAAGTCCACGAAACTCTTATCTCCAATTAACTACTAGAAAACTGGAAGTGGCATTGTGGCTCAAATGGTAGAATGCTCACCTTGAGCTGAAGAGCTTGGAGACAGCACCCAGGCCCAGAGTTCAAGCCCCACCACCAACCAAAAAAAAAAAAGTTAAGCAACAGTGGAAAGCTACACACACGTGCACACACACAAAAGGTAGATCTTATTAAATTCAAATGTTGACTCAGTAAAACATTTTTTATTTTAATTAATTAATTTATTTTTTGTCCGTCAGGGGCTTGAGCTCTGGGCCTGGAAGCTGTCCCTCAGCTCTTCAGCTCAAGGTGAGCGCTCTACCACTTGAGCTACAGCGCCACTTCCGGTTTTCTAGTGGTATATTGGAGATAGGAGTCTCACGGTCTTTCCTGCCCGGGCTGGCTTTGAACCGAGATTCTCAGAGCTCAGCCTCCTGAGTAGCTAGGATTATAGGCATTAGCCACCGGCGCCTGGCCTCAGTAAAACTTTTTTTTTTTTTTTTTTTGGGGGGGGGGTCTGGTCGTGGGGCCTGAACTCTGGGCCTGGGCACTGTCCCTCAGTCTTCAGCTCAGGCTAGTGCTCTACCACTTGAGCCACAGCGCCACTTTCGGCTTTTTTTTCTTTTTGCTTATGTGGTCCTGGGGAATCGAACCCAGGGCCTCATGCATGCAAGGCAAGCGCTCTACCACTGAGCCACCTTCCCAGCCACTCAGTAAAACATTTATGAGTCAGGCACCAGTGCTCCACACATGTAATCCTAGCTACACAGGAGGCTAAAATCTGAGGATCATCGTTTGAAGCCAGTCCAGGCAGGAAAGTCTATCAGACTCTTAGTCTCAATTAACACTAAAAGTCAGAAAATGGAGCTGTGACTCAAACAGTAGAGCACTAGCCTTGAGCACAAAAGCTCAGGGACAGTACTCAGGCCTTGAGTTCAAGCCCCAGGATTAGCATTAAAAAAAAATTTGTGTGTGGCAATTTAACAAAAGACTAAGAACAATCACAAACCACCTAAATAATAGACAAATGAGATACATTGAAAAGAACAAACAAATCTATTAAAAAACAATAACTATAGAGTGTGTAACTGTTGGGCAGGGCCTGTGGTAGAGAGAAAATCCTAAAAAGGGCATTACTAGGAAATGCAAAGAAAGGCCCAAGATACTGAAAGAAAATAAAGGATATATAGCAGGATATTAAATAAAATTGTTATCTACTATTTTTTTCCAACTTTCTGAGCTAAAAACTTTTTATTTTTTGCTGGTCCTGGGGCTTGAGTTTGGGGTCTGAGCTTTGTTGCGCGAAGCTAGCACTCTACTACGAAATGGCTCCACTTCTGGCTCCTTTTTGGTAACTGAATGGAGGTAAGACTCACAATGGTCTTTCCTGCCACCTGCTCCAGCTGGCTTCCAGCTGAAATCCTCCAATCTTAACCTCTTCAGTAGTGTGAGTCACCAGTCGGCCAGGATTACAGGGATGAGCCACCAGAGCCAGCTCAAAACCGTTTTTTGTTTTGTTTTGTTTTATGGTTGGTCATGGGGCTTGAACTCAGGATCTGAGTGCTGTCCCTAAGCAATTTTGTTCAAGGTTAGTGCTCTTCCACTTTGGGCTATGGCTGCACTAATCACAACATTTTTTTAAATGATACAAATAATTCTTTATTGACATGAAAACTGTTCCTGATACACTGTTAAGAGAATAAGCTGAGCCGGGCCCTGGTGGCTCACACCTATAATCCTAGCTACTCAGGAGGCTGAGATATGGGGATTACTGTTCAAAGCCAGCCCAAGCAGGAAACTCCATGAGACTCTTATCTCCAATAAACCTCTAGAAAACCGGAAGTGGTACTGTGGCTGAAGCAGTAGAGCGCTGACCTTGAGCTTAAGAGAGCAGGGACAGAGCCCAAGCCCAGAGCTGAAGCCCCAAGACCACCAAAAAAAAAAAAAAAAAGCAGGCTGGGAACGTGGCTTAGTGATAGAGTACTCGCCTAGCATGCATGAAGCCCTGGGTTCAATTCTTCAGTACCACATATACAAAAAAAGCTGGAAGTGGCGCTGTGGTCCAAGTGGTAGAGAGCTGGCCTTGAGCAAAAGAAGCTCAGGAATAATACTCAGACTCCTAAGTTCAAGCCCCAGGACTGGCCAAGAGAGACAGAAAGAGAAAGAAAGAAAAAGAGAGAAAGAGAGAGAGAGAGAGAGAATAAGCATATAGTTAAGAATATGAACTAATTCCGAAAAAAAAAAAAAATACACACATACACGCCTGGAAGAATACCTAGAACGATAAATAGCAAATGTTCATATTACTTATTTTCTGTGTGGTAGAAAATATAATACAAAAAATATAAATGTAACCGGGCGCCAATGGCTCGCGCCTGTAATCCTAGCTACTCAGGAGGCTGAGATCTGAGGATCATGGTTCAAAGCCAGCCCTGGCAGGAAAGTCTGTGAAACTCTTTATCTCCAATAAACCACCAGAAAATCGGAAGTGGCACTGTGGCTCAAGTGGTAGAGTGCTCGCCTTGAGCTGAAGAGCTCAGGGCCAGTGTCCAGGCCCAGAGTTCAAGCCCCACGACCAACAAAAAAGAAAAGAAAGATAGGTATGTCTACATATATTTTGTTGTTGTTGTTGTTGTTTTTTGGTCAGTTGTGGGGCTTGAACTCTGGGCCTGAGCGCTGTCCCTCAGCTCTTCAGCTCAAGGCCAGCACTCTACCACTTGAGTCACCGCGCTACTTCCGGTTTTCTGATGCTTAACTGGAGAGAAGAATCTCACAGACTTTCCTGCCCGGGCTGGCTTTGAACTTTGATCCTTAGATCTCAGCCTGAAGCTAGGAATTCAGGCGTGAGCCACCAACACCTGGTCTATCTTTCTTTTCTGTACTAGGGATTGAACCCAAGGCCTCATTCTTGCTAGACAAGTGCTCTATTACTTGAGTCATCACGCCAGTTCTTTGGGGATATTTTGTTTCAAAATCTTACTAACTTTGACCAGACTGCCTTAAACTCACACCTTCTGAATAGTTGGGATTAAAACTAATATGTAATCACACTCAGCTAATGTGTACTTTTTATACTATCTACATATTGTAATGTTATGTAATAAAAGTTACCATTTTGAAAAAAAGGAAAAACTGTGACCCAAATTTTACATAAAGGGATTATGATCTCATGATGACATTCGTCAAGAAAAACTGGAAGCGGCTAGGTTATATAGCTCAGTGGTAGGTAGCTAGAATGTGAAAGGTTAGGTATAGTTCAGTACTAGAATACTTATTTAGCATGTGAGAGTCCCTGGATTCCATACCTAGCATAACAAAAAAAATAAAATGAAAAAAAAAAAAAAAAAAAAGGAACTGGTGGCTCATACCTGTAATCCCAGCTATTCAGGAAGCTAAGATCTGAGGATCTCGGTTCAAACCTAGCCAGGGCAGAAAAGTCCCTGTTAGACTCTTACCTCCAATTAACCACTCAACAACTAGAAGTAGAGCTATGGGCTCAAAGTGGTAGGGTGCTCTACCTGAGCAAAAGAGCTCAGGGACAGTGCCCAGGTCCTGAATTCAGGCCCCATGACCGACCAAAAAAAAAAAGGTGGGGGAGGGGAAATAATAAACACTAAAAGCCGTTGGGTGCGCTCATCCCTGTAATCCTAGCTATGCAGGGGGCTGAGAGCCAGAGGATCACAGTTCAAAGTGAGCATAAGCAGAGAAGTTCATGAGACTATCTCCAGTTCCCTATAAAAAGCCTGGACAGAACTGTGGTTCAAGTGGTAGAGTCAGCAGTAAGCATATAAACCAAGCAAGAGCATGAATTCCCCAGTACCAGCATAAGCATGTATGTACTCACACAAACACACCCAAATGGAAGGAAATATTCAAACAGCTGCACCTGTTGGTAGGATTGTGACTGAATGTGGTTCTACTTCTTTGTACCTTTTTGAATCTATAAAAATGTAGGAAATACAAATATAAAATGCTTAAAGAAGTGGAAGGAGCCCGGCACCAGGGGCTCAGGCCTGTCATCCCAGCCACTCAGGAGGCTGAGATCTGAGGATCACGGTTCAAAGCCAGCCCAAGCCAGCCCGGGCAGGAAAGTCCATGAGACTCTTTATCTCCAATAAACCACTCAGAAAATCGGAAGTGGCACTGTGGCTCAAGTAGTAGAGCACTAGTCTTGAGCTGAAGAGCTGAGAGACAGTGCCCAGGCCCAGAGTTCAAACCCCACGACCAACCCCCCCCACACACACACCACTGAATGTGTGATAATTAACCTTGATTAAAAACGTAACTGGACTGAGAAACACCCAGATTAAGCCAGGCAGTAGTAATCCTAGCTACTTAGGAGGCTGAGATCTGAGGATCAAGATTCAAAGACAGTCCAGGCAGGAAAGGTCATGAGACTCTTATTTCCAACTAACTACCAAAAAAGCAGAAATAAAGTTGTGGCTCAAGGGGTAACGCTCTAGCTTTGAGCAAAAAAGCTCAGAAATAGCACCCAATCCCTGAGTTCAAGCCCCAGAAACAGCACCAAAAACAAAACAAAACCTAGGCACATTAGTAAAGAACAGCCCTGGTATGTCTCTAAGAGATTTCCTAGGACAAATTACCTAAGTTGGGAATCACACCCTGAGTGTGGCGACACCATCTCACTGAGGCGGGGGCTTCCCCGGCACAGAAAGAGAAAGGAGAATGCCTTTAGGTGTGGGTATCCTCTCTGCTTCCAGCAGCCATTATGTGAGGACTGCTCTGTACACAATCTCTACCTGATGAGCCAAACAGACCCTCTCCCTCATGGTACCCTCTCAGGTCTTCCTCCTTGAGATATTTTCTCAGGTATTCTGCCACAGCAACAGAAGTCTGCCTGACACAGGACTTAAGAATATATTTTAGGGGCTGGGAAGGTGGCTCAGTGGTAGAGCGCTTGCCTTGCATGCCTGAGGCCCTGGGTTCGATTCCTCAGCAAAAAGAAAAAAGCCGGAAGTGGTGCTGTGGCTCAAGTGGTAGAGCACTAGCCCTGAGCTGAAGAGCTGAGGGACAGCGCCCAGGCCCAGAGGTCAGGCCCCATGACTAGACTCCCAAAATATATATATATATATATATATATATATATATATTTTTTTTTTTTTTTTTTTTTTTTTTTGTCAGACCTGGAGCTTGAACTCAGGGTCTGGACACTGTCCCTGAGCTGCTTCTTTTGCTCAAGGTTAGCACTCTACCCCTTGAGCCACAGCGCCACTTCTGGCTTTTTCTGTTTATGTGGTTCTGAGGAATCGAACCCAGGGCCTCATGCATGGGAGGCAAGCATTCTACCACTGATCCACCTTCCCAGCCCTATTTTATTTATTTATTTATTTATTTATAAATACATCTGAGGCAGATTTTCATGATTATTAATAAACTAGTATTACTTTAAAACAGTCTACAGAAAAAGAGAATCTCCATCACAGACTGCTGAAGAGGTTACGTAATGACCCAGGTGATGCCCCACTGGGGCCTAGAACAGAACCAGACCGCGGGTCTGTCAGGAAGACCTCTCCACTGTCATGGGTACCTCAGCCTGACGACGTCTGTGCTATTCACCACACACAGACTTCCTGCCTAACAATCTACAACCCACTAGTTTCAACGGCTCAGGGTACATGAGTGGAACGGGGTAGGGTCTCAGGCATGGGTCCATTAGTGGCTCATTATGTCAATGAAGCAGTCACAATTGTCAACTTTTAAATATCAAAATGTAGCAGAATAGAAAATATCAAAGTACATCACACATAGCAATTTTTAATACATTTTTGTGTGTGCTGGGTTAGAATGAGTGCATAAACCTGCATAGTTATATGTTTCACAATAGTTTATGATCATTTATTTTTTATTTAATTTTTTAATTGTCTTTGCTGGTCCTGGGGCTTGAATTCAGGCCTGGTCTCTGTCCTTGAGCCTCTTTGTGCTCAAGGTACACTACCACTTGAGCCACAGCACCGCTTCCCACTTTCTGCTGTCTTATTGGAGATACAAATATTTTTAAAAGAGCCGGGTGCCAGTGGCTCACACCTGTAATCCTAGCTACTCAGGAGGCTGAGATCTGAGAATCTTGGTTCAAAGCCAGCCCGAGCAGGAAAGACTGTGAGACTCCTATCTCCAATAAACCACTAGAAAACCAGAAGTGGTGCTGTAGCTCAAGTGGTAGAGCGCTCGCCTTGAGCTGAAGAGCTGAGGGACAGCGCGCAGGCCCAGAGTTCAAGCCCCATGACCCACAAAAAAAAAATTATTTTTTTTTTTTTTGGGTCTGGTCGTGGGGCCTGAACTCTGGGCCTGGGCGCTGTCCCTCAGCTCTTCAGCTCAAGACTATCACCCTAGCATTTGAGCCACAGCACCACTTCCTGCTTTTTCTGCTTATGTGGTGCTGAGGAATCGAACCCAGAGCCTCATGCATGCAAGGCAAGCACTCTACCTCTGAGCCACCTTCCCAGCCCATCCGTAACAATTTTTCAAAGCTATCCTGCCTGCTTTAAGGCCTATGCTTTCAAATTATACCTCCAGTCCACTCTCTCTCTTGCGCGTAACACGTGCACGTGTGTGCAGACGTGTATGAACCTATGGTGAGACCTCATGCGCACAGGTTTCTCTGCTTACACATGGTACTCTACCACCTGAACCACCCCTCCCATTCCTGTTTTGCTAAATAACCGTGGAGATAAGAGTCTTGACAATCTGTCTACCAGACCGGCTTCAAAGACCCTCAGACTTCAGCCTTCTTCACCTACACTCTGCATACATGTCCTACTCACATGTAACAGAGGCGCTACCAAGTGGCTTTAGCTTCCTGCAGGAAGCTTAGCAAGGCTTCGGGATGTGCAGAGCTGGGTGAATCTGCCACACACTCACGAGCTGGCCCCAACGGGAATAGAATGGTGGCTTACTTACTCCATAATCAGGGCCGCCAAGTTCTTTTATCCGCACCTCCCAGTGTCCTTTTTCTCTTAACAGCTTATTGATCTCATCATTCAGGTCTCGAATTCGGAATTCACCTAAACCAGCTAGAAGGCAGAAATGTTAATATCATTTCTTCAAAATGAATGTTGACACCCTAACACATTCTTACTTTCCTACTTTCAAAATGAATGTTGAGGGGCTGGGAAGGTGGCTCAATGGTAGAGTGCTTGCCTCGCATGCATGAGGCCCTGGGTTAGATTCTTTAGCACCACATAAGCAGAAAAGGTTGGAAGTGGTGCTGTGGCTCAAGTGGTGGAGAGCTCGCCTTAAGCTGAAGAGCTGAGGGACAGCGCCCAGGCCCAGAGTTCAGATCCCACGACCGACCAAAAAAAAAAAAAAAAAAAAAAAAAGAATGTTGACAGCCCCAAATGTATGTACTACATAAAAATAGAATTTAAATTGAAAAGAAAACCACAACTAGACAAACAAACTAAAAAGCAATTAGAGAATATTACACACAGGACAAAAAAAAAAATCCCTAACAAAAAACTTCATTAGCAAGCCAGTCACCGGTGGCTCACGCCCGTAATTCTAGCTACTCAGGAGGCTGAGATCTGAGGATCATGGTTCAAAGCCAGCCTGGGCAGGAAACTCCAAGAGACTCTTATCTCCAATAAACCACTAGCTGAAATGGAGTGCTGAAGTGTGCTGTTTGTGGTAGGCAGGGTCTGGACACAGCCAGGAATCCACCAAAGAGGATGGTGGTGACCACTGACGGGCTGAAAGGAAGCACATAGGCTCTTGCCAGGGGCAATCTGAACCCAGCAGAGTTGACCAGCTAATGGAGATGGATAGGAAATACTCCTGGAAATGAACAAGTGGGAACTACATGGAGCCAGGAGCTTATCTATATCTTATGGTAGCAGTTTACATGGTTATGTAAGTGTAAGCTGAGAATGGGTTCATTTTATCCTAGATAAACTCCGTAGAAAAGGAGTGCATTGTGGTGTGTGCCTTAACTCTAAACTGTTTGGGAGGCTAAGCAGAAGGACTGCTTGAGCTCATGAATTTGAGGCCAGCCCAAGTCACAAAACAAGTAACAAGCTAAGAGCTGGTGACTCATGCCTTAAAAAAAAAAAAAACCAGCATACTCAGGACTGGGGAACCACTTAAATGATGGCGAGTACTTGCCTAGCAAACCTCAATACCATAAAAAAAAACAAAAAAACATGCGTGCGTATGTGTACATCTTATAATTTTTTAACCATTAACTTTGTGTTATTATAAAGGTGATGTACAGGGGCTGAAAAGGTGGCTCAGTGGTAAGAGTGCTTGCCTTGCATGCACGAGGCCCTGGGTTCAATTCCTTAGCACCCCATAAGCAGAAAAAGCTAGAAGTGGCGCTGTGGCTCAAGTGGTAGAATGCTAGCCTTGAGCTGAAGAGCTGAGGGACAGCGCCCAGGCCCAGAGTTCAGGCCCCATGACAAAAAAATAAAAATAAAAATAAAGGTGATATACAGAGGGGATAGTTACGTAAGTCAGGCAATTAAATTAGTACATTTCTTTCTTGCCAATGTATATCTTATAAATAATATATAAATATATGTAAGTATATATATGTATGTATGTGTACACACACACACACACACACACACACACACACACACACACACACACACACACACACAGAGGGCAGGAGAGGAAGAGAGAGGGGAGAAGGAGAGAGGGAAGGGGGAGAGAGAGAGAGAGAGAATGAACCTGAGCACGAGCACGAGGCACCAGCGGCCATGCCTAGAATCCTAGTTGATACTCAAGAAGCTGAAATCTGAGGAGCAAGATTTGAACCCAGCCCAGAAAAGTCCATGAGACTCTTATCTCTAATTAACCACCAAAAAGCAGGAAGTGGATCTGTGGTTCAAGGGGTTAAGTGCTAGCCTTGAGCAAAACAACTCAGGAATGGTACCTTGGCCCAGAGTTCAAGCCCCAAAACAAGCACAAAACATGGGGCTGGGAAGGTGGCTCAGTGGTAGAGCACTTGCCTTGCATGCATGAGGCCCTGGGTTCAATTCCTCAGCACCACATAAGCAAAAAGAAAAATAAGCCGGAAGTGGCGCTGTGGCTCAAGTGGTAGAGTACTAGCCTTGAGCTGAAGAGCTGAGGGACAGTGCCCAGGCCCAGAGTTCAGGCCCCACGACCGGAGCAAAAAAAAAAAACAAGCACAAAACATACACAGACACACATATACACACACAACAGACTGTTTGCAGTTGCAGGGTGATAACAATAGGAAGCAGGAGGGTGAATGGAGAGGGTAATAGGTTAAAGCACTTTGTATGCATGTAGGAAAACAGAATAATGAAACCCGCTGTTTTAAATGAGGGTGGGAAGGGTAGGGGAAAGTGATGGAGGGGGTGAGATTGGTGAGGCTTTGTTAGAAGTGTTGTCAGGTGCTCTTCTCTGTAACTGTCAGTGAGGTCAGACTGACCAATAGCATTATTCAGCTCTTTGTATCCTTCCAGTTCTCCTGTTTGTCATACTGATTACTGAGAGAAGTGCTGGAGTCCCCAGTCTAAGTGTAGAAGTAAGAATCACATTAAAGAGACAAGTTAGCTTACCATTCTGAATCTGAGCTACTTTTTTTGAGATCTCTCCAATGATCTATTAAAAAAAAAAAAAAAAGTAAATAGGAGTTCATTTTCAAGACTTTTTATGTCTGAAAGTACAAGAAAACTGTATTTTAAAAGTACTAGTTAAGGGCTGGGAAGATGGCTCAGTGGTAGAGCGCTTGCCTTGCATGCCTGAGGCCCTGAGTTCGATTCCTCAGCACCACATAAGCAAAAAGAAAAAAGCCGGAAGTGGCGCTGTGGCTCAAGTGGTAGAGTGCTAGCCTTGAGCTGAAGAGCTGAGGGACAGCACCCAGGCCCAGAGTTCAGGCCCCACGACTGGACCCCCCCCCAAAAAAAAGTACTAGTTAAAAACACTTAAAATTCTGATTTATTTATTTAGTCAGTTGTTGGGCTTGAACTCTGTCCTCAACACAAAGCTTTAAAGCAGGTACCAGAAACCCTCATTTAACAGATGAGAAAAATAAAAGCTTACAGGTAGCACTGCATTTGTTTTGTTTTGTTTGGGGGGCGGGGGTGGCCAGTCATGAAGCTTTAACTCTGGGCCTGGGCGCTGTCCCTCAGCTATTCAGCTCAAGGAGAGTGCTCTACCACTTGAACCACAGCGCCCCTTCTAGTTTTCTGGTGGTTAATGGAAGATAAGAGCCTCAGGGTCTTTCCTGCCCGAGGTGGCTTTGAACCTAGAGCCTCAGATCTCAGCCTCCTAAGTAGCTAGGATTACAGTCATGAGCCACCAGTGCCCAGCTTAGAATTCTGACTTAAGAGCTATTTATATAAAAAGAAGCAACCACATGCTTGTTAATTCTATTTAGATCAGATTTACCCAGAATATACCTGTCGTCTCCACTTCTCTGCTTTGGGCAACTCTGTACATTCTGAAGCAAGGAAAGGTCTTCGTTCCTAAGAAATATAATATTACATGTTTCTACTATGCTAGTTATAAGCTTATGTATCACTCCATTCCACATGACCCTCAGCCACACAAACACAAACATTCACTGCACTGCACCTAATACAGGGAAATGGTGGATATTATCTAGTTAAAAAAAAAAAAAAAAACCCAAATGATTAAATAGCAGTGGCCCACATCTGTAATCCTAGCTATTCAGGAGGCTAAAATCTGAGGATAAAGGTTTGAAGCCAACCAAGCCAAGAAAGTCTGAGACTCTTATCTTCAATTTACTACCAAAAAGCCAGAGTGGAGCTGTGCCTAAAGCAAAAAACCTAAGGAGTAGCAGCCAGGCCCTGAGTTCAAGTCCCAGTAAGGGCAAAAAAAAAAAGGCTAAATAAGTCACATTTTATCTATTTCATGGTATATTTGTACTATCTTAAGAAATTATAGCTGTGTTAAAAATAAACATGTAAATATGGAACACATATACACGTGCATGTATAAGAAATTTTTTAAAATCAAACGTCTATTAGAGCTGGACACTGGTAGCTCCCACCTATAATCCTAAATACTCAGGAGGCTGAGATCTGAGGATTATGGTTCAAAGCCAGCCAGGGCAGGGAAAGTCTGTGAAACTCTTAGCTCCAATTAACTACAAGAACTATGGCTCAAGTAGGAGATTGCTAACCTTGAACAAAAGATGCTAGGGACAGTCCCAGGCCCTGAATTTAAGCCTCAGGACAGGCAAAAAAAAAAAAAAGAGCCCAGAGATAGCGCGCAGGCTGCAAGTTCAAGACCCAGTACCAGCAAACACAGGTGCATGCACGCACACACACACACAAATTATTAGGAAATAATAATAAACAGAGAAAAGAGCATGTGGCATATGGGAAGACAATCAAGTCAGCCATCCTACACCATCATCAGCCATCTTCTTCATTACAGAACTTGGCCTTGGATTTAAGTGAGAACTGGATGGCTTTCTGATTAGTATGCCTCCTTTATGTTTCCTGTAAGGTTACAATGCCTATGATTTAGTGCCCAAAGCAGAAAGAAAAACATCTAAAAGTTGAATACTGTCCTTAATCTTACTGAGTCTCCATGATTTTATAGTATTTCATCTGGTCCTACATCCCACTCTTTTCCTTTTATTGAACATCGAATAATCTCACTACTTCCACTACGGAAAGGATTACCTGGAGTTCAAGGGAGCAGCCTCTTTTAAGAGTATCAGCCTTACAGACAGGAAGATTTGGATTGCAAGCTCTACCTAAGGAATTTCACTGCATTTCTCTTGATACTTTGCAATTTATGAGGAAGATTTACACCAACCTTCACTTTTCCCTCTTCCAACTGGGCTTGGCGAAATCTTGCTAAGGCCGTCCTACCAGGGACATAAAAGACTCCATTAGATCCTGTTCACAGATTTCTCAGCACCCAGTTCTTAATAGGGTAGACCTACTCATAACCGTATTTAAGATCATATAAATAGCAGAAACTAGGGTTAGGAGGTGTGGCTCAAGTGGTAGGGAGCCTGCCAAGCAGGCAAAAGCATCAGATACCAATTTGGAGTCCCAGTCTCAGACAAAAAGAAAAAACAAAAGGCAGAAATTAAGAGTATATGAAGTGTTGGTTGTCCAGGCCTATAATTCTAGCTACTCAGGAGACAGAGATTGAGAATCACAGTTCAAAATCAACCCAAACAGACATATCAAAAACCTCTTATTTCCAATTAATAAACAAAAACACAGAAGCAGAAGTGTGGCTCACGTGGCAGAACACCAGCTATCTACTTACACTGCATTCCAGACCTACTGGAAACTATAGATAAGAGTATGTTACGTCAGTGCTGTTGGTGGCTCCTGCTATAATCCTAGCTACTCAGGAGGCTGAGATATGAGGACCACGGTTCAAAGCCAGCCCGGGCAGAAAAGTCCAAAAGACTCTTATCTCCAATTAACCACCAGAAAACTAGAAGTGGTGCTGTGGCTCAAGTGGCAGAGCACTCGCCTTGCACTGAAGAGTGCAGGGACAGATCCCAGGCCCAGAGTTCAAGTCCCACTACCAAAAAAAAAAAAAAAAAAAGTACTGTGGTGAGAAATATATCCAAATATTAAAAATTAATATCACAGGGCCCCAGATGTCTGCCTGACACCATTCACAGGTAAATAAGCATTCGTTCAATATACTTTCTAGAAGGTGCCAGAAAACGTTTATGGGGAAAACAAATGGAAAAGTATGGGAATCTTTTTTTTTCATTCCGTTGTGAGGCTTGAACTCTGGGCCTGGGCGCTGTTCCTCAGCTCTTCAGCTCAAGGCTAGCACTCTACCATCTGAGACACAGCACCACTTTCAGTTTTCTGATGGTTTATTGGAGATAAGTCTCAGGGAGGGGCTGGGAAGGTGGCTCAGGGGTAGAGGCACTTGCCTTGCATGCCATGAGGCTCTGGGTTCGATTCCTCAGCACCACATAAGCAAAAAGAAAAAAGCCGGAAGTGGCGCTGTGGCTCAAGTGGTAAAGTGCTAGCCTTGAGCTGAAGAGCTGCGGGACAGCGCCCAGGCCGAGTTCAGGCCCCACAACTGGACCCCAAAAAAAAGTCTCAGGGAAGCCACACACTGGTGTTTCATGCCTGTAATTCTAGCTACTGAGGAGGCTGAGATGAGGATCACAGGTTCAAAGCCAGTTCAAAGCCAGCCCTGGCAAGGAAAGTCCATGAGACTCTTATCTCCAATAAACCACTAGAAAACCAGCAGTGGGGCTGTGGCTCAAATGGTAGAGGGCTCGCCTTGAGCTGAAGACCTGAGGGACAGCGCCCAAGCCCAGAGTTCAAGCCCCACGACCAACAAAAAAAACAAAAAAAAACAAAAAAACTCCAGTCTCAGGTACTTTCCCACCCAGGCTGGCTTTGAACAGCAATCCTCAGACCTCAGCCTCCTGAGTAGCTAGGATGACAGGTGTGAGCCATGGGCACGCAGCTCCAGAATGTTAACACATACAAACCCTTTCTCACGAGTAATGTACCAAAAGAACCAAATATTAGGACTGGGAAGGTGGCTCAGTGGTAGAGTGCTTGCCTTGCATGTCTGAGTCCCTGGATTCAATTCCTCAGCACCACATAAGCAAAAAGAAAAAAGCCAAAAGTGGCGCTGTGGCTCAAGTGGTAGAGTGCTAGCCTTGAGCTGAAGAGCTGAGGGACAGTGCCCAAGCCCAGAGTTCAGGCCCCACAACCGGACCAAAAAAAAAAAAACAACCAAATATTAGAAATTCTTGGGTGTTCATTAAGTTACATAAAAGTTTAGCCAGCCAAATACTGGTGACTCACACCTGTAGTCCTAGCTACTCAAGAGGCTTAGATTTGAAGATCAGAGTTCAAAGCCAACCCATCCAGGAAAGTCCTAAGACTCATCTCCAATTAGCCACCAAAAAGTTGGAAGTGGTGCTATGACTCAAGTGGTAAAGCATTAGCTTTGAGGAAAACAGAAATAAAAACTTCAGAGATAGCACCCAAGCCCTGAGGTTCAAGTGCCAGGGCCACAAAAAAAGTTTTAACAACAAAAAAAGTTTGATACTTACATGGCCTTTTCTGCATTTCGGGCCTAAAACAAGAGAAAAGAGAAGAAAAATGCTCATGTTTAGAATACTTTTCTTGTGCCATTTATTTATTTATTTATTTTGGGTCCATTATGGGGCTTGAAATCTGGGCCTGGGTGCTGTCCCTGAGCTCTTCAGCTCAAAGCGAGCACTCTACACTTGAGCCATAGCACTATTTCCAGTTTCCTGCTGGTTAACTGAAGATAAGAATCTCACGGACTTTCCTGCCTGGCCTGGCTCTGAACTGAGATCCTCAGATCTCAGCCTCCTGAGTAAGTAGGATTATAGGGGTGAGCCACTGGCACCCAGCTTCAATTTACTTTTTAGTGAGAGGTTTTACAAGGATAATGATTGTAAAGTTTTTAACAGAATGCTTTACTTACTATATGAACAACAATACCAAAAAAAGAAAAGTATGTCCAGGCAGGTGTTGGTGTACACCTGTAATCCTAGCTATGCAAGAGGCTGAGATCAGAAGATTATGGTGTGAAGTCAGCCCACAGAGAACAGTCTATCTCGAAAATAACTAATAGGGCTGGGAATGTGGCTTAGTGGTTGAGTGTTTGCCTCGCATGTATGAAGCCCTGGGTTCAATTCCTCAGTACCACATACACAGAAAAAGCCAGAACTGGCACTGTGGCTCAAGTGGTAGAGTGCTAGCCTTGAGCAAAAGAAGCTCAGGGACAGTACACAGGCCCTGAGTCCAGCCCTAGTACTGGCAAACAATAAAAATAATAAACAAAATAACTAGCAAAAATTGGCTAGAAAAGCATGTCTCTAGTGGTAGAGCACCAATCAAGCAAGCAAGCTAAGTGGATACAAGGCCCTGAGTTAGAATCCTGCTTCATGACCAAAAAAAAAAAAGAAAAAGCCCAAATCCTTATGACATATACTGCTCTTTCCTCTACTTCAATTCTTTTTTTTTGGGTCCGGTTGTGGGGCCCGAACTCTGGGCCTGGGTGCTGTCCCTCAGCTCTTCAGCTCAAGGCTAGCGCTCTACCACTTGAGCCACAGCGCCACTTCCAGCTTTTTTCTTTTTGCTTATGTGGTGCTGAGGAATCGAACCCAGAGCCTCATGAATACAAGGCAAGCGCTCTACTACTGACCACCTTCCCAGCCCCTCTACTTCAATTCTTTACTCCTGAATAGTTTCATTCACCTAGATCTTGCTAAGTCCCACTCCTTCAAATTTTACCTATATCACCACCATCCAGATGAGAAGTTCTGCACCCCTTCTTCCCAACCAGGCTGGAGGCCTCCATCTAGGTTATACTTACCCCACACCACAATTGTCTATTATCTGCAAGTGGAATTTAGGGGAGAAAAAAATCCCAAGACTGGCTTTTGCAAAGTGACTTTTAAGTGCTGTTACTAGTGTCAAGTCAGTTACTTCATAGATCATGTTTTCTGGGTTGGGTTATGTAGGATATAGCAAAAGAGTTCTTACAAAATGACACTTTTCTCCCTGTTCTTCCACACCTTCACTGAGAAGTGGTCTCTCCAAACCTGTTTCCCCATCTTTACACTAGAGATCCTATTTCTTTTTTTTTTTTTTTTGGCTCTTTTCAGTTTATTGCATGAAGGAGTTACACTAGTCCAAGTTAAAAGCGGACCCCAAATGGTTACATTATACAAGCTGTGAGGTTTTTATTTTTTATTTTTTTATTTATTTATTTTTTGGTCCGGTCATGGGGCCTGAACTCTGGGCTTGGGCGCTATCCCTCAGCTCTTCAGCTCAAGGCTAGCACTCTACCACTTGAGCCACAGCGCCACTTCCAGCTTTTTTCTTTTTGCTTATGTGGTGCAATCGAACCCAGGGCCTCAGGCATGCAAGGCAAGCGCTCTACCACTGAGCCACCTTTCCAGCCCAGCTGTGAGGTTTTTAAACTTGTGACAAGGGACAGAAGGGAAATTCTACTCATTGCAAGGAAATCCTCACTTAAAAGCTTCAGTGAGCCATAAGCACTTTAAACCCATGAACCTTCAGCTGATCATCTTTAGCCAGTCCAATTTCTACCAGGAACTGGCATATGTTCTTGGCGCTGGTCACCCTGTAACTGAATTACTTCTCCATATTCTGGATGCTCAATTACAGTACCATTGCAGACAAATTTCTTCTTAAACGCCTTCACTAGTTTTTTTATGGTAATCATCAGCGATCCCTTGGACAGTAGTAAGGGTCTTCCTGCCGTTTCTCTGTTGAATTCTTTTTTTTTTTTTTTTTTTTTTTTGGGTCCGGTCGTGGGGCCTGAACTCTGGGTCTGGATGCTGTCCCTCAGCTCTTCAGCTCAAGGCTAGCGCTCTACCACTTGAGCCACAGCGCCACTTCCGGCTTTTTTCTTTTTGCTTATGTGGTGCTGAGGAATCGAACCCAGGGCCTCATGCATGCAAGGCAAGCACTCTACCACTGAGCCAACTTCCCAGCCCCTCTGTTGAATTCTTATATGGATATAATCCTCAGTGCCAGCAGGAAGCAGGTCATCACCCTTACTTGCATCAGCAAAGGGGTCGAAAGAGTGGAGGTTCTGGATAGCGGACATACAATGTCCTTTTCCTCGGTGGAAGCGGCCTGCGGAAAGCGGCTGCGGGGAAAAGGGGGGGGGGAACGGAGCCTCGGGAAGCGAGGGGACTCAAGGGGGAGGCAGCTGAGTCTCGGCGGCGGCTCAGTGACTGGGGTAGAGATCATATTTCTTATCTCACAGAAATGTGATAATTCTAAGGTCCATTCCTGGATGATGAGCAGACCGCACCCAATACCTGTATACCTAGAAGAGGTCACATCTGCAGCCCCTGAGGTCTCATCTGGAGCTGATGTGGCCACACCTTTCTCTCACCTGGTCCTACTTCCCTTTACCTGGACACACCTCTCCCTGCCTCTACCCTAGATAAGGCCTAACCCAGGGCCAGACACTCTCTTTGCCAGCTGCTTGGAGTGCCAACCTGGCCTGGTCCCAGCAGGTCTATTGAATAAACCTACCCCTGACCTGAATACCACGTGCGTGGTATGGTTCTTACTCGGCTACCTCTTTTTAAAAACCTAACAATTAGTTAGGAATGTTGCTTAGTGGTAGAGTCTAGCATGCATGAAGCTCTGGGTTTGATTCCTGAGTACCACAAAAACAGAAAAAGCCAGAAGTGGTGCCGTGGCTCAAGAGGTAGAGTGCTAGCCTTGAGCAGAAGCTCAGGGACAGTGCCCACACCCTGAGTTCAAGCACCAGGACTGGCAAAAAAGAAAATAAATGGGATAACTTAATGAGACCAATATGCATAAAAATGCCAGGCATGTAGTTTATATACATCAAAAAGAAGTTCAACCTGAGTCTCCCTCCAGATTCTCCCTTTCAACCAACACAGAAAGGCACTTGATAGCGGCTGGGTGAACAAACTAACTGGTGGCCCCTTCTGCACTCGCACCCGGGGTCGCAGCGGCGCCCGTCGCGCGCGGTAAGGGCTCCCCGCGCACTGACCCTCCCTCCCGGTCCCCCCCTTCCCACTCACCATGGCGCGCAAGGTGCAGCCGGAGGTCTCGCTGCCCCAGGCCCAGCAACTCACGCTTCTCAGAGTCGCCTCACCAGGAACCGGAAACAGCGGGACCGGAAGCAAGGCTCAGTAAGCGGAGGCGACATGACGTTGCGTGCGTAAGGCCCTTGGAGGCGTGGCAAAGCTACGCCCGCGCAGCCGGCTGGGGCCTGCTCTGCTCCCGCGGGAACGAGCGTCGTGGAGGTCGGCACGGCCGCCCCGCCCCGCCCCGCGGGAGGGCCACGCCCGTCCTCGCCCGGGGCGGGGCTCCGCTCGGGGTGGAGGTGCTGAGTCACTGGTCCGCTGCCCGCCCGCCCGCCCCGGTGAGCACCGACCGACCGCAGTGTCTTCAGGGGCGGGCCGCGGGCCGGGCTGCGCAGCTCCGGCTCGGAACCTCACCGCCAGGCGCGCCGCCCGCGTGGTCTCCGGACGGTAACCCCCGGCCCCCCCCGCGTGGTCTCCGGACGGTGACCCCCGCCCCCCCCCGCGTGGTCTGACGGTGACCCCCGGCCCCCCCCGCATGGTCTGAGGTGACCCCCGGCCCCCCCCGCGTGGTCTGACGGTGACTCCCGCCCCCCCCCGCGTGGTCTGACGGTGACTCCCGCCCCCCCCCGCGTGGTCTCCGGACGGTGACCCCCGCCCCCCCCCGCATGGTCTGACGGTGACTCCCGCCCCCCCCCGCGTGGTCTGAGGTGACCCCCGCCCCCCCCCGCGTGGTCTGACGGTGACCCCCGCCCCCCCCCCCGCGTGGTCTCCGGACGGTGACCCCCGCCCCCCCCACGTGGTCTGACGGTGACCCCCGCCCCCCGCGTGGTCTGACGGTGAACCCCGCCTCCCCCCCCCCGCGTGGTCTGACGGTGAACCCCGCCTCCCCCCCCCCCCCCCCCCCGCGTGGTCTCTGGCAGCTTCTCCTCCCGTTTTCGGGGGCCCTTTGGAAGCTGTAGCATCCACACTCTGAACCAGTTCTTTGGGTGATGCTGGCATGTGACCAGAGTCCCAGTCTGCACTGCCTAATCCTCAAACCTGCGGCTGTTACCTTCCAGGAAACGAACGCAAGTAGGTTTGTCTTGAGACAAAAAAATTTAGAACGACCTCAGCCTCACAATGGTAATATGAGCTCATAGTGATTCATAAAGGACTTCCTGAGTTCAAGTCCAGGTACCTGAAGAAAAACCAACCAGCAAAACAACGTACAAACAACACAACAAATTATAAAACCTAATAACCCCACCCTGAGGTGGGCTGGGCACAGCATCACAAGTAAAACAGCCAGGTACCTGTGGCTCGTGCCTATAATCCTAGCTACTCAGGAGAGTGAGATCTAAGCGGCACAGTACAAAGCCCCAAGAGGAGCTGTGGCTTTAGTCACAGAACACTAGTCTTGAGCAAAAAATAAAGTTCAGGGACAGCACTGTGTCCCTAAGTTCAAGCCCAAAGACTGGCAGCCAAACAATTCCCTATCCAAACCTGTGTTCCTCGTAGCTTCCAGTCCCTCCAAATTCCTCTTTAATGTGGCACTCATTCATGAAAATGTGAAACAAACAAAGAGAACTTTTAGTCAAACTCCCCTTCCTCCTCCAGCTTTATTGGAATAGTTTAAAATTACATTTTCTATTTTCTAGGACTCAGTTGCTTTTTTTCCATCTGACTTTTAAAAACTGATTACAGCAAATGAAACACAGTTGTCTAAGTGATATAGTATACAAAAATAACATCTTGATTTCTGTGAAAATGCATTTCTCTGCAATTCCTGAATAAATCCAAATTTTGCTAACTCTGAGAAACGATGTTCACTCTGGGTTTTTAGATTTAGTCTTTGAAAATGTGTGTTCTTAACCTTTGCCATCACCATCTGTATATCCAGCATCAGCGCTGTGAAAAGCTGTACTGGCTTAGGCTTTTATTCCAATTTCTCTCCTGCAGCCTTTAACTCGTTTGCCTTCTCATTTTGTTTACTCCCACTCAACTGTATGTTCTATGAGGGCCTGATACAGATGTTACTTGATGTTATTTAATAGCTACTGAGGTCAGACAATCCAAGGCCATCATTATGCTAAAATTAAAGTTATTTATGGAAGTTCATAGAAACTTCCAGAATTGGTTTCACCTCTTACATGGGAATACTTAAGAAACCCAGAATGGGCTTACTGGTCTGACACAATTCTTCCCATTCATCAATCCCTATTCACCAGTGGCACGGAAAGGGGGTTCTTTAACAAAGCATTATACATAACACCTCTACCAAACTAAACATAAACTTTTTTTTGTAGTTAAATGCAGAAAGTCGAGTTTTTTTTCCACCCCTTTCCTCCTTTTACACGGCAAGTAAAGCTCACTGGCCTGGGAGTAGCCTCTACCTGCCAACCTTGGGCCAGTGAAGAGGATTCAGAGAAAATAATACAACCATCAATCAGAAAAAGGAGGGGCGACAAAGGAAAATAATTAGGCTGTAGCCTCAATAGTGCATTCCCGTGCAAGATGCCCTGACTCGCCACAGCGGTAACAGTTGACTTCGCTTGTCTTGCTGCAATTGATGGCTACATGACCAGTTTCACCGCACCTAAAAAAAAGAAAGAATTTTCACAATGCTATTCAAGTAAGTAAAACACTGAGTCAGTACAGAGCAAAAAGCCATTAACAAATTAATACATTTCTCTTTAAGACTACAATTACTGCCGGGCACTGGTGGCTCACGCCTGTAATCCTAGCTACTCAGGAGGCTGAGATCTGAGGATCACAGTTCAAAGCCAGCCCGGGCAGGAAAGACTGTGAGACTCCTATCTCCAATAACCACCAGAAAACCGGAACTGGCACTGTAGCTCAAGTGGTAGAGCGCTCGCCTTGAGCTGAAGAGCTGAGGGACAGCGCCCAGGCCGAGTTCAAGCCCCACGACCGACAAAAAAAAAAAAAAAAAAAGACTACAATTACTTTTTTTTTTTTTTTTGTTCAGTCACGGCTTGAACTCTGGATCTGGGCGCTGTCCCTCAGCTCTTCAGCTCAAGGATAGCGCTCCACCACTTGAGCCACAGCGCCACTTCCAGCTTTTTCTGCTCATGTGGTGCAGAGAAACTGAACCCAGGGACTCATGCATGGAGGCAAGCACCCTACCACTGAGCCACCTTCTCACACCAAGAGTACAAGTACTTTTTGAAACAGGGTCTCACTATGTAGCCCATACTGACTTTAAGCTCAGTCTGCCTATCTTAGTCCAGAATGTTAGGCTTAAAGACATATGCCATCATACCCAACTAAGACTATGAATTGTTCTACTAATAAACAAGACTGGGTTGAGGCTCATGAGATAAAAAACGATTAGGTTCAAGGTCAGCACAGTAAAGTTATGAAAGCACCAGTGGCTTACATTTGTAAATCCTAACTACTCAAGAGGCAGAGATCTAAGGATTGTGATTCAACGTCAGCACAGGAAACTCCATGGGATTCTATCTCCAATTAACCAACAAAATGCTGGAAGTGGAGCTGTGGCTCCAGTGGTTAAGCACTAAAAGTTCAAACACAGCACCCAAGCCCTGAGGTCAATTTCAAAGACCAGCACAGAGACACTGTTAGGTGTGGTGACAGTCAAAAGCCTATGAATACAGCTTGTGGAAGGCTCTGGATGAGGAGGCTGGCCCAGGCCAAAAACCAGAGATTCTACCTGACTGCCTGCCTAGCAGAAGCAAAGCCCTCAGTTCAAGCCCCAATATCAATCAAAACAAGAGGAGGAGGAATGAGTTTAACAGGCACAGTGGCACATGCATGTAATCCCAGCACTGTGGCACTAGGATTCTAAGTTCAGGGCCATCCTGGGTTACATAGCCAGACCTTGTTTTACCACATACACACAGAAGGGAATGGTCCCCTACTAGGTAAGGTGGCTCTCTGCCTATAATCTTGGCTATTCTGGAGGCTGACAATAGGGTGAATGCCGTTTCTAAACAGCCCTGAAAAAAGAGACTATCCAAAAAGTAACCAGTGCTTTGGGAACTGGTGGCTCAAGTCTGTAATCCTAACTGGTCAAGAAAATAAAGTCTGAGGATAAAAGCTTGAAGCCAGCCTGACCAAAATAAATCCTTGAGACTCTTACCTCCAAATACAGCAAAATGGAAGTATGGCTCAAGTGGCAGAGCACCAGCCTTGTGCAAAAAAGTAAAAAGACACAAGGTTCTGAGTTCAACTGGAAGCAATAGCACAAAAACAAAATTTTAAGAAGTGTAATAAGGGGATATGCCTACCAAGGAGGCCCTGAGTTCACAGACACACACCATCTCTGCAATTGCAGTTGCTTCCAGAAACTGACACTTACCTGTAGCACTTCACTTTGGTGCAGTCTTTCTGAATGTGTCCAAATTCCCCACAAGAATAGCACTTCTGCTCATCCGCGTGGTCACAGTCACGAGCCAGATGGCCGGGTTTGCCACAGTTGTAGCAACACTGCTCTCGCTCCCTCTTGGGCTCCTTGCAGTCCTTGGCAATGTGGCCACCTCTACCGCAGTTATAGCAGGCTTCAACAATAAGGAAAAGAAGCAGACCAAGACTATAAAACCTTTAACAAAGTGGTATCATGTTCAAACTGTATGATGTGAAGCCTGCAAGGTAGAAATCCTTTCCAGGGTTACATGCAGTGGTACATGGTGTGTTCTGGGCCTAGGCGCTGTCCCTAAGCTCTTCAGCTCAAGGCTAGCGCTCTACCACTTGAGCCACAGCGCCACTTCTGGTTTTCTGGTAGTTTACTGAAGACAAGAGTCTCATGGACTTTCCTGTCCCTGCTGGCTTTTAAACTGTGATCCTCAGATCTGGGCCTCCTGAATAGCTGGGATAACAAGCATGAGCCAGTGGCACCTAGTGACATTTTCACTTCTAATTGTACAGGAGTAAGAAGTATTAAATATTTACCATCCTCCTGAAGATCACAATCCTTGGCAAGGTGACCAGACTCACCACAGCGATAACAGATGTCTGGAAGAGACGAGGAAACAAACTGGAAACCTAGTATGAGCAGAAACAAAAGAATTTGGCTAATTAGATCAGTCATGATACTAATGAATACTGCAGTATTTCAGAAATTTTTATATCGATAAAAATACCTCTATCCGAGGTAAAACCACCTCTGCCACGGCTTCTCATTCCACGACCCCGTCCTCCACCAGTAGGGCACTCCCTGGCCCAGTGGCCAGATCGTCCACACTTGAAGCACTCATTGCTGCTCATGGCTGCAGTTAAGAGCTTTGGAATATTAAAAATGACATTAAACTACTTAAAAATTTTCTTAGAAAAACAACATCTCTATCCAGACACTATACATTTTATACACTATATTAAATTTTTTGAAAAATCAAAATATGTCACATTTTATGATCTTCAAACTCATTAAGCTGAAACAAAAATAAGCAAATGTTACATTGCTGAGGTGATGGGATCTACAAAGTTGGAGTCAATAAAAATTTGGTAATAGACACTGATCAAGATGCCCTGCACATATCAATTGGCAAGCCGAATTGAAACTTTTTTTTTTTTGATGGGTCATGGGGCTTGAACTCTCGCCTCAGCTCTTCAGCTCAAAGTGAGCACTCTACCGCTTGAGCCACAGCACCACTTCCAGTTTTCTGGTAGTTAATTCCTTTCTTGTTGGGGCTGGCTTTGAACAGTGATCCTCAGATCTCTGCCTCCTGAGCAGCTAGGACAACAGGCATGAACCAGAGGCACCTGGCTGAAGCTTCTTTTAGAACTACTTAAAAGGAATTCATCGTAGCGCCTCATCCCAGGTCTAGCATAACTGACATACTGACATGGTTATAAGCCTCATTTTGTCCAACCAGATACTGATCACAAAATCTGAATAAACCAAACTAAGGAAGCTACAAATGAATTCTGTGTGTAATGTCAATAAAGAAAAATTATCTCATCTGAAGCATCTGCTTGCAAAATAAGGTAGTTTTTTGTTTGGTTTTTTGGGTCCGGTCTTAGGGCCTGAACTCTGGCCTGGGCACTGTCCCTCAGCTCTTCAGCTCAAGGCTAGCGCTCTAGCACTTGAGCCACAGTGCCACTTCCAGCCACTTCCAGCTTTTTTTTTTTCCTGCTTATGTGGTGCTGAGGAATCGAACCCAAGGCAAGCACTCTACCACTGAGCCACCTTCCCAGCCCCAGTAAGGTAGTTTTTAAACTATGTTAAAAGACATGTAACTGTAGTGCTTGCCTAGCATGCATGAAACCCTGGGCTTGATTCCTCAAGTATCACAAACAGAAAAGGCCTGGGTTGGCACTATGGCTCAATTGGTAAAAGTGCTATCCTTGAGCAAAAGAAGCTTAGGGACAGTGCCCACACCCTGAGTTAAAGCCCCAGGACCGGCAAAAAAAAAAAAAGACACGTAACCTATTTCGGCCACACACCAATAGCTTCAAGGACTGGGGTTCAAATCCGACCCAAAAGACTCTTACCAATTAACTAGCCCTAAGTAGAGGCATGACTCAACAGCACTGGTACAGAAAGGGTAGGGGGATATGAACACATTAGAAAGTATACCCAAGTATTAATAGTCCATAGTACTAGAGAACACTTGTATTTTTCTCTTCATCTTTCCAACGTTTCCAATCTTTTAAAGTAAAGCTATTTGAAATTTATTTCAAACTAGACTCCTTGTCATCTCTTAAAAATAAAACAACCACTAGGCTGGGTGCCGGTCACTCAAGAGGCCGAAATGTGAAGATTGCAGTTTAAACCGAGGCCCAGCAAGGAAGTCTCTGAGACTCTTATCTCCAATAAACCACCAGAAAACCAGAGGTGGTGCTGTGGCTCAAGAGGTAGAGCACTAGCCTTGAGCTGAAGAGCTCAGGGACAGCGCACAGGCCCAGAATTCAAACCCTAGAAGAAAAAAAAAGAAACCCACTAATGCAAATATTTTATACTTCTGTAACAACCTAAAGATAATGTAAGGCTATTTTAAAAATAGAATAGAATGGAATGAGAAGTTTGTATACCCCATTTCCATATTTAAATATTTTCTGTGGCTCAAGGGGTAGAGTGCTAGCCTTGAGCAAAAGCTTAAGGACAGTGCCCAGGCCGGGAGTTCAAGCCCAAGGATTGGCAAAAAAAAATCAGTTTTTAAAGATAAAAATAAGGGCTGGGAAGGTGGCTCAGTGGTAGAGCGCTTGCCTTGCATTCCTGAGGCCCTGGGTTCGATTCCTCAGCACCACATAAGCAAAAAAGAAAAAAAAAGCCAGAAGTGGCACTGTGGCTCAAGTGGTAGAGTGCTAGCCTTGAGCTGAAGAGCTGAGGGACAGCGCCCAGGCCCGGAGTTCAGGCCCCACGACCGGACCCAAAAAACAAAACAAAAATAAAGATAAAAATAAATATCACAAAGACATTATTAAAGCTTTTAAAGTCTTTCAGTAGGATTAAATGTTTTTCCAAACTACCTTCTTTTTTTGGCCAAGCCAATCACAAACAGTGAATAAACTGTCATTTTTTTGTTTTGTTTTTGTTGGTCGTGGAGCCTGAACTCTCAGCTCTTCAACCTTTTCTGATCATGTGGTGCTGAGGAATCGAACCCAGGGCCTCATGCATGCAAGGCAAGCACTCTACCACTGAGCCACCTTTCCAGCCTAAACTATGATTTAAAACAAAACAAAACAAAACAAAACATGGGCAAACTAACAATTCCCACTTCATTTTAGAGGCATGTTATTTCTCCTAGAAGGTAGGACCTTACATACAACTTCAATTGAAAGTTCTTTAGAACTAAGAATTAGGGCACCATGCTTGACTGTGACTGACCCTGACTGGATTTTCCTCAACTGTCTGTCATGTCCTTTTCCAAATAAGGGACAACTCTATAAAAGATTGTGAACACATACCGAGCCTAGAACTCCCCCTTTCTATTTACTAAGACTGAAGACACTATTACCTGACTGACTACATGCATCATTATTAATCTAAATCCTAACAATATACACTTAGTCATCATACAACTCAGTATTTCAATTGCTTTTGGAGAGGACTTACGTGTCATCTGTGGAATGATGCAACGGTCAAATAGTAACAATACTACTATACCTTAAAAGAATCAATGTGTTTTCAATTATGTACTAAGAGTACAACCACTGAAATTCAGCTTTCTGATAGTTAACCTTCTGTGTAAAAGGATTTCCAGGATCCAAGGCTTCAACTCTGGGAGATATTAAGGCCCAGCATAGGAAAGATAATCCTAATAAAAAAAGAAAAACACCAGATGCTGGTGGCTCACACCTGTATGTAATCATAGCTACTCAGGAGGCTAGGATCTGAGAACATCAGTTCAAAGCCAGCCCAGCCAGGGAAGTCTGTTCAGATTCTTATCTCCAATAAACTACTCAGAAAAAGCCAGAAGTAGCACTGTGACTCCAGTGGTACAACACTAGCCTTTAGCAAAATAGCTCAGAGACACAGCTGAGGCAGGCCTCAGCAATTACCAAAAAAAGAGAGGGACAAGTATAGAGGTGTGAGTGATAGCAAGGTTTGGAAGGGGGAGAAAACACCCAAGAGAGAAGTAACTTCCACTTTTTTGCTTGTTTTAATTATTGGAGACAGTATATCCTGTAGCACATGTTGGCCTTGGTGCCTCAACTCCACAGTGTTGAGATTGCAGGAATTATACTACATACGTGGCTTTAACTTGCACCTTGTAATGTTCTTTTCTGAGATTTTAATCACTAATAAACTTCTAAATAAAACCCAGTAAAGGCAAAAAAAATCCAATAACGTTTTGAGTATTTCAAATTATCTAATATAATCTCTGCCAAGAGGGTAAGAAATTTCCATCAGAAATCACTAAAAGTTAGCACTCAGGCCAGGATCCTCAATTTATTACCTACGCTCTATTAATCCAAAACTTAACCATCTAGTGTAGATATGTATCTACTTAACTACTTTTCTCATTTTTCCCCAACACAGCTGAATATTCATATTTGCATACTGTATATCCTTTATTTACCCCAAGCTCAGGATTATCCCTGCTTCATTGTAGTTAGTCCAGTGTTTATAGACTACTATGGTGATTTTTTCCTGACTGTTCTATGTTGCTCCAGGAAGTTTGGTATCCTAACATACTACTGAAAAATGTTGCTGTTCTAGTAAATTGCAAATACAATAAGAGAAAGCAAGACAAATTCTGCATTTCCTGTGTTTCGACCAAACTATGGAAAAACATTAATATCTGATAGCAACTCTATTCTTACCCACAGCCACATTTACTGCCTGACTTGGTTAATTACATCCATGTCTTGACCTGAAGGGTCTTAATCTACTATAAGCCATGAATTAAAATGTCACCCTCTCAAATTTACTTAGTGTACCTTCACACAGCTTTTCTAAATCTGAAGACATTACTATCCTTAACTCTCTTTACAAAGGGTACCATAAACACTGGCATCTTCATTTTCCAGGTTAATAGCTTCGTTTATAATGATGGAATCACCTCTAGATGATCATTACTGCACTTTCATATTCCTAACCAAATTCTTTTACTTACAACCTGTATTTTGGTGCCACAAGCTCTCTTTTTTTTGGGGGGTCCGGTTCTGGGGCCTGAACTCTGGGCCTGGGCGCTGCCCTGCAGCTCTTCATCTCAAGGCTAGCACTCTACCACTTGAGCCACAGTACCACTTCCAGCTTTTTCTTTTTGCTATGTGGTGCTGAGGAATCGAACCCAGGGCCTCAGGCATGCAAGGCAAGCGCTCTACCACTGAGCCACCTTCCCAGCCCCCAAGCTCTCATTTTATTATCCCAAGTTTTCTACAATGCGGGAATCCTGTATAGCTTTTTTTCTTTTTTGGTAGGTCGTGGAGCTTGAACTCTGAGCCTGTACACTGTCCCTCAGCTCTTCAGCTCAAGAATAGTGCTCTACCACTTGAGCCACAACGCCACTTTCGACTTTGTTTGCTTATGTGGTGCTGAGAAATTGAACCCAGGGCCTCTTCATTCATGCAAGGCAAGCACTCTACACTGAGCCACCTTCCCAGCCCTGTCTAGCTCCTTAGACTCTCTCAATGGCTTTCTCTCTTATTGCAGCAACCTTTGACATGGACACAGTATGAGTTAAGACAGATGCCTCTTTCGGGTTCATCACATAGCAGGTCAGATGCCTTGGTGTTAAGTCTTCTGGCTCTCCACTTCCAGGAGGCTTAGGACAGGAAAGGAGCCAACAATTTTTTGCTATTTTTTAAGCTATCACTCCTGTAGGAAAAGAAAAAAAGCAAAAATCTTCCTGTTGTCAGTATGAGCCAATAGACCAATGACTCCAATTAGTAAAACATTGAGTGGTTTCATTGCTTCTAAGGGATCAGTCTGTCCCCTTCCCATATACCTGCTACACATTAGGTTTTAAAATGGTAAAATAAAGCTAATCATAAATCAATTACAAGGTTCACTTATGACACCTTATAAAACAAATCACATTGCCAGTTTCAGATGTTCAATTGCCAGGGATAATAAATGCTCCTTGGTCTTCCACTGATGGGTTGAAAGCCTTTTACAGATTACACCTGTTTGGAACAACCTTTTTGGATATCAATAATCAGACAGTCCTGAGTGAGGTTGATAGGGTATAAGCATAATAGCTTCACTGAAGGACACAGCTCCCCATAATCTACTGTCATCCTGTAGATGGATGGGTGTGTATGTGTACACACAGGTCTTAAACTCAAGGTCTCTGCACTATCCTTTTTTTTTTTTTGGGGGGGGGGTCCGGTCGTGGGGCCTGAACTCTGGGCCTGGGCACTGTCCCTCAGCTCTTCAGCTCAAGGCTAGTGCTCTACCATTTGAGCCACAGTGCCACTTCCGGCTTTTTTTTCCTGCTTCTGTGGTGCTGAGGAATCGAACCCAGGGCCTCAGGCATGCAAGGCAACCACTCTGCCACCGAGCCACCTTCCCAGCCCCCCCCCCCTTTTTTTGGTCATGAGGCTTGAACTCTGGGCCTGGACAGTCTCTGAGCTCCTCAGCATAAAGAGCTCTACCACTTGAGCCACAGCGCCACTTCCGGTTTTCTGTTAGTTCACTGGAGATAAGTCTCACAGACTTCCTTCCCAGGCTGGCTCTGAAGCGTGATCCTCAGATCTCAGCCTCCTGGGTAGCTAGGATCACAGGCGTGAGCCACAGGGCACTGGGCTCATCTCTGAGCTTTTTTTGTTCAAGGCTAGAGCTTACCAGTGAAGACACAGCTTCACTTTTCAGCTTTTTGGAGGTTAATTGGAGATAAAGTTTCAGGACTTTCCTGCTCAGCTGGTTTTGAACCACCATCAGTTCTCAGTCTCCTAAGTAGCTAGAACTACAGGCCAGCACCTGGCTGTAGATATTTTAAACTCACATTTGAAGATCTACTTTTGGACTTGGGGTTGCCCAAGCTTTAGCTGACATTAATGTGTATAAAAAAAAAAAAAAAAAAAAGAAAAATCCAAAAGGGAACTTAGAAGTTAAAATGGTCTCCAAGAACTGTAAATAATTGAAGAAAAAAAAATTACAGTTTTAATTCAGCCCTTGGGATATAGATATCCCATTTATACTCTACTTCACCAAAAGCTCCTTTTACACAACATTCAAGCTTGTGTTTAGGATTGTAGCAGTTGTTTGGTAAGCCTTAACAGGGTTAATGACCACAACATTTAAAAAAGTTGCATAGGTAGAAAGAAAAAAAGATTTAACAACTACATCTCTGGAACTTTTTAAAAGTCTCACTCTCAAGTTATATTTTGAGTAAACAAAACTGGTAATCCAAAAACAACTCACTGATTTAAATACCAAATAGATACTTTCTTCTCCAAAATAGGATTGAACAGGAAAAGAGGGGGGTCATAGTTTCAAGTTTAATTTGAGGTCAAAATGGAGGTGTGGTCCTTTAAAGGATGTCAGTTTTCAAGAGTACTGGCTCATCTTGCCTGTTTTGTGGGTGCGTGCTGATGATACATGATCTGAAGGCACAGATGATTCCAGAACGTTTCCTTTATCGAAGACCCCCAAGACCAGATGAAGTCACTTCCTTTGCAAGTACCTATGGCTGTGGCCGTGTGCTGCACATGTGGCCCAAGTAGAAGACTTTCGATACCCAGACCGCGCGCGGGTGGTCCCGCCGTCCCGAACGGTTTCCCCGCTCCGGGAGCTCTGGATGGGCCCAGCTACGCTTCGCGCTTCCTCCGGCGTTTCCCAGAAATGCCGCCGGCTGGTGCTGCTCGAGGCCTCCCGGCGAGTGCGCGGCGCCCCCGGCGCCGGCCGGCCCGAGGCCCGGCGGCGGCCCTGGCTCCGCGCTCCAGAGCCGGTCGCGGCCCGAGCTCGCGGGAGGGGCCTCCGCCAGGGAGGCTCCCGGCGCCCGGACTTCCGGCGGCTTCCCGCGGACCCTCGCCCGAGGCCCCAGCGGCCTTGGCACTCGGCCCGGCCGCCGGCGCGCGAGCGCCCAGCGCGGCCTCCGTCCGCGACCGGCTCCCCACCGCCGGCCGGGCCGGGCCCGCCGCTCCCCGCCCGGCCGCCCTCCACAGGCTCCCGCCAAGCCGCCCTCAGCGCCCCGGCCCGCGACCCGGACCCTGCGGGACCTTCATCCGAGAGCCGCGGCCCCCGCGCCGGGCCTGCGGCCTGGCGGGGCCTGGGCGCCGGGACGGGCCCCGGAGCGCGGCGGGGCGGCCCTCAAGCTCGGCCCGGGGCGGCGGGGCGGCCCTCAAGCTCGGCCCGGGGCGGCGGGGCGGCCCTCAAGCTCGGCCCGGGGCGGCCGGGCGGCCCTCAAGCTCGGCCCGGGGCGGCCGGGCGGCCCTCAAGCTCGGCCCGGGGCGGCGGGGCGGCCCTCAAGCTCGGCCCGGGGCGGCGGGGCGGCCGGGCGGCCCTCAAGCTCGGCCCGGGGCGGCGGGGCGGCCCTCAAGCTCGGCCCGGGGCGGCGGGGCGGCCCTCAAGCTCGGCCCGGGGCGGCGGGGCGGCCGGGCGGCCCTCAAGCTCGGCCCGGGGCGGCGGGGCGGCCCTCAAGCTCGGCCCGGGGCGGCGGGGCGGCCCTCAAGCTCGGCCCGGGGCGGCGGGGCGGCCCTCAAGCTCGGCCCGGGGCGGCCCGCCTGACGCAGCAGGGCGCAGGCCGAGGCGCGGCCGCCATCGCGCCGCGCCGCGCCGCTCCGACCGCCCTGTTCGGCCTCGGCGCGCCCCGCCCGGCGGACTCCTCAGCACGGCCCTCACCCGGGGCCCTCACCTTCGGCGTCGGAGCGGCCGCGGCGGCGGAGACTCGGACGCAGGCCCGGGAACAGCGACTCGAAAGGCAGTGGCTGTTTATTTTCAGGGTCCTTGCCTGCGCCACACGCGGGTCTGCACACGGCCCCACACACGCCGCTGCGCACGGCTCTCCTCCGCCTCGCCCACGCGGCCAATCAGCGCGCAGAGCTCGGCCGGCCAATCGGAGCCAGCCGCGGAGAGCACCGCCTGGCGAGACCGCGGCGTGAGGCGCCGGGGGGCGGGGCGGTTCCTCCTGCGCGCGCCGCCGCGGCCTCTCCCGTGGTGCCACGCGCGCAGCCTTTCCCGCCCAGAGCCGAGGCGCGGCCGCCCCCCCTCCCGCCGCCGCCGCCGCCGCCGCCCGTAGCTCCCCTCCCTCCCCTTCTCCTCCCCCCCTCTCCCGCCCTTCTCCCTCCCCCTTCTCCCCTTCCCCTTCTCCCCCTTCTCACCTCCTCTTTCTCCCCCTCCCCTTCTCCTTCGCCCTTCTCCTCCCCTCATCCCAGGCCAGATGGATGTGGGGGGATGGGGAGGTGGACGGGAGAGCACGGAGGTAGACTGGAGTTGATGGGAGGGGAGGGGGAGGGGGAGGGGGCCTGGTATGGTGGATAGGAGGGGTGGGGCCAGGGATGGTTTCTTTGTGGGCCTGTGACCCCAGGGGTTCGGGGCTAACAGCCATTCCCTCTGGCAGATTGGCTTGGGCTTTGGATGCAGCCTTTCCTCCCCCAGACACAGCATAGGTTCGTGTATTGGAGCTGTGGGGATTCTGGGACCCCGTGTTCCACTTGAGTTCTGGGTTTGGAACTAAAACATCTCATTTTGGAGTGTGTGCCTGAACTCTGGGCCTGGGTGCTGTCCCTCAGCTCTTCAGCTCAAGGCGAGCGCTCCACCACTTGAGCCACAGCGCCACTCCCGGTTTTCTGAGTGGTTCATTGGGGATAAGAGTCTCAGGGACTTTTCTGCCCAGGCTGACATTGAACCGCCAGCCTCAGATCTCAGCCTCCTGAGTATCTAGGATGACAGGTGTGAGCCACCAGTGCTCAAGTGGAATGGCTTTTTTATTAGAAGCAAAAAAGAAAAAAAAAGGTGGAAGATTTTCAAGTCTCTAGCACTCCAAAAGGTACTGAAGTAACTACAGTCTCATGCAAAGAGTGCCTTTCTTGTCACTATCAGCTCCATACTGTGGCTAGGTTGTTCCAGTAAGGGACTTTTCCTTCATTCCACTGAGGACTTCAAAGTACTGAAAGGATAAGCATTAAAAAAAGGGGGGGGGCTGGGAAGGTGGCTCAGTGGTAGAGCACTTGCCTTGCATGCATGAGGCCCTGGGTTCGATTCCTCAGCACCACATAAGCAAAAAGAAAAAAGCCAGAAGTGGTGCTGTGGCTCAAGTGGTAGAGCGCTAGCCTTGAGCTAAAGAGCTGAGGGACAGCGCCCAGGCCCAGAGTTCAGGCCCCATGACCGGACCCAAAAAAAAAAACAAAAACAAAAACAGGTGCCTGTGGCTCACACCTTTAATCCTAACTACTCAGGAGGCTGAGATCTGAGGATTTTGGTTTAAAGCCAGCCCAGACCAGAAAGTCCATAAGACACTTGAGCTGAAGAGCTGAGGGACAGTGCCCAGAACCAGAGTTCAGGCCCCATGATCCGACCCAAAAAAAAAAAAAAAAAGTTAGGAGCATGGAAGTGGCGCTGTGGCTCAAGCGGTAGAGCTCTCACCTTGAGCTGAAGAGCCCAGGAATAGCAACGCCCACGCCCAGAGTTCAAGCCCCATGACCGACAAAAACAAAACATCAGGAGCAATGTCCAGGCCCTGAGTTCAAGCCCCTGTACCAACACATACACAAAATAAAAAATTACATAAGTGGGACCACACAGTATGTAGCCTTTTTAAAATATATTCTGTTGGGGCTGGGAAGATGGTTCAGAGATAGAGTGCTTGCCTTGCATGCATGAGGCCCTGGGTTCAATTCCTCAGCACCCCATAAGCAGAAAAAGCCAGAAGTGGCACTGTGGCTCAAGTGGTAGAGCGCTAGCCTTGAGCTGAAGAGCTGAGGGACAGCGCCTGGGCCCAGAGATAGGTCCCACGACTAACAAAAAAAATTAAATAAAAATATTGGGTTATACAGTTATATAGAGGGGTACAGTTACATGCATCAGGTAAAGGGTACATTTCTCTTTGGACAGTGTCGCCCCTCCCTCAGTGTGGAGCCTTTAGAGGTTATTCTACTTCCTAAGGCACACTTCTCTGGGGTTCCACACATGTCATTTGCATACACCAATAATCTGGTTTTTTGTTTTTTGTCAATCATGGGGCTTGAACTCTGTGTCTGGGCACTATCCCTCACCTCTTCAGCTCAAAGTGAGCGCTATACCACTTGCACCACAGCAACACTTCTGGTTTTCTGAATGGTTTATTGGAGATGAGTCTCATGGACTTTCCTGCTCAGGCTGGCTTTGAACCATGGTCCTCAGATCTCAGCCTCTTGAGTAGCTAGGATGACAGGTGTGAGCCACCGGTGCCTAACTATAATCTATTTCTTTTATTGTTAATATTACATAGTGTATACATTCTTTACTGCTCATGAAGGACCTTGGTGTTATTTCTGATTTTTTACTATTACAAATAAGTTATAAATATTCATGAGCAAGTCTCTGTGTAAATGTAAGTTTCCACTTGGCATTTCATTTCTTTCATTTAGTATGTCCCAGATCACAAATAGAATTGAGCATCTTTCATTAACTAGGTTCAGACTTTCCACTTTGAGAACAGCTTACAGTTCTCCCCCCCCCAGGTTGTCTTTTTCTTACTAGTTTGTTAGTAGTTTTTAAAAAATTTATTGAGATTAGGTGATTACATAAATTTCACATATTTCACAGTATTGTGGAATAGTGATAAAGTCACGAACACATTTTAACCTTCACAAGGCAAATTGTCATTATCATGGTTTTTAGTGGTTTTGTTTGTGATGCTAGGGATAGAACCAAGGCTTTTACTCATGCTAGACAAGTGTTTTTGTGTTCTGAATTGTTCATCTTTTGTCAGTTATAAGGTGAGATTATATGTGTTGATATTTTAATGGTCATTGTTTTTCAAAGTATTGAAAAGTTTAGAGCAAAGTACCAGTGCCTCATACCCAAAATCTTAGCTACTTATTAGGCTCTGGTCCAGATGATAGAGGCTTGAAGCTAGCCCCAGCAAAAAAGTTTGAAAAATCTCTTGTTTTTGATCACTACTACTACCAAAAATGAAAAGACAGCCGGGCGCTGGTGGCTCACGCCTGTAATCCTAGCTACTCAGAAGGCTGAGATCTGAGGATCGCGGTTCAAAGCCAGCCCGGGCAGGAGAGACCGTGAGACTCCTATCTCCAATAAAACCACCAGAAAACCAGAAGTGGCGCTGTAGCTCAAGTGGTAGAGCGCTTGCCTTGAGCTGAAGAGCTGAGGGACAGCGCCCAGGCCCAGAGTTCAAGCCCCATGACCGACAAAAAAAAAAAAAAAAAGAAAAAGAAAAGACAAGCCAGGCGCTAGTAATTCATACCTGTCATTCTAGCTACTCAGGAGGCTCATCTGAGGATCATAGTTCTAAGCCAGACTGAGCAGAAAAGTCTGTGAGGCTCTTATCTCCAGTAAACCACCAGAAAACCAGAAGTGGGGCTGTGGCTCAAGTGGTAGAGCGCTAGCCTTGAGCAAAAGAGCTCTGGAGCAGCGCCCAGGCCCTGAGATCAAACTGACAACCAACAAAAAAAGCAATACAAAAAGTGGTGGTTGAAGGCATAGCACAGTTGGTAGAGCACTAAATACTGAGCGAAAGCAGCAGTACCATGTTCAACACAGTCTCAGACCTAAAAAGGAGACTAACGTTTAAAATCAATGCAAATTTCGTGAAACATGTTTATTTCAGGGGGGTTATTCATTGTGATTTTTAGACAATGATGTACCCCACACGTCATAGACTTCATTTCCTTTGCATCATTAAGTATCAGCTGCATGTTTTCTGCAAATTGGTGTGTTCAGTGCCAGGAAGAGTCTATAAAAACTTGTAGCTTTTTGAAGGCAGATGCCATCTTCCTTTAAGTTTGTTTGGTAGCAAATGCTTTCCCTCATGTTTTAAAGCATCAGTTGTGTTTACTGCATTGCTAAACCAGTCATGTTTTCCAGTCTTTCAACCAGCTCTGGGAAAATGCTGACATCACCAGTCTTCTTCCCCAGCCCTGAAGCCAGAGTTTATAATACTGACTCATCCTTCAGCCAACCACAGAAAATGCTGATTATTCCAGTACAGTCCATGCTTACAAAGTGACTTTGAAAGAGGAAATCGCCAGTGTGATTTCAGGTAACAGGCAGAGTTTTCTCAAAGCCAGTGTGATCTCAGGTAACAGGCAGGGTTTTCTTTCCTTTCTCATCTATTCAGCTGCTGCTGCTTTCCCCCTTGGCAGAAGAAGCCACAGTTCTGCAAGCCTGGCCATGCAGTTGTGGCCTGTGCAGGCTGGTGGGGAAGTTCTGTCCTGAGCAGTGACAGCGACTCATCCTCCTGGTCTACACTGAGGGAGCCAGGCTGGGACTTGGGGTTCATCTGTAACAAACTAGATAGCTGGGCTAGCCAACTCAGACATTGGCTCTCATCTCAACAAATTACCCTGTAAAATGTCTCCTGGGCCAATTTCCTTCCCTGCTTTATTTGTTTGTTTAGTACTGATCCTGGAGCTTGAACTCAGAGCTTGGGCACTGTCCCTGAACTTTTTTGTTGTTGCTGTTGATTGTGGGGCTTGAACTCTGGGCTCAGGTGCTGTCCCTCAGCTCTTCAGCTCAAGGAGAGTGAACGCTCTACCAGTTGAGCCACAGCACCACTTGGGTTTTCTGGTGGTAACAGGAGCTAAGAGTCTCAGGGACTTCCTGCCTAGGATGGTTGTGAACGTCCACCCTCAGATCTAAGCCTCCTGAGCAGCTAGGATTATAGATGTGAGCCACCTGTGCCTGGCCCTTAACTTCTTTTTTAGATTCTTGCCTTCCCCATTTCATGCAATGAGTCTCTAAGGTAGGAGTGTGACTCAGTAGTGAGCATTTGCCTAGGACACATGACACTGAGTTTTCTCCATAGCACTACAAAGAGGGAGAAGGAAGCCAGGACCAGTGGCACGCCTGTCAGGCTAGCTACTCAAGAGGCTGAGATCTGAGGGTTGCAGTTCAAAGCCAGCCCAGGTAGGGAAGTCCACAAGACTCAACTCCAATAAGTTACTCAGAAAAAGCCAGAAGTGGGGCTGTGGCACAAGTGGTAGAGCACAAGCTTTGAGCACAGACAGGTTCAGGAACAGTGCCTGGGCCCAGAGTTCAAGCCCCAGAGCTAGCAAAAAAAAAAAAAAAAAAAAGACAGTGACTCTAAATGTTACTAATGTTTAATGTTTATGATCTATCTCAAAAGAACTGTGCTCTGGGGGACACAGAATCCAGACAGAGACCTCGGACTGGGAAGTTGGCTCAGTGGTAGAAGCGCTTGCCTTGCATGCCTGAGGCCCTGGGTTTGATTCCTTAGCATCACATAAGCAAAAACAAAAAAAGCCGGAAAGTGGCGCTGTGGCTCAAGTGGTAGAGCGCTGGCCTTAAGCTGAAGAGCTGAGGGACAGCGCCCAGGCCCAGAGTTCAGCCCTACGACCGGACCCAAAAAAAAAAAAAAAAAAAAAAAAGAATCCAGAGACCTCTAGATTGAACCAACGAGGGCAGGTGAGCAACTATTTTGTATATCCCTTTCTCCTTTCAGGTGCCCACACCTGGAATCTAGACCCCTGAGGGCTTCCTGGTCTGTCAGGACCTTCCCTTCCCTCTTCCAGGTAGAACCACCACAGTCAGTCAGACAGGGAGTAACCTGCATTCCCATGTCCTTTGTCCATAAAGGGTCAACCATCATTTCTGGAGAAATAATTACATCATACAATATTGAGGCAATTTTCATACCTTTGTCGCCTCATGTAGCTATTACAGAAACCTTATCAATTCCTGCACAATTTCAATAAGTATGATTGATATTTAAGTAAGAGGCACTATGGTCCTAAAGTTCTCTTGGATGGTATATGGCAAGGCGCTGGCTGATATAGTTGCATCATATGGGAATAAAGACCCATTTCCAGTTTCCTTCAGTCCCTCACTTCATCTCCAGGAAAGAGTCTCAGTCTGGGAATAGTTGTCTTTTTTTTTGGTTTTGGTTTTGGCTTTTGGTTGGTCATGGGAGCTGAACTCTGGGCCTGGGCGCTGTCCCTCAGCTCTTCAGCTCAAGGCTAGCGCTCTACCACTTAGCCACCTTCCCAGCCCCAAACTGTATTTTCTTGTTTATTTCAATTAGCATTGGATCCTCCAAGCCCATCCATATTGTAGCATATTTCAGAATTTTTTTTTTTTTTTTTGCCAGTCATGGGGCCTGAACTCGGCCTGGGCGCTGTCCCTCAGCTCTTCAGCTCAAGGCTAGAGCTCTACCACTGGAGCCACAGCACCACTTCTGGCTTTTTCTGTTTATGTGGTGCTGGGGAATCGAACCCAGGGCCTCATGCTTGCAAGGCATGCACTCTACCGCTGAGCTACCTTACCAGCCCCTTCAGAATATTTTTTATCCTTTCATTTTGCTTCAAATTAAAACAAGTAAACCCTTTTTTACATAAATGCACCAAGGTAACAGAACACCAGAGTGCAGCCCAGAATAGCCTCTGGCACAGCCTGTGTGTGCTGGTCTTTGGCCTGTCCCCGAGGCTGCCTGAGCAAGGATGGTGTTTGGAACAAGGAGCTCTCAGCTGGATCTATTGACTGCCAGATAAGTTGCAGAACATTATTTAGTTTTCTTTGCCCAAAGAGAATCTAAATTGTGCTGAATCAGAGGAATTATAAACTGTGTTGGCTTTTAGATATTTCACTTTATTTCCTGGATGCTCAAACAATAAGCACAAGTTTAAAACTGCTTTTCTGAAAAATAAATACAAATGAGTTGACAAAGTTTGCATACAAACTACCTCAGACTTTCAAGTCTAGGACTCAAGTGGTAGAGCCCTAACCATGAGCAAAAATTTCAAAGAGCTAGAGCATTGGTGGCTCAATTCTACAATCCTAGGTACTCAGAAGGCTGAGATCTGAGAATCACAGTTTGAAGCCAGCCAGGGCAGAAAAGTCCCCTAGACACTCAAAAAGCCACTCAAAAAGCTAGATGTGGAGCTGTGGCTCAAAGTGGTAGAGCAAGCCAGCTGCTGGTGGCTTACACCTGTAATCCTAGCTATTCAGGAGGCTGAAATCTGAGGATCATGATTCAAAGCCAGCATGGACAGGAAAGTCCTGAGACTTTTTTTTTTAGGTCGGTTGTGCCACTTCCAGCTTTTTCTGCTTATGTGGTGCTTGGGAATCAAACCCAGAGCCTCATGCATGCAAGGCAGGCACTCTACCACTGAGCCAACCAGAAAACCAGAAGTGGTGCTGTGGCTCAAGTGGTAGAGCACTACCCTTGAACTGAAGAGCTCAGGGACAGCACTCAGGCCCAGAGTTCAAGCCCCAAGACCCACAAAAAAAAAGGGGGGGGTAGAGCACCTTGAGCAAAAGATCTCAGAAATAGCACCCAATCCCCAAATGCAAGCTCTACAACCAACAAAAAGTAAAACAGTAACTGATGGTACTTCTAGAAATGAAGCTTCTTACAGTGGGTTAGGATAAAAGCCATGTCTTTGTAAAATGTCAAATTTTGTTTTGTTTTGTTTTGGTTTTTGGTCGTGGAGCTTGAACTCTGGGCCTGGGTACTGTCCCTGAATTCTTCAGCTCAAGGCGAGCGCTCTATGTATGCTTGAGCCATAGCACCACTTCCGGTTTTCTAGTGGTTTATTGGAGATAAGAGTCTCACGGTCTTTCCTGCCTGGGCTGGCTTTGAACCATGATCCTCAGATCTCAGCCTCCTGAGTAGCTAGGATTACAGGCGTGAGCCACCAGGGCCCGGCTTATTTATTGGTTTTGAACAAAGAGATAATCTCCAAAAGTATAAGTTGTGGAAGATAAAAGGCAGTTTGATTGCTTCATCAAAATATCCAATGAGCCCAGAATGGTGGCCACACTTCTAATCCTAGTGCTTAGTAGCTAATCGGGGATTGCTAAGAGGCCATGGATCACATAGTAAGACCTCATCTCAAAAATAAATAGAGGGGGCTGGGAAGGTGGCTCAGCAGTAGAGCACTTGCCTTGCATGCATGAGGCCCTGGGTTCAATTCCTTAGCACCACATAAGCAGAAAAAAAAAGCTGAAATGGTGCTGTAGCTTAAGTAGTAGAGCGCTAGCCTTGAGCTGAAGAGCTGAGGGATAGTGCTCAGGCCAAGAGTTCAGGCCCATGACTGACCCCCAAAAAAATAAATAAATAAAAATAAATAAAATAGAGGGCTGGAAAGGTGGCTCAGTGGTAGAGTACTCGCCTAGCATGTATGAAGCCCTGGGTTCAATTCCTCAGTACCACATAAACAGGAAAAGCCAGAAGTGGCACTGTGGTTCAAGTGGTAGAGTGCTAACCTTGAGCAAAAAGAAGCTCAGGGACAGTGCCAAGGCCCTGAGTTCAAGTCCCAGGACTGGCAAGATTAAAAAAAAAAGTAAACAAAAATTAAGCAGCAATATCAAAAAACACAGTGTTATCAACAACTCAACAAGGCAAAAAACAAAAACAAATTATTTTAGGGAGTTGTTGTTGTTATTGATTTTGCAGGGGTGGGAACTTAGTCGTGGCCTTGAATTTCCCAGGCAACAGTGCTGCCACTAAAGGAACTCCCTCAGTGTTTTTACTTATTTATTTATTTATTACTTCCTTTTATTTTTCAAAGATCTCCTGTTTTTTGTTTTTTGTTTTTTTGTCAGTTGTGAGCCTAGGCACAGTCCCTGAGCTTTTTTGCTCAAGGCTAGAACTTTACCACTTTGAGCCACAGTTCCACTTCTGGTTTTTAGGTGATTAATTAGAGGTAATAGTCTCTGGCCTTTCCTGCCCAGGCTGGCTTTGAACTGCTATCCTCAGATCTCAGCCTCCTGAGTTGCTAGAATTACAGGCTTGAGCCACTGGCACCTGGCCCACCAGACCTTTTTCTCATATATGCGTGTGTAGGGATGGTGCTGTGTGTATGTGCCTTCACCAGGTGAAGACAGAGGTGAACCCTATGGATGTCTTTCTCCTCCCAGTGGGGAACAATGATCCTGGTGTTTGAGTTACTCATTTCCTTGCTTTTCTTTTGGGCTGTGAGACGCATAGGTCCAAGTAGCACCTCTTTGGTTTTGAAGCACTGAGAACCAGGCCCAACACTGGGATGGTCAGGAAAGGTCAATGTGTCAGCTTTCAGGCTCCTGGGAGTCATAAGAATCCTGGTAGGGCAAGGTTAGAAACAAAAACAAAAAAACCTTTTTCTCGTAATTCTTCTCAGGGTCAGTCATCAGTGGCCCTTGTAATCCCTACTACTCAGGAGGCTGAGAGCTGCCTGCCCAGATCATTCCTGCACAGCTTCAAGGCTGAGCTTGCCTGTGCCCAAGTTGGCCTAGGCCAGCTATGAGGAGCCTTCACTACTCCTGCTCTAAGAAGCAATCTACAGCCACACCTTGATCCACCCAGTCTGCAGATCTGAGTCACCAGGGCTGTCCAAGACTTGCTGCTCAGTAATTAAGAGAAACCAAAGTAACAGAAGCAGGGCAAAGCCAAAACCAGCCTCTGGAGTGCTCATCACTGTTGGAAGGCTGCTCAGGGTGTCTGTACCAGCCAGTGGGAACTTGGAGAAGCCCTGACCTCTCTGGTCCTGCTTTTTTATTTCTGGGACACCAAAGCCATACTAAATATAAGCTGGGTGCCGGTGGCTCATGCCTGTCATCCTAGCTACTCAGGAGGCTGAGATCTGAGGATCTCGGTTCAAAGCCAGCCCAGGCAGGAAAGCACATGAGACTCTTATCTCCAGTAAACCACTAGAAAACCAGAAGTGGTGCTGTGGCTCAAGTGGTAGAGCACTCACCTTGAGCTGAAGAGTGCAGGGACAGCACCCAAGCCCAGAGTTCAAGCCCCACAACCAACAGAAAAAAAAGAAAACAAAAACAAAGCCATACTAAATATCAAGGGTGTTTTCCATTCTTGGGTGTTAAATACAAGTTACAGGAAGCCACTGGAGTTTTGTTGGCTTTGCTCTGGTGCTGGGGTTTGACTCCAGATCTTCCTGAATGCTATAGTCTACCATGAACGGAACCCCAGGTGGGAGGCCACAGATCTGGACTGAATCCATTCCAGGTGCAATAGCCAGGTTAAAAACCAAAACAGAATTGCTCATGCCAATGTTTCACATTACCCAGCTGAAACATTGTCTTGGGGGGTAGGTGTGGGGAGTCAGGGTGCCATTCCTGGAGTTTGATCTCTGGGCTGGGAACGGTCCTTTTTGTGCTCAAGGCGAATGTTCTACCACTTGAGCCACAAGCCCCACATTGGGCTTTTTTGGTAGTTTACTGGAGATAAGAGTCTCATAGAGGGGCTGGGAAGGTGGCCCAGTGGTAGAGTGCTTGCCTTGCATGCATGAGGCCCTGGGTTCGATTCCTCAGCACCACATAAGCAAAAAGCCAGAAGTGGCACTGTGGCTCAAGTGGTAGAGCACTAGCCTTGAGCTGAAGAGCTGAGGGACAGCACCCAGGCCCAGAGTTCAGGCCCCACAACCGGACCCCAAAAAAAAAAAGAGTCTCATAGATGCTGGGCGCTGGTGGCTCACGCCTGTCATCCTAGCTACTCAGGAGGCTGAGATCTGAGGACCATGGTTCAAAGCCGCCTGGGTAGGAAAGTCCGTGAAACTCTTATCTCCAATAAACCACCAGAAAACCGGAAGTGGTGCTGTGACTCAAGCGGTACAGCACTAGCCTTGAGCTGAAGAGTGCAGGGACAGCACCCAGGCCCAGAGTTCAAGCCCCACCACCGACAAAAAAAAAGGGGGGGCTGGGAAGTTGGCTCAGTGGTAGAGTGCTTGCCTTGCATGCCTGAGGCCCTGTGTTCAATTCCTCAGCACCACATAAGCAAAAAGAAAAAAGCTGGAAGTGGCGCTGTGGCTCAAGTGGTAGAGTGCTAGCCTTGAGCTAAAGAGCTGAGGGACAGCACCCAGGCCCAGAGTTCAGGCCAGTCTCACAGACTTTGCTGACCAGCTGTGTTCAAACCATGATCCTCAAATCTCAGTTTCCTGAGTAGCTAGGATTACAAACTTGCGTTGTTGGTGCCAACTATTTATTCTGGGTGGGTTTTTGTTTTTGTGAAGTGCTAGGGTTGGAGCCCAAGGTCTCATGCATGCTGTGCAAGTGTTGTACCACGGAGCTGCCCCCTACCGAGGCCTGCATCTGAGTCTTGAAGAAGGAATTCGCTGGGCTGAGAATAGAAAACAAATCCAAGAGGAGGAACAGGTGCAAAGCAGGGATGCCAGAAGGCTGTGTGGGCTTCTGGAAACTGGAACATGCTCTATAAGCGTTGCTTATAGGGCTTTGGAGTCACAGAGCTGGGTGCCACCCTGGATCCAGCCCTTCAGCTCTATATGCCTTACCTAGATGGGAAAGAAGATGAGAGGTATGGCTGGGTGCCACCCAGCCACCTAGAATCCTAGCTCCTCCAAAGGCTGAGACTCCAGCAGAAAAGTCATGAAGACGCTATCTCCAGTTAACCAGAAAGATACTGGGTTAGGGGCTGGCTGAAATGATCCAGCACCAGCTATGAGCCAGCAAGCCTAGTGAGAGCTTGAGACTCTGAGTTCAAGCCCTAGCTCAAAGGGGTAGGGCAGATACCAGGGCAAGTTTCAGGGCAGAGCATCCCTAAACCAAGTATCCGCTTCTTTGCTTCCACCAGCCAGGTAGCACTGGGGTCTAGGCACAATTACACTGAGGTGGTCATTCCCTGAAACCCTGAGTCTATTGCAGGCCTTTCAGATTCAATTATGAAAACACTAGAATGCTATAAAGATGTTTTAAATTTACTGAGTGTGTGTGTGTGTGTGTGTGTGTGTGTGCGTGCGTGCGTGCGTGCGTGCGTGCGTGCGTGCGTGCGTGCGTGCGTGTGTGTGTGTGTGTGTGCCTGGGCACTGTCCCTGAGCTTTCATCAAGACTAGTTCTCGGGGCTGGGAAGGTGGCTCAGTGGTAGAGTGCTTGCCTTGCATGCATGAGGCCCTGGGTTGGATTCCTCAGTACCACATACACAGAAAAAGCTGGAAGTGGGTGCTATGGCTCAAGTGGTAAAGTGCTAGCCTTGAGCTGAAGAGCTCAGAACAGTGCCCAGGCCCAGAGTTCAAGCTCCATGACCAGCAAAAAAAAAAAAAAAAAAGACTAGTTCTCTACCTTTTGAACCCACAGCTCCACTTTTGGCTTTTCTGGTGGTTCATTGGAGATA
>NW_027202604.1:41460785-41563285 GCF_024711535.1 Dipodomys merriami | reverse complement strand
ACACGCACGAGCGCACACACCCCCACACACGCACGAGCACTATCACTCATGCCTGCAAACAGGAGAGTGGCTGCTCTGCTCTGTTTACGATATCTCTGTAAATAGAAAAACACATATTCATCATATGTTTAAGATCAGGGGCAAACATAGGAAGTTGCATGAAGAACACATACAGAAGGACACAGCAAACATCTCTACTCCCTCCCAGGCAGGGAGCAGCCCCCCAGCCCCTCAGCCCTGACCCTCAGCCCAGCCCCTCAGCCCAGCCCCTCAGCCCCAGCCCCTCAGCCCAGCCCCGCAGCCCCATCCCTCAGCCCCGTCCCTCAGCCCAGCCCCTCAGCCCAGCCCCTCAGCCTGGTCCTCAGCCCAGCCCCTCAGCCCCAGCCCCTCAGCCCAGCCCCTCAGCCCTGTCCTCAGCCCAGCCCCTCAGCCTGGTCCTCAGCCCCATCCCTCAGCCCCAGCCCCTCAGCCCCGTCCCTCAGCCCTGACCCTCAGCCCCGACCCTCAGCCCTGCCCCTCAGCCCAGCCCCTCAGCCCAGCCCCTCAGCCCTGACCCTCAGCCCCGACCCTCAGCCCTGCCCCTCAGCCCTGTCCTCAGCCCCGTCCCTCAGCCCAGCCCCTCAGCCCAGCCCCTCAGCCTGGTCCTCAGCCCCATCCCTCAGCCCCAGCCCCTCAGCCCTGACCCTCAGCCCCGACCCTCAGCCCAGCCCCTCAGCCCTGTCCTCAGCCCCGTCCCTCAGCCCAGCCCCTCGGCCCAGCCCCTCAGCCTGGTCCTCAGCCCCATCCCTCAGCCCCAGCCCCTCAGCCCCGACCCTCAGCCCTGCCCCTCAGCCCTGTCCTCAGCCCTGCCCCTCAGCCCTGTCCTCAGCCCCGTCCCTCAGCCCCGTCCCTCAGCCCAGCCCCTCAGCCCCGTCCTCAGCCCTGCCCCTCAGCCCTGTCCTCAGCCCAGCCCCTCAGCCCTGTCTTTGCCCTGTTGGGCTGTGTCCTGGCTGCGTCTCAGCCTCCCAGGATGTTTGCTGGTCCAGACTTCACTTTTCGTTTTAATTGGTGGCTTTGTGGTGGGGGAGCTGGGCGCCCCTCACAGGATGGCGGCAGGGGGATTTCCAGTCTCCACGCCTCCGCCTTGCTCCTGCTGGCCTGGAGCCTGGGCTGATCACGCTCCGAGTGCTTCTTCCCTTTGGGACATCAATCCTTCGCATTTCCCCCAGTCTCTGGGTTTGAAAACTGTGTAGGGTGTCATCGGAGCTACTTGGGAGGCTGAGAGTCAGGAGACTGCCCTTCCAGGCCAGCTGGAGGCAGAAAACTCCAGAAAGCTCTCCAAAGCAGCTATCAGCTACGCAAGAGGCCAAGATCCGGAGGATGGAGGTTCCAGGCTAGCCAGGGCAGAACGGTCTGAGAGAGTCTGTCTCAGTGGAGAGCAGCTGGAGAGGGCGCATGGGCTGTGGCTGTGCTTTCTATTCTGTTTGTCGGTTGCTGTTATTATGCTAAGTTCTGGCCCATTTTGTGCCTTCCACATGAACAGGAAGGATCAGCCTGACAAGTTCCTCAGAAAAGTTACTTTGTGGTTCGGTGTTGTTTGTGGTACTTGGGACTGAACTCAGGGCCTCACTCTTGCTCGGTATCTGCTCTACTCCTTGAACCACAGCCCCATCCTTTTTTGTGTTGGTCACTTTCAGGATGGAGTCTTTTTTGGGGGGGGGTCCGGTCCTGGGGCCTGAACTCTGGGCCTGGGCGCTGTCCCTCAGCTCTTCAGCTCAAGGCTAGCGCTCTACCACTTGAGCCACCACTTCCAGCTTTTTTCTTTTTGCTTATGTGGTGCTGAGGAATCGAACCCAGGGCCTCTGGCATGCAAGGCAAGCGCTCTACCGCTGAGCCACCTTCCCAGCCCCCAGGATGGAGTCTTGTGCTATGCCCAAACTAGCCTGGACTGTGATCCTCCAGCTGTTCTCCACGTTGTCATGGGATGACAGACAAGTCCCAGCGCCCCGCCACTCTGCTTCCGCCACAGCCAAGAGCTGTGGAGTCCCCCTGACTGTCACCGCTGGGCTGGTGGGAGCTGAGATTCCCGCCCACGTAGAAGCCATTGCAGGCGGGCGCCGCCTTGCCCAGCCTCTCCAGCTTGTGCGCTGCTGACACGTCCGTCCAGCGCGTACGATGATCATGCTCATGCATTAGACGGCGGGCGGCTGTCATTATTCGTGGAATGCCTTTTCCTCATTTTACATTAATTCTCTCCCAGGCTTCACGGGATAGACACCCACCGCTAATTTGTTTGGTAAGCGTCTGTGGGCACTTACTAATCTCCACAAGAGGTTGGGTGTTGTTTGGTGTCAAGTACCATAAAATCCTTGATGTTGTAAGGTGTGCGCAGAGAATGGCGGTCTCTCCACTGCCCGGCGTGCGGGGCCGTGTGGCCTCCGGTGTGAGTGCCCCGGCCGGCTGCCGGCCCCGGCGCTGGGCTGCCCCGGCCTCCGTTCCTTCCCTGTGCTTGGGTGACGGCGTCCCTTCCCTGTAGGCTTCTGCCCGCCGGCCTCCGGGCTCTGCCCGGTCCTCTGGGCAGCCCACCTCTGCTTCCTGATTTGTCACTGCGATGGGGTCATTGTTTAAATGTCGTTTTCTGTTAAGGATTTGGGCTTCCCCTCTGGCCGGGTCTGATCACACCCTCCCCTCCCCGAGGGCCGGTTAGCGCATCGCCAGTTTGCCGATTTGCTGGGCCACGTGGCAGCGGCCCCTCCCTCCGCTGAGCTTTGACTTGAAGCCTTTTTCTGTCTCTGGTGGTGCTTGGAACTGGAACTTGCTGGGCAGGGACTCTCCCACGGAGCCGTGCCCTGGCCCTTTTTCTTTAGGCCATTCTTTCAGATGGGTCCTGCTTTTCCCCTGAGGGTCCCCAGACCATGCTCCTGCCCCCCAGCCTCCCGGAACCATGATGCCTGGCTCTATTGATTGAATTTCAGTATCAATATCAATATCAATAACTTCTCCACCAGGCTAGTCTTGACCCACCATCCTCTTGATTTCTGCTTCCTGAGTAGCTGGGATTACAGGTATGCACCGTCACACCCAGCCTGCATGTACAGTTTTTACATTGTTTTTCCCGTTACTTTGATCTTGCATGTTCAGGGCACCTCAGTCCATGACTGGCACACACTTCGAGTATGAAGCGTTGCTGTTTTACTTTACCACATATGGAGAGCCCACTTCCTTTGAAGTGCGCACGTGCGTGTGCACACACACGCATGCACGCACACACGCGCGTGCACACACGCACACGCATGCACGCACACACGCACACACACACGTGCACACACGTGCGTGCACACACGCACACACATGCACACACGCACATACATGCACATACACGCACACACACTCACATACACACACGTGCGCACACACGCACACACACGCACACGCACACTCTCGGCCTTCCTCTGGGTGAGGAGGGGCCTCTCTGCTGTCTTTCTGTGCATGTGTGGTGTTGGAGGCCCACAAATGCCATTTCTGGGCCACTGAGTCACGGCTTTCCCCTCGTGCCTTCACGGGCAGCGCTCACGGCGGCTCTTTCTCTGGAGAGCCTCCTTCCGTCTCTCCGGCGCGCTGTGGGATGCTGCACTGCTTGCACAGGGAGCCTCTGCCCCTGGGGGTGTCATGGCGTGCAGATGCAACCAGGGGTGAGGTGTGCCGCAGAGCAGGGGTCCCCGCCCTCGGGCTGGCTGGACCTCCGCCCGCTCCCGGCCCCGACCGGCCTGGCCTGCGAGGCCGGCAGCGTGGGGGGCCAGCGGGCCTGCGAGGCCGGCGGCGTGGGGTGCCAGCGGGCACTGGGTTTAAGGGACCCGGCCTGGCGCTCTCCAGCCAGGTCCGCCTTGCTCTCAGTTGTGGTCAGCCGCTTTCTCTCTCTTCTGTGTCGGAGCGCCTTGCCTGTGGCTGGACTCTTCTTTCTCTAGAAAGTTGGGCTGAACTACTCTGTACAACGATTTTGGATCTGGGCCCCCGGTCTCTGGGGACGTGGCTGTGGTGCGTGCTGTTTCTTTAGCGCTTGGTGCTGCACTGGGCGTCCGGTGCTCCGGTTGCAGCCGATGCGTTTTCCAAGCGCCCCTGCTTTGTTCACATCTTTGGGCTGGTGGGCTCTCAGTTGTTCATAATGTTGATTGATGTGGAACTTGCTCATGTTTCGTCTTCGTGGTTGTATTTTCCCTTCGTGTGTTGCGTATTTGCCATTTTCTCCCACTTCTCAGCTGCTGGGACTGCGTCCGCACGGCGCTCTTGTTACGGATTTGATGTTGTTGCATTGTGGCTGGAGCCACGGCTGGACAGGCACGGGCTCTCTTAATTCGGTCCTTGGGTGGCCTTGGGGTTGGCCCAGGGGATACCCGGCACGACTCACAAGAGCCGAGGTCCTCTTGGCAGGTGAGTACACACGCCTTACCTATTCACTTCCATGGCGGTCATGAGTGCTTACACCAGCCCCGTGGAGATCCACAGCCGCGCCTGAGACGCGGAGACCCCGCTTCACAGCACGGAGGCGAGTGTGTGCACGCACATGCGTGTGTGCGTGTGTGTACATGTGTGTACTAGGGCTAGAACTAAGAACCTCACACTCTATTTTGCTCAAGGCTGGTGCTCTACCACTTGAACCACAGCTCCGCTTCCAGTGGCTTACCGCTTAATTGGAGATAAGAGCCTCAAGGACTTTCCAGATCAGGTTAGCTTCTAACCATGATCTCAGCCTCTGGAGTAGCTGGGATTACAGGCGTGATCCACAGCACCAGGCTGTGTAAGGGTCTGGGTCTGTTTCTGGTGAACTTGTGTGTGTCGTTGACAGCTCACGCTCATTGTGTTGGTCTTCTTAACCACGACCTACTTGTCTCGGGTCCTACTTCTCCCGATATTAAAATTCCTGTGCCTTTTCTTTTCCTGTGTTTGCCTCTGAATGCTCCTTCGTTTATTTTCATCTCTAAGCGTGTCTCTCATGGAGTCCCTGCTCCGCATCCTTTTCTTTCTCCAGACTTTCGATGCCGTGGAGATGCAGGGCTCCGGCATGGTGCCTGATCTGTGTTGTACTGAGGTCTGCTTCCTCCAAGGCTTTTGTATTTTCTCTATCACATTTTCTTACCTTTTTCTTGCCACGCTTCGGTAGCACCTCAGCGGTTTTCCCCGCTGTGATGGAGGAGCGCGGTGGGTGACGGCAGGCCTGGCCCGCCGGGGGCCGTGGGAGCCCCGGTGCCCTGCGCCCAGCCTGGCTGCCCCGGGACTGGGGTCCCGCTGTGCATGCTCGCTCTGCTCTCACACACGTTCACACACAGCACGCAGCCGTGCACACACATGGGCCGAAGCCCACCGCGTCTGTCCCGTCTCGTGGTTTTCCGCTTGCTGCTCTGCAAGGCGCCCAGTGTGGGTTTGGGCCGGGCCGGTGCCGGGGGCTGGCGGCTTCGCGCGGGTCACAGACCCCGCAGGGGCAGAACCCACCCCTCCCTCCAGGAACCTGCCGTCCCTCGGCTTCTGTTTTTGCTGTGTTTTGCTGAGTTCTTCCAGGCTCTGCCCTGGGTGGGGGACCCCCCCCCCTCAACACCTCCCACTTGGCCTTGGCCCTGGGTTTAGACCTTTGGCAACAGGCTGAACTTTTTCTCATGGGTTTTCTAGGTCAGCAACAGTATCATCACAAACACTAGAAGCTTATTGTTCTATTTTCTTTCTAGAGGCTTTCTGCTTATTCCTTGTCTGGTTAGGGTACTTCGGTCCAGAGTGGGGTACCATGGGCCCCCCATCCACGGGGGTGAATCCCGAGGCCCCAGCTCACAGCTGCCCTGGGCCATGCCTTTTCTGTGCTGGAGTCTCCGGTTGTTGGGCGGAAGGGGAGGAAGTCAGGGCTCCATGTCACGGCTCAGAATCAGATCTCCGGTGAGCAAGCTTTGTTCAAGCAAGACTTGCCTTCTGTACCAGGCTTGCGGCAGGTTGGCAGATGCCAGAGTGGAGTTTTGTCAGCTGTGTCCATGGCTGGTCATCCCGGCAGTGGACGGTGGGAGCCCATCGTCATCGGTCATCCTTCAATGTCTGCATCACTTCTATTGATCATAACTTATTAATCTGTGGGGCCAGCTTATTAATATTTCATTTATGATTTTAGAAAATTCTTTTTTTGGTGTATGAAGATTTGAACTCAGGGCCTCATGCGTTCTTTGCTCAGCTTGCTTACTACTATGGCTGGCGCTCTTCCACTTAAGCCTTACCTCTGGCCCAGCTTTTTTGCTGGTTGAAGATGAAATATCAAAGACTTTCCTGCTTGGGCTGGCTTTGGACTACTATTCTCCAGATCTCAGCCTCCTGAGTAGCTGGGATTACAGGCATAAGTCTGGAAGTACCTAGATGCCCTGAGAAATTCTTAACCTGATTTACTGACCTAGAAGTCTTTTTATTTTCTTAGATTTCCTCGTCTGGTTCTCTAAGAAGGAGCTGGTAAGTTTCCCATCTCATTCAGTGCTCTCAAATTTATAAATCTGGAAATTTGAGCAAATTTTCACGGGCAACTCAAGTTAAAGGCTAATCCAAACAAACTAGAAACTACCAAACGGCGAACAGCCACGAAGTTGTGGTTTGCATTATAGCTTTTCCCTGAAATCACACAGGCCTTTCACCCTCAAAGTCCTGTGTGGAATGCTGGGAGAAGTGGACGGTGAATCTGATGATGGTGTGGGGTCTGGACGAGGCTAGGTCCGGGGGTGGACAGGGAGCAGGAGCAACCTGAGTCTGAATTACACACTCTCCCCTGACTTGGAGCAAGGCACCAGGCCCGTGTCAGAGCCTGCACCGCCTGTCAGGGCTTCCAGCCTGGGAACCGCACGGACTTCCTCTTTATAAAGTAGCTTGCCTCAGGTCTTTCAGGATAGTAATGAAGAATGGCCTAATACAAATGAAAACTTACTTATGAGCAGCTGCCAAATGGATGCATACATTTATTTGAAAACAAAAATGCATTTATTTAGAATAGAAGAAAAGACCGAAAGCAACAGAGAGATAGCAGAACTCTCCAAGATAGACTCTATAATAGAAGCAATTTAAAAAAACTCTAGGGATGAAGATATAAACATACATGTAAACTTTAAAAATAGAACTGCAAATACACTCCAACTGTTCTCAAAGGTTAGCTCTGAATGATTAGGAATGAAACATAATTACTGGAGGGAACTTTCACGACTTCTCCACACTGCTGAAGTGACTGGCTGCTCTACCGAGAAAATACAGCTTCATACAGATTGCCTCTGATTTTCAAAACAGATTCTTAAAAAAAATAAAAGATCACATTAGCCACATTTGCAAACACAAGGCAAGCAAAACTAGAAATTAACAAGAGCCTTGTGGCCCCAAATCTATCCACTTGGAAATTCAAAAACAAACCTAAATAATGTGAATTAAACAATAAATTAAAAGTGAATCACCAACTATTTAGAAATAAACAGCAATAAAAGCACTACGTTAGCACCCCTAGAACACTGCCAAGTCGTGTTCTCAGAGGGAACCAATGGCCTTCAATCAGTCACTAGAAGAGAGGAGGCGGGAAAGCATGCAGCCTTACCTCCACCAGCCAGGAAACAGACATCAACATGAACCTAAAGAAAGCAGGTGAAGGACATTCACGAGGAAAAGGAACACACACGAACAGAATAGAAACCAAAATGAACAGAATAACCCCAGGGTAGAGTCCAGCCATGAACACCAGGGATCGTTCTTTGAAAATAACTGATAAGCTCCAGAAAATGAGCAGTTCTGACGAGGAAAGCTGTCGATCGTGAACACGGGTGAAGGAGAGGCACGGCGGACATGCCGGTGTGTGAAACACGGAGAACGGAGCTCCCCAGTGGGCCGAATACATCTGATTGTCTGGTGAAAACAAGCACATGCTGGGGAAGAAACACGGTTCCGCTGCCCGGCTCTCCTGAGCTCCCGTCCACCGGGTCCGGGTGCCGGGCCTCTCCAAAAGGGGGAAAGTGGAGAACTACATTTCCCAGGTGGCCTTGCGGCTGGAGCTGCCCTGGGCCTGGCCTGGGCTTGAGGGTAGAGCGGGAGCTGCAGCTGTGGGCAGTGGTGGACAGCGATGCAGAGGTGCTCAGCTAGGGCAGGCTCCGGGAAGAGGGTTGGACATTTCTTCTCTCTACTGGGCAGGACTTGGTTTTCCATGTTAACTAAAAACCCTGACCAGTACAAGAAAAGGCCAAGAGCCAGGTGCTGGTGGCTCACACCCATGATCCTTGCTACTAGGGAGGTGAGGTCTGAGGATCACAGCTCAAAGTTGCTTGCACAGCAACGTCTAGGACCTGGCCCTCCCCCTCCCCCCTGCCACCCAGGTCAAAGGGCTTGAACTCTGGGCCTGGGCATTGCCCCTGAGCTTTTTTGCTCAAGGCTAGTACTCTATCACTTTGGCTAATGGAGATAGTAGTCTCATGGACTTTCCTGACCAGGGCTGGCTTTGAACCCTGATCCTCAGATCTCAGCCTCCCGAGTAGCTGGGATGACAGGCATGAGCCACTGTAGTCCAGTGAGACTCTGATTTCTAATTAGTCACCAAAAAGCCAGAAGTAGAGCTGTGTCTCAAGTGGTAGAGTCCTAAGCCTTGAGCAAAACAGAAAGTGACAGTGCCAGGCCCTGAGTTCAAGACCCAGGATGGACACACTCTCTCTCTCTCTGTCACACACACACACACACACACACACACACACACACACACACACACACACACACACACACACACACCCCTGTTCTTCACTCCAGTGGTAGGACAAGGAGTGTACTTAAATGGATTCCTCCAGGCCCTGTCCTGAGGAGTGTGTGAGGTCCGGGCCAGGCCGCAGCTTGCAGCTGGTGTCTTTGGCAGCTGACGGGCCCGGCGTGGTGGCTGTGGAGGTGTGAGCATTTCCCCAGTCGTGTTCAAGGTAGGACCAGCGGGATGGCTGCGTGGTCCCAGGGAGTCAGAGCTAAGGGGTGCCGCTGGCCGAGGGTGGGCTGGTGATGGATGGGGGTGGTGGCTGACCCCCGATCAGGGCGGGCAGGGCTGTGTGTTCTGGGGGGGGAGGGGTGGCTGACCCCGATCAGGGCGGGCAGGGCTGTGTGTTCTGGGGGGGTGGCTGACCTCTGATCAGGGCGGGCAGGGCTGTGTGTTCTGGGGGGGGAGGGTAGACAGAGGATGGGTGTGGAGGGCACAGGGCTCCAGCGTGTGTCTGTGGGGTCACCTTGGGCCTAGGGTGGGGTGATCTGCCCGTGCTGTGGGACTGGCTGCATTACTGGGCAGTCCAACCCCGTGTGGCTCCCTCCCTTTCTCCCGCCCTAGCTAGCACGGAGGGACGGAGGGACGTGTGACTGGCTATTGACACACAATGCACCGCTCTCCTCCATCTCTGCTTTAATTGCGGGCCCTGGCTCCCGGCTTCCGGCCGCTGGAGATTGGGAATTTCAGCGGACACCGTGGTAACCACTTAGTTTGATTCAAGATTCCTCAGCCATCCCTGGCTGCGCTGAATACCAGGGGGAGGGGAGGAGGGGGGAGACGGCTTAGAGCCACACAATTATCTCTCCCTTTCCAAGGAGAGCCAGCAGAGGCTCGGTGCTGGCCAGGCCTCTTCGTTTCTTCACTTTGTGGCAGTGGGGGGCGGGGGGAGTTGGGTCTGTCGGTTACTTTGCTCCCCTTAGCCTGGACAGAAGGAAGGGCCAGGGGCAGCTATGGGAATAGAGATGGGCCAGGGTCAGCGGGGTCAGCACCCCACCCCTGCCCAGTGGAGCTGTCCCAGGCAGGACGTGTGGTCTGGGGCGTGGGTGCTGTTCCCAGGGTGGTGGGTGTGTGGTCTGGCGCGTGGGTGCTGGTCCCAGGCAGGACGCGTGGTCTGGGGCGTGGGTGCTGTTCCCAGGGTGGTGGGCGTATGGTCTGGCGTGTAGTCTGGCACGTGGTCTGGGGCGTGGGCATCCTGGGTGCGGCTCCTCGCGCAGCACTCCGGTCTCCTCCAAGCCGGGCTCCGTCTGTGAGTTCGCTCCTGCCCAGGGTTAGCTCAGGGAAGGCCACAGACAGCCTTCAGGTGGGACTGGACCCCGCCAGGCAGGAGCCCATTCTGCTCCCCTGGGCCCCAGGTCTCCTCCTGCTCAGGTGGCCGGCGCCCACTCTGCTGCTAACCAGGGACAGGCTGTGGGCTCTTCCATGCGGCCAGAATCCCGCCGTGGCTGTCCGCGGCCCGGTCTGCTCAGCACCTGCTCCTGCGGGGCCCTGGGCTCGGGGCCACCGTGTGCCTGCCCTGCCCAGCCTCGCGCTCGGGCCGCTGCTCCTGAGAGCCGTGGGCGCTGTGCGCCCCACAGAGTCTGTGCTGTGCCCCAGGCAGGGTCCGGGAGCCGGCCACGAGTGCTCGGGGGCCTCCTTCCCCCGGGGTGCCAGGCAGCCTGACCTTCCGAGTTCCCGTGTGTCTGGTGAGGTCCTGCGCGGCGTGGGAGGGTCGGGAACTGGCCGTCGAGGTGCGAGAAGTGAGCGGTGTGTTCCCAGGACAGTGGTGTCACGGCTCTGTGAGCAGAGAGGGGCGCGGTGTCCCAGCCACAAGGGGCCTGTCTCATCCAGACGAGCAGCCTCCGTCTGCAGAGCCCGGGGCCGCGGCCAGAGTGTGGATGGGATGCGAGTGTGCGTGTGATGCGTGACTGCATGCCTGTGTACTGGTATGTGCACCAGCGTTCAGTGATCCATGCACACACGCACGCACACACGCACTGGCCTGCACACGTGGGTGTGCACAGCACACATACACGTGTCCATGCATGCACATGTGTGTGTGTTTGCATGTGTGTGGTGTGCATGTGTTTTTGTGTAGTGTGTGTGTGTATTGGTCTGTATGTCTCTGTGTGTGTGTGTGTGTGTGTGTGTGTGTGTGTGTGTGTGTGTGTGTGTGTGTGTGCTGTATTGTCTGGCCCTGCCTCTCCTCTCTCCAGGGCTCAGCCTCTTGACAGCGTTAGCTCTGCTCGATAGGAGGGATTTACCCGCTTGGCTGGGCCTTGCCACCAGGCGCGAGCTCTGTGGTGCCTTCAATTTCGCCAGGTGCAAATTCATTTCACCCAGAATCAGGGGAGCGGGCTCCAGCCTTATTGCAAGATGTGCTATTCTCATATTCCCCTGCCTCAACAATATTTATCTATGCTAATTTAGCGCTGGCCAGCTCGGTTCTGCATGAGGAGCTGCCTGTTAACTCTGCCGGCTGCACCCGTGTTCCACACCCACTGGGTGTCTGTGGCCACAGCTCCCCCGCGGGGCTCCGCAGGCTGTGGGACGGCGGGGAGCAGGCTGCTTGGTGCCCTTTGGAGGAGGGCTGTCCTCTGCAGGCTGGGAATAAAGGCAGCCCCCCCCCCGCCCCGCCCCCGCCCCGCCCCGTGGAGCTCCAGGGCGGGGCTGGCGCTGTCAGGCTCACACCTGGCTCCCCTCGAGCTCGGCCTCCCCGGCTGGCATGCCTGCCACGGGCCCCAGGACCACGCCACGCCTCCCTGTGCCTGTTTCTGTCCTGTGGTGGGGCGGTGTGGATGATGTGCAGATGTGGAAGCCGCCGGTGTGTGGAGGGCCGTGCAGAGGCCGGGGGCAGCGAGCACGGGCCTTTGTCTGTCCTTGAGTTCAGTGTGCTGGCGTCCCCTCTCCCAGATGGGGACGTTACCTCCCTGACCCCTGTGTGTGTCCTCTGGGCTGTAGGAGCTGAGCAACTCCCATGGCTCCTAACCTAGCAAGGGGGCTATGGTTACCAGGCATGCACACACATGTGCATACACACGTGCACACAGCAGGCTCTGGATACCAGCTATGCACACACATGTGCACACATGCACGCACACACATGCATGCATACACACACAGCAGGCTCTGGTCACCAGCTATGCACACACATGTGCATACACATGTGCACACAGCAGGCTCTGGTTACCAGGCACGCACACACATGTGCACACATGCACGCACACACATGCATGCATACACACATGCACACACAGCCGGCTCTGGTTACCAGGCATGCACACACACACATGCACGCACACACATGCATGCACACACATGCATACACAGCAGGCTCTGGATACCAGGCATGCACACACATGTGCACATGTACGCATACACATGTGTGCAGACACACATGCATACACAGCAGGCTCTGGTCACCAGATATGCACACACACATGCACACACACATGTTCACAGTGCACACAGCAGGCTCTGGTCACCAGGCATGCACACACATGTGCGCACACATGTGCACACAACAGACTTTGGTTACCAGGCATACACAACATTTGCACACAGTAGGCTCATTGCCAGGCATGCACACACACATGTGCACACACATGTGCACACAGCAGGCTCTGATGACCAGGCATGCACACACATGTGCACACAGCAGGCTCTGATGACCAGGCATGCACACACATGTGCACACAGGCCCACAGAGATTCACACAGGCCCACACAGGCCCACAGAGATCCACAGAGATCCACAGAGATCCACAGAGATCCACACAGGCACACACAGGTCCACACAGGCACACACAGGCACACACAGGCCCACACAGGCACACACAGGCACACACAGGCACACACAGGTACACACAGGCACACACAGGCACACACAGGTCAACACAGATCCACACAGGCCCACACAGGCCCACACAGGTACACACAGGCCCACACAGGCCCACACAGGCCCACACAGGTACACACAGGCCCACACAGGCACACACAGGCCCACACAGGTCCACACAGGCCCACACAGGCACACACAGGTCCACACAGGCACACACAGGCACACACAGGCCCACACAGGCCCACACAGGCACACACAGGCACACACAGGCACACACAGGCACACACAGGTACACACAGGCACACACAGGCACACACAGGTCAACACAGATCCACACAGGCCCACACAGGCCCACACAGGTACACACAGGCACACACAGGCCCACACAGGCACACACAGGCACACACAGGCACACACAGGTACACACAGGCACACACAGGCACACACAGGTCAACACAGATCCACACAGGCCCACACAGGCCCACACAGGTACACACAGGCCCACACAGGCACACACAGGCCCACACAGGTACACACAGGCCCACACAGGCACACACAGGCCCACACAGGCACACACAGGCCCACACAGGTACATACAGGCACACACAGGCACACACAGGCACACACAGGCACACACAGTTCTACACAGGCACACACAGGCACACACAGGCACACACAGGCACACACAGGTCTACACAGGCCCACACAGGCACACACAGGCCCACACAGGTACACACAGGCCCACACAGGCACACACAGGCCCACACAGGCACACACAGGCCCACACAGGTACATACAGGCACACACAGGCACACACAGGCACACACAGGCACACACAGTTCTACACAGGCACACACAGGCACACACAGGCACACACAGGCACACACAGGCACACACAGGTCTACACAGGCCCACACAGGCACACACAGGCCCACACAGGCACACACAGGCCCACACAGGTACATACAGGCACACACAGGCACACACAGGCACACACAGGCACACACAGGCACACACAGGCACACACAGGTCTACACAGGCACACACAGGCACACACAGGCACACACAGGCACACACAGGCACACACAGGCACACACAGGCACACAGGCACACACAGGCACACACAGGCACACACAGGCACACACAGGTCTACACAGGCACACACAGGCACACACAGGTACACACAGGTACACACAGGCACACAGGCCCACACAGGCCCACACAGGCACACACAGGCACACACAGGTCCATATATAGGCACACACAGGCCCACACAGGCCCACACAGGCACACACAGGCCCACACAGGCACACACAGGCACACACAGGCACACACAGGCACACACAGGTCTACACAGGCACACACAGGCACACACAGGCACACACAGGTCCACACAGGTACACACAGGCACACAGGCCCACACAGGCCCACACAGGCCCACACAGGCACACACAGGTCCATATATAGGCACACACAGGCCCACACAGGCCCACACAGGCACACACAGGCCCACACAGGCACACACAGGCACACACAGGCACACACAGGCCCACACAGGCACACACAGGCCCACACAGGCACACACAGGCCCACACAGGCCCACACAGGCACACACAGGCCCACACAGGTCTACACAGGCCCACACAGGCACACAGGCCCACACAGGTCTACACAGGCCCACACAGGCACACACAGGTCCACACAGGTCCACACAGGCACACACAGGCCCACACAGGCCCACACAGGTACACACAGGCACACACAGGCACACACAGGCACACACAGGTCTACACAGGCACACACAGGCACACACAGGTACACACAGGTACACACAGGCACACAGGCCCACACAGGCCCACACAGGCACACACAGGCACACACAGGTCCATATATAGGCACACACAGGCCCACACAGGCCCACACAGGCACACACAGGCCCACACAGGCACACACAGGCACACACAGGCACACACAGGCACACACAGGTCTACACAGGCACACACAGGCACACACAGGCACACACAGGTCCACACAGGTACACACAGGCACACAGGCCCACACAGGCCCACACAGGCCCACACAGGCACACACAGGTCCATATATAGGCACACACAGGCCCACACAGGCCCACACAGGCACACACAGGCCCACACAGGCACACACAGGCACACACAGGCACACACAGGCACACACAGGCCCACACAGGCACACACAGGCCCACACAGGTACACACAGGCCCACACAGGCCCACACAGGCACACACAGGCCCACACAGGTCTACACAGGCCCACACAGGCACACAGGCCCACACAGGTCTACACAGGCCCACACAGGCACACACAGGTCCACACAGGCCCACACAGGCACACACAGGCCCACACAGGCCCACACAGGTACACACAGGCACACACAGGCACACACAGGCACACACAGGCACACACAGGCCCACACAGGTACACACAGGCACACACAGGCACACACAGGCCCACACAGGCACACAGGCCGGTCAGGCTCCGGCCTGTCCGGGTCGTGGGGTCCAGCAGCAGAGGCTGGGTTGCTTGCAGACGGGCTGGCCTTTGTGGGAGCTGGAGCCACTGCTCCCCTGAGTGCCCATTCCACGTCGGCCGCCGCAGCCCGTGGACGCTGGTCAGCCGCAGCCCGTGGACGCTGGTCAGCCGCAGCCCGTGGACGCTGGTCAGCCGCGGCCCGTGGACGGACGCTGGTCAGCCGCAGCCCGTGGACGCTGGTCAGCCGCGGCCTGTGGACGGACGCTGGTCAGCAGCGGCCCGTGGACGGACGCTGGTCAGCCGCAGCCCGTGGACGCTGGTCAGCCGCAGCCCGTGGACGCTGGTCAGCCGCGGCCCGTGGACGCTGGTCAGCCGCAGCCCGTGGACGCTGGTCAGCCGCGGCCCGTGGACGCTGGTCAGCCGCAGCCCGTGGACGCTGGTCAGCCGCAGCCCGTGGACGGATGCTGGTCAGCCGCAGCCCGTGGACGCTGGTCAGCCGCAGCCCGTGGACGGATGCTGGTCAGCCGCAGCCCGTGGACGCTGGTCAGCCGCAGCCCGTGGACGCTGGTCAGCCGCAGCCCGTGGACGGATGCTGGTCAGCTGCAGCCCGTGGACGCTGGTCAGCCGCAGCCCGTGGACGGACGCTGGTCAGCCGCAGCCCGTGGACGCTGGTCAGCCACAGCCCGTGGACGCTGGTCAGCCGCAGCCCGTGGACGCTGGTCAGCCGCAGCCCATGGACGGACGCTGGTCAGCCACGGCCCATGGACGCTGGTCAGCCACAGCCTGTGGATGGACGCTGGTCAGCCGCAGCCCGTGGACGCTGGTCAGCCGCAGCCTGTGGATGGACGCTGGTCAGCCGTGGCCCGTGGATGGACACTGGTCAGCCGTGGCCCGTGGACGCTGGTCAGCCGCAGCCCGTGGACGCTGGTCAGCCGCGGCCCGTGGACGCTGGTCAGCCGCAGCCCGTGGACGGACGCTGGTCAGCCGCAGCCCGTGGACGCTGGTCAGCCACAGCCCGTGGACGCTGGTCAGCCGCAGCCCGTGGACGCTGGTCAGCCGCAGCCCATGGACGGACGCTGGTCAGCCACGGCCCATGGACGCTGGTCAGCCACAGCCTGTGGATGGACGCTGGTCAGCCGCAGCCCGTGGACGCTGGTCAGCCGCAGCCTGTGGATGGACGCTGGTCAGCCGTGGCCCGTGGATGGACACTGGTCAGCCGTGGCCCGTGGACGCTGGTCAGCCGCAGCCCGTGGACGCTGGTCAGCCGCGGCCCGTGGACGCTGGTCAGCCGCAGCCCGTGGACGGACGCTGGTCAGCCGCAGCCCGTGGATACTGGTCAGCCGCAGCCCATGGACGGACGCTGGTCAGCCGCGGCCCGTGGACGCTGGTCAGCCGCGGCCCGTGGACGCTGGTCAGCCGCTGCCCGTGGACGGACGCTGGTCAGCTGCAGCCCGTGGACGCTGGTCAGCCGCAGCCCGTGGACGCTGGTCAGCCGCAGCCCGTGGATGCTGGTCAGCCACGGCCCGTGGACACTGGTCAGCCGCGGCCCGTGGACGCTGGTCAGCCGCACGAGCTCTTGGGGCTGTGACTTGAGCTGTGTCCAGCGTTGTAACTCCTGCGGTGGCTACATTCACATTTCTTTACTGGCGAATGACCCAGGCCCCTTCCTGCCGCTGGTCTGTACATCTTGATGAAGAGTTTTCATCTGTGTCCATTTTAAACTCAGGTTATTTGTTTCCTATTCTTGAGTTTTGGGAACTCTGGATGTAGACATTGCAGTAGCAACAGGATTCACACCTATTTCTTGTAGTGCTTTTGATTTTCTGCTTGCAGTGCTGGGGCTTGAACCTAGGGTTTCCAGCACACACAGCCTCCTTATTCTTTTTACACTGCATTTCAAAAGTAGTTCTTTATTTTGATCCAATCTAATCAGTTTTATGAACTCGGCCTGGGCATTGTCTCTGAGCCTTTTCACTCAAGGCTAGCACTCTACCACTTGAGCCAGAGCTCTACTTCTGGCTTTTTGGTGGTTAATTGGAGATAAGAGTCTCATGGATCTCCTGCCCGGGCTGGCTTTGAACTTCAGTCCTCAAATCTCAGCCTCCCGAGGTAGGATGACAGGTGTGAGCCACTGATACATGACTTCATTTTCATCTTTTAGGAAATGACTTTCAATGACTGCTTAGTGTGGATGGAGACTCAGAGAGTTTTCTTTCAGTCTCCTTGTTTTACCTTGCATCAGCTCTGCGTTGGTTTTGGAGTTTGTTTTCATAGGATCGAAGTTGTTCCCTTTTCCCCTCCTCTCCCTCCCCACCTTCCCCTCCCTCCTCTTCCCCCTGCCTCCTCCCCCAGGCAGGTAGCAGTCCAGCCTCATTTGTAGGAAGACTCTTCTGTCCATTGAATTTCCTCTGCACCTCGCTAAAAAAAATCAATTGTGCATAAACGCTGGGTCTATTCTGGGCTGTCAGGACCATCGATCTGCGTGTCGGTCCTTCCTCCGGTCCCGGCTCCACAGTGACAGCCGCGCCGCTGGGAGCTGCTGGGGGAGGCGCCTCGTTGTCCTGGGGAATCGCTCTGACTGTTCTTTACTTCCCTGGATCCACTTAGAATCAGGTTGTCGATTGGCACAGAAATCACACTGGGACTTTGATTGGCGCATCCCTGGAGGGAGAATCCAAGCCTGGCCCTGCTGGCTCTTTCTCCCAGGGTGGGGTGTGGCCTCTCTTTACCTGGGGCTGGGGTTTCTTTCAACAGCTGGAGTTTGGGCATGGAATTCTACTCATCCACTTAGTCCTTCGCTTGTTGTGTCATCTTGGAGTAGTTGTTGCGTGGTATTCCAGTCCTCCTGTCAGGTTAAGAGCACAGTGCACCTTGATCCGAGTCGCCCTTCCATCCTTCGCCCTGACTCTCGTTTTCACAGGTGGACATTGACTCTCAGGACTGCCCGGCCCCTCCCCTTGGCCTCCCTCCCCTCTGATGCAACGCGCTCCACTTCCTGGGATTCACTTGTCGAGCTGTAAGTTAGTTGCTCGACGGCATTCACCGTTACCGTCTTCCCTGCACGGGATTTTCCTGTCTTTGGAGTATTTCACAATCTCATGCCGCAAGGAAGTGATCCTTTTTGTACCAGCGGCAGATTGGTGCGTGCACCATTGCTAACCCTCAGGTGGACCAGCCGGCTCTGAGCTGGGCTTTTGTCTGTGGCCTTGTTAAGCTCCCTTGTTTGCTCCTTGTGGTAATTTTTCTAGCTTCCCTGTAATCTGCCTTCGCTCCGTCTTTTCCATCTCTTTGCCTTTTATTCTGGCTCTGGCTCTGTCTCCCGTCTGGGGTCTCCGCGACAGTGCTGGGTGGAATCAGCAGGACCGCACGGCCTCACCTGGATCTCAGGGGCTCTGGTCTTTGCCATAAATCATGCTTGCTGAAAGCCTTTCTTTCCCTTTTCTTCTCTCCTTGCTCCGTCCCCCTCCTCCCCGCTTCCTCCTCCTTTGTCTTCCTCCCTCCCTCCAATCCTCCTGCTTTCCTCTAGGTGTCTCTTTTGTGTTTTGGGACAGGGTTTTGCTGTATAGTCCAAGCTGGCCTTGAACTTCTGATACCACCACCTCCGCTTCCCAGGGGCTGAGATCACAGGCGTGCAGCATGGAGCCTGGCTTACTCGGAGATTTCCCGTTAATGCCCCTTGCCAGGCTTGGAGGTTTATTGTCCTTAGCCAGGCCGGAGGAGTCTCAGCTCCAGAGCTGGCTTTGCTCCAGTGTGGCGGGAAGCCAGGGGGAGACGGGGAGATGGGGGGACGGGTTAGGAGGACATGAGAAGATAGATGGGAGGGAGAGGAGGTGGGGGGTAGAGTGCCTGGAGACAGAGGAGACTGGAGGAGGCAGGGAGGTGGAGGAGATGGAGGAGATGGGGAGATGCTGGAGATGGCGTGGCTCGGTGTGGCTCTGTGTGGCTCGGTGTGGCTCTGTGTGTCTCTGTGTGGCTCTGTGTGGTGCTGTGTGTCTCTGTGTGTCTCTGTGTGTCTCTGTGTGTCTCTGTGTGTCTCTGTGTAGTGCTGTGTGGCTCTGTGTGGTTCTGTGTGTCTCTGTGTGTCTCTGTGTGTCTCTGTGTCTCTGTGTGTCTCTGTGTGGTGCTGTGTGTCTCTGTGTGTCTCTGTGTGGCTCTGTGTGTCTCTGTGTGTCTCTGTGTGGTTCTGTGTGTCTCTGTGTGGCTCTGTGTGTCTCTGTTGGCTCTGTGTGTCTCTGTGTGTCTCTGTGTGGCTCTGTGTGTCTCTGTGTGTCTCTGTGTGTCTCTGTTGGCTCTGTGTGTCTCTGTGTGGCTCTGTGTGTCTCTGTGTGTCTCTGTGTGGCTCTGTGTGTCTCTGTGTGTCTCTGTGTGTCTCTGTGTAGTGCTGTGTGTCTCTGTTGGCTCTGTGAGGCTCTGTGTGGCTCTGTGTAGTGCTGTGTGTCTCTGTGTGTCTCTGTGTGTCTCTGTGTAGTGCTGTGTGTCTCTGTTGGCTCTGTGAGGCTCTGTGTGTCTCTGTGTGTCTCTGTGTGTCTCTGTGTGTCTCTGTGTGTCTCTGTGTAGTGCTGTGTGTCTCTGTGTGTCTCTGTGTGTCTCTGTGTGTCTCTGTGTAGTGCTGTGTGTCTCTGTGTGTCTCTGTGTGTCTCTGTGTAGTGCTGTGTGTCTCTGTTGGCTCTGTGAGGCTCTGTGTGGCTCTGTGTAGTGCTGTGTGTCTCTGTGTGTCTCTGTGTGTCTCTGTGTAGTGCTGTGTGTCTCTGTGTGGCTCTGTGTGTCTCTGTGTGTCTCTGTGTAGTGCTGTGTGTCTCTGTTGGCTCTGTGAGGCTCTGTGTGGCTCTGTGTGGCTCTGTGTAGTGCTGTGTGGCTCTGTATGGCTCTGTGTGTCTCTGTGTGTCTCTGTGTAGTGCTGTGTGTCTCTGTTGGCTCTGTGAGGCTCTGTGTGTCTCTGTGTGTCTCTGTGTGGTTCTGTGTGTCTCTGTGTGGCTCTGTGTGTCTCTGTTGGCTCTGTGTGTCTCTGTGTGTCTCTGTGTGTCTCTGTGTGTCTCTGTGTGTCTCTGTGTAGTGCTGTGTGTCTCTGTTGGCTCTGTGTGGCTCTGTGTGGCTCTGTGTGGCAGCCTGTGGTGCTTACAGGCCCCCCTGGCGGCCTCAGCCTGTGCCCGCTTGTGGCCAGGCTGTCCTTTCGGGCGGGCCGGTCTGGCTGCTGATGGAGAGGTGCCTCCCTCGCTCCGCACACCCTGCACTCGGTCTTTCTGGCCCTGGAGGGGAAAACGGGTTGGCTGCTTCATGGAGTGCTGGATGCCACGAAGCTGGTGGCCGTTCCCAGGGGAGGGACGGTCCTGGGGACGGAGGGTCAGGCGTTCCGCTGGACGCCGATGAGAGCTGCTGTCTGGTGAGCTCGGGCCAGGCTGTCCCAGTCCCCAGCTCTGCAGCACAGAGTGAGCAGCACTGGGCCGGCCTGGGGAACCTGGCTGAGCGGACATGTGGGCTCCAGGGACCCCCGCCAGGTGCTGAGCCACCGCAGAGCGTCCAGCCTGGGCCTGGGGAGGCTCGGGTACCTCAGAGCGTCCAGCCTGGGCCTGGGGAGGCTCGGGCACCTCAGAGCATCCGTCCTGGGCCTGGGGAGGCTTGGGGGCCGCAGAGCGTCCGTCCTGGGCCTGGGGTGGCTGGGGACCCAGCCGTCAGGGCTGGCTTCCACCCGCGTGTTCCCAGGCCACCTGCTGCATGGCCTTCTGAGCTGACCAGGGCCCCCTCTCCTGGATCCAAGGGGCTCCCTGGGTTCCCCGGCCCCCACTCCTCCGCCCCCTCCCCGCTGTGAGTGACTCCAGCCCCTCAAGGACTGACAACAGATGGAGTGACAAGTCTTTGTGTGTAATCGAACACATTGTCCCCCCCCCCCAATTGGGAAGCGAGAGGCGGCGTGGCTTTATAAACAGAAACGATTCTTGTTCATTATCTGCTAATCGAGGCCACCAAGGGTGCGGGAAAGCCCCCTCGGGAGCAGGACCGCCCGCGATCCAGGGGCCAGGGCCAGGCAGGGCGGGAGCCCTCCAGTCAGAGTCACGCCACGGAGAAACAAAGGCCCGGGTCTGCAGGGTGGGAGGGGATGGGCGGGCAGGGCCTGAACATCTGAACCACCGGGGAGGCCCGGGAGACCACCTCCGATCTCCCGTCACCGCACGGCTGTGACAGCCGGGAAGCCCCGGGCAGCCTGGGCTGGTGCGGGCATGGCTTTGGGTGGGCGAGGCCCCTCCTTCCCCTCCCACGCTCACGCGGGGGAAGAGGAGGCGTTCCCCTCCGGCAGCCGCTCGCGCCCGGGCTGCCCAGGGCGCTGGCCTCTAGCTTTTTAGCTCAAGGCTGGCTCGCGACCCCAGCAGCCACAGCTCCACGTCCGGCTTTCTTGTTTTTCCTGTTAATTGCAGATGCGTCTCATGACGTGGCTTCTGCAGTGATCCTGAGATATCAGTCTCCCAGGCGCGGGTGACAGGCATGAGCGGCCAGCACCCGGCCTGTAGCTGCTTCTTAAACACGCGCCCCGCGGGGCCCTGAGAGCCCCGGCTCTGGGAGTCTCCCGAGGTGCGAGGAGCCGGCGCTGTGCAGCGGGTCCCCCGCGCCCACGCCCGAGCCGGCGCTGTGCGGCGGGTCCCACCATGCCCACGCCCGAGCCAGCGCTGTGTGGCGGGTCCTCTGCGCCGAGGGGCCTGGTCCAGGCGGCCTCATGGGGAGCCTCCCTTTGCGTAAGAGGTGCTCTTTGGGGTTCATGGATTACCTGGGGCAGGGTAAAGGCTCTGTTTATATGTGGGGGAGACAGGGTGCATGGCTGATCAGAACTAGAAGGCTCCCCAGGCCCAGGCCGGGACGTCCGCCAGGCAGCCAGGGCCCGCAGGCCCAGCTCTGGTCCCCGCTCCTGCACCCCTCCCCAGATGAAGGGCCAGCCGGGCCTGGGCCGCACAGCTCCTGCCCGTGGGTCGCGTTGTGTTTGCCGCATGTGAGGAGCGTGCGGGAGACGGCGGAGACGCACACGGCCCTGCCTTCTCCACCACACACTGCGCGTGTTTGCAAAGGCTGGTGTCGGACCCGGTGTGGGGCTCAGAGCTGGGCTGGGCTGTTAACCTCCGCTCCACGTCTCAGATGTGTTCTGGCGTGGCTGAGCATTTCCAGGGGGCCTGTAAGGGACCCTATTCCATGCCCTGCAGGGGGGGGCACCAAGCTGGGGGGGCACCAAACTGGGGCGTCCCCAAGAGTGACCCGACCCTCTAGGGGCCTGCCCTCTTTCCGAATCTCAGGCCTGGGGTTCCCCTCCCCCACCGGCCACTGCCACGGTCAGGGCAGAGAGGACTGGGCACAGGGCCCCTCGAGGGACCTCGCCCCCCAGGCTCGGGGACGCCCGGCCCTCAGAGCCCACTCCTCCCACCATCCTCCCAAAGAGCCAGATGCCACCCCACCCCGCCCCGGGGCTCAGAGCCCGCCCAGCTGCTGGGTCCATGACACCAGGAGGGGGGCTGGGGAGGCGGTCGGGGCGGCTCAGAGCCCGCCCAGCTGCTGGGTCCATGACACCAGGAGGGGGGGGCTGGGGAGGCGGTCGGGGCGGCTCGGACCGGGCTCCCCCCGCTCCTGGGTTTGAACCACACCAGTCACCAGCTGCCCCCCAGACCTGCCACATCCAGGAGAGCCTCCTCCCCCTCCCCTCCCCCACCCTCCCCCTGCCCTCCTCCACCCCTCCTCCCTGCCCTCCCCCTCCTCCATGCCCCCCAAACCCTCTCCCTGCCCTTCCCAAGCCCTCCCCTCCCCTCCCCCACACCCTCCCCTCCCCCTTTCCCTGCTCTCCCCCACACCCTTCCCCCTCCTCCTCCTCCAAGCCCTCCCCACACCCTCCCCCTGCCCTCCCCTCCCCCTTCCCCTGCTCTCCCCCACACCCCGCCCCTCCCCCTCCTCCAAGCCCTTCCCACACCCTCCCCACACCCTCCCCCACACCCTCCCCCTGCCCTCCCCTCCCCCTTCCCCTGCTCTCCCCCACACCCTTCCCCACCCCTCCCCTTCCTCCAAGTCCTTCCCACACCCTCCCCCTGCCCTCCCCACATCCTCCCCCACGCCCTCCCCCACGCCCTCCCCACACCCTCCCCACACCCTCCCCACACCCTCCCCCACACCCTCCCCCACACCCTTCCCCACGCCCTCCCCCAGGCCCTCCCCCAACCCTCCCCCACACCCTCCCCCACACCCTCCCCACACCCTCCCCCACACCCTCCCCCACACCCTCCCCCACGCCCTCCCCCACACCCTCCCCCACATCCTCCCCCACACCCTCTCCCACACCCTCCCCACACCCTCCCCCACACCCTCCCCCAGGCCCTCCCCACACCCTCCCCCACACCCTCCCCACACCCTCCCCCACACCCTCCCCCACGTCCTCCCCGTCCTCCCCCATGCCCTCCCAAACACCCTCCCCCAACCCTCTCCCACACCCTTCCCCACACCCTTCCCCACACCCTTCCCCACACCCTCCCCCACACCCTTCTCCACACCCTTCCCCACACCCTCCCCCAACCCTCCCCCACACCCTCCCCCACACCCTCCCCCACACCCTCCCCCACACCCTCCCCACACCCTCCCCACACCCTCCCCCACACCCTCCCCCAACCCTCCCCCACAACCTCCCCCACGCCCTCCCCCACACCCTCCCCCATACCCTCCCCCACACCCTCCCCACACCCTCCCCCACACCCTCCCCCACACCCTCCCCCAGGCCCTCCCCACACCCTCCCCCATACCCTCCCCCACACCCTCCCCACACCCTCCCCCACACCCTCCCCCACACCCTCCCCCAGGCCCTCCCCACACCCTCCCCCAGGCCCTCCCCACAGGCCCTTCTGCTTCCCTGGGGTCTCTGCAGCCTTGCTTCCACAGGTGGGGTACATGGGGCCAGAGAAGACAGACTTGCTGGTGTGTCCCCATGGCCCCCAGGCCTCCCCGCGATCAGGGCCCTGGACCCGTGCCTTCAAGCACTCGTGCTCTTAGCCTATTTCTTCTCAGTAGAGATGGTATCGTTCCCAGGAGTAGTTCTGGGGATGAAAAGATTTTCCGTTTCATTTCAGGTGTAATTGCTCTTTTTTCTCTTTGTTTGCAGCCTGTAGAAACTTGCACTGACTTTCTTAAGCAAGACAAAGGAATTCATTGGCTCTGAAGCAAAGGGAGAGCACAAGCAGGCTTCAGGCCTGGCTGGATCCAGCTGCTCTAGGGTGTGGTTGGGGGTCTTAGTTCCCTGCCCCCTGCTTTCCTCCACATCACGCATGAGGACACACAGCCGCGGTGACCAGGCCGGCTGAGCTTCGTGCTTGGTGTCCCCCAGCCAGACAGCGCACCGGCTCCCAGCATGTTTACCATGCCCTGAGCTAATCGCTGGCCCAGCTTGGTCAGTAACTCTGGATGATGGATGGCAAGGTTCCACCCCGCATGCCTGTCCTCAGCCACAGTCCTGGGCGGGGGTGTCTGCGGGGCCGGGACTGGCACGCACCCACACGTGCCTGCCAGCGCCTCTCTCCGTCTTGGGGTGGCCGGTTGAGGTGGGAGTCCTGCCAGGCCCGGCCGGCCCCCAACAACCCAGATAAAGAGCCAAGCAGGAGAGGGCGAGAAGGGGGCGGCTGCCCCTGGAAAAGGGGCATGGCGCGTGTGGTCTAAATGCAGACAGGATGGGTGGCGGGGGCTGGGTCACTGGAGGGTCTGTGTCCTGGCCTCCAGCCCCACCCACAGAACAACCAGCCTTGCTGACGGGGGTCGTCCCCAGGGTCCCTGCTGCTCCTCTCTTTGGGGACATTGTCCCTCCTGGTAAAGGTGTTATTGATCAGTCCTGTGCTCCTGCTCCCCAAGGCAGCCAGGGGAATGGCTGGGCACTGGGAACAGTTTTGAGACTCCTGCTACAGGTGGGAATGGGCTGGGGCAGAAGGCTGCAGGGCTGTGGGTCCTCCCCTGACTAGTTGGGCTTCCTCTCCGCATGGCGGCCTCAGACAATGCTGGCTTAGACGAGGCTCAGGGCACAGAGGCTGGCTTCTGCCAGACCGCAGTCACCAAGAGACACGGGTGGATGGGAGATTTTGATGTGTGGGCTCTGCAGGGAGGAAGGGAGGGAGGGAGGGACCCCCAAGTCTGGAGGGGTAGGAGGGAGGGATCCCCAACTCTGGGGTCATGGTGCTCACCAGTGGAAGGAACACAGATGGAGCAAGGGATGGGAACGGGCATGGGTGCGAGGATGTGGCACAAGCAAGCCGGGCTCTGCCTTGGGGCAGATGGCTAAGGGGCTGGGGGGAGGGGAGGGGCGGCGCCTGCCGCTCCCAGGCCACAGGGGAGGATGTCCGACCCACAGCAGAGACCCAGGCCCCCCGTGTCAGGCCGGGAGCCCGCTCTACGCGTGGGGTGGAGCGTCCCTCAGAGCCGAGGTCTGGAGCTGTGAGGATCATGGGGGACTTAGGGGAGGGGTGTGCACCTGATTTATGTGGGTGAAGTGTGATTTAAGTGAGTGTGTGCACAGGGAGACCGGCCTCCGCTCTGCCTCGCAGACACCACGTCTTCCCCAAAGAGAGGAGGTTGAGCAGGCCGCCGGCTCCTCCGGAGTTTTTCCTGTAGTAGATTTCAGGCTTCAGATCTTCACCCGGCTCTCTGATCTCCTCTGGAGTCGGTCTCTGCGTCGCCAGGGCCCTCTTTTCTCCAGGTGTATTTTTGGCTCCTTTGTCACAAATTGGCTGGCCATGGCCGTGGGGTTTTATTCCTGGCTCCTCTCTTCTGCTCCGCGGGTCTTCACACGTGCTCTGTGCCGGCGCTCGCCGCTCTTGGCGGTGCGGCTGTGTGGTGCGGCGGGAAGGCTGGCGGTGGGCGCCGCCGGCCTCCTGTGAACTTTCCGGTGGATGTCTCTGGTCCATGGAGCGATGCTGGGATTTGCACGGGTGCTGTGTTCATGTTGGACGGTCTGTCCATTGCTTCTGGCGCTATGGCCGTCTTCTTGCTGTTGGTTCAGCCGGTCTGTCCTCCGATGGCGTCTCTGGTTTCTTCAGGGTTTTATCGCTTCCCGTGTGGAGGGCGTCCACTTCCTTGGTGAAGCGTCTGTACTTCATTGTTTGGCGAGCTGCTGTGAGTGGAATTGTCTTCTTGGCTTGTCCTCAGCCTGTCCGGGGCCGGTACACAGGGAAGGGGCTGGTTTTGGGTGTTGGTGTGACCCCCGCTGCTCCCCAGCGCTGGTTATCAGCCCCAGGTGTGCGGGGCACCTGCCCCGGTTCGGTTCAGGGTTCCGCATCTCTTCAGCTTGGCAGGTTCGCCGTCAGGGTGGCCAGACCGAGGGAGGGAAGTCCGTCTGCTTGCCAGTCTGCGGTGGTCGGGGGCAGATGCGTGGGGGCCGCAGCTGAGGAGCCGGCCGGAGAGCCCGGCCGTCCCGAGGATCCCAGCCCCCTCGGCGCGGTGCTCCCGCAGCCTCCTCTGCTTTGCCTGACTGTGGTGTCACGCACCCCGCTGTGATGTCACACCCCACTGTGATGTCACACCCCCTCTGTGACGTCACATACCCACTGTGATGCTACACAACCTGCTGTGATGTCATGCACCTCCACGGTTACGTCATTCACTGTGATGTCTCACCACATGGTGATGTGACACACTCTGCTGTGATTTTACATGCCCTGCTGTGATGTCACATACCCTCTCAGTGATGTCACATTCACACTGTGATGTCACACCCACTGCTGTGATGTCATGCACTCTACTGTGATGTCATGTGCCCTGCTGTGATGTCATGCATCCCACTGTGATGTCACACCCCTCACTGTGATGCCACGTACACTGCTGTGATGTCACACACCCCGCCGTGATGTCACGCGCCCCGCTGTGATGTCACGCATCCGTAGTAACACCACACGCCCCTGGTCTCTCAGGGCAGGTGGGTGCTGCTCACCCCCCTGATGAGGAGAGGTGGAGGACCCCGCGGTCAGCCGGGACGGCCGTGTGCTTGGGCCTGGGCCTTCCTTCTTACTCGAGGCCTCGGGGTTTCCGCCGTGTGTCTCTTGCCCCAGCCTCTCGTCCTGTGCGGGCTCTGAGGACAGGCAGGCTGTGCTGGCCCTCACGCGTGGTGTCTTTGTGCCGTCCGCGTGTGGCTCAAAGCCCTGTGTTACTCACGCAAGCTGGGCCGCCCAAAGCTGGGCACCGTGTGAGGGCCCATGAGAACTGCGGTGCTGAGCAGGGTCCGCTGACAACGTTTCACAGCTAGACTCTGCCCCTGCCCTGCTGCCCCTGCCCCTGCCCTGCCCCTGCGCTGCCCTGCCCCTGCCCTGCCCCTGCCCCTGCCCCTGCCCCTGCCCTGCCCCTGCCCCTGCCCCTGCCCCTGCCCTGCCCCTGCCCCTGCCCTGCCCCTGCCCCCCTGCCCCTGCCCTGCCCCTGCCCCTGCCCTGCCCCTGCCTTGCCCCTGCCCCTGCCCTGCCCCTGCCCCTGCCCCCCCTGCCCCTGCCCCTGCCCCCTGCCCCTGCCCCTGCCCCTGCCCTGCCCATGCCCCTGCCCCCCTGCCCCTGCCCTGCCCATGCCCCTGCCCCCCTGCCCCTGCCCTGCCCTGCCCCTGCCCCTGCCCCTGCCCCGGCCCTGCCCCTGCCCCTGCCCATGCCCTGCCCCTGCCCCTGCCCCTGCCCTGCCCTGCCCCCTGTCCCTGCCCCTGCCCCTGCCCCTGCCTTGCCCCTGCCCCCCTGCCCCTACCCTGCCCCTGCCCCTGCCCCTGCCCCTGCCCCCCTGCCCCTGCCCCTGCCCCCCTGCCCCTACCCTGCCCTGCCCCTGCCCCTGCCCCTGCCCCCCTGCCCCTGCCCTGCCCCTGCCCCTGCCCTGCCCCTGCCCTGCCCCTGCCCTGCCCTGCCCTGCCCCTGCCCCTGCCCTGCCCCTGCCCCTGCCCCAGCCTCTGCCCCTGCCCCTGCCCTGCCCCTGCCCCTGCCCTGCCCCTGCCCTGCCCCTGCCCCTGCCCTGCTCCTGCCCTGCCCCTGCCCCTGCCCCAGCCTCTGCCCCTGCCCTGCCCCTGCCCTGCCCCTGCCCCAGCCTCTGCCCCTGCCCTGCCCCTCCCCCTGTCCCTGCCCCTGCCCTGCCCCTGCCCCTGCCCCTGCCCTGCCCCTGCCCCTGCCCTGCCCCTGCCCTGCCCCTGCCCTGCCCTGCCCTGCCCCTGCCCTGCCCCTGCCCCTGCCCCTGCCCCAGCCTCTGCCCCTGCCCCTGCCCTGCCCCTGCCCCTGTCCCTGCCCCTGCCCCTGCCCTGCCCTGCCCCTGCCCCTGCCCCTGCCCCTGCCCCTGCCCCTGCCCCTGCCCCTGCCCCTGCCCCGGCCCCGGCCCCGGCCCCTGCCCCGGCCCCGGCCCTGGCCCCGGCCCCTGCCTGCCCCTGCCCTGCCCCTGCTCCCCTGCCCTGCCCCTGCCCCTGCCCCGGCCCCGGCCCCGGCCCCTGCCCTGCCCCTGCCCCTGCCCCCCTGCCCCTGCCCTGCCCCTGCCCCTGCCCCTGCCCCTGCCCTGCCCCTGCCCCCCTGCCCCAGCCTCTGCCCCTTCCCTGCCCCTGCCTTGCCCCTGCCCCTGCCCCTGCCCTACCCCTGCCCCTGCCCCTGCCCCTGCCCCTGCCCCTGCCCTGCCCCTGCCCCCCCTGCCCCAGCCTCTGCCCCTTCCCTGCCCCTGCCCCTGCCCCTGCCCCTGCCCTGCCCCTGCCCCCCTGCCCCCTGCCCCTGCCCCTTCCCTGCCCCTGCCCCTGCCCTGCCCCTGCCCCTCTGCCCCTGCCCCTGCCCCTGCCCTGCCCCTGCCCTGCCCCTGCCCCTGCCCCCCTGCCCCCCGCCCCTGCCCTGCTGCCCTTGCCCCGCTGCCCCTGCCCCTGCCCTGCAAACAAAGCCCAGAAGTAAGATTCTGGGCCTCCTGGGGGCCCCAACTCTGTTTCTCAGCACATGGGGTACCCCGTAGACCAGAAGGGTGCTCTAGCTCTGCCATGGCATCTCCAGTGTAGAGGAGGCGGGAGGAAGGCCAGGCCGGGCCAGCGCTTCCAACCACAAAACACTTCCAAGAACGTTGCCCTGGTCTCAGGGTTTGAGTCCCTCCAAAATTCGCAGTCTGCACTGCCCCAGGGCAATGGGGTGGGGAGGAGGGTGTGGGGAGGGGTGGGGAGGGAGGGTTATGGAGTAGGATGTGGGGAGGGGTGGGGAGGAGTGTGTGGGGAGGGGTGGGGAGGGAGGGTTATGGAGTAGGATGTGGGGAGGGGTCGGGCGGGAGGGGGGGAGGGTGTGGGGAGGGGTCAGGCGGAGGGGGGGGAGGGTGTGGGGAGGGTGTGGTCCTGTAGGCCAGAGGAACCGCCCTGGCCTGGGCCTTGGTCCACCCAACTGGCACCTTGTTCTGCTTAGAATCCACCAAACTGAAGCCACTGGGTTGGACACTGCGCCCGGACTGGGGACATCACTGCAGGGAACACATGGCTGGGGCACCTGGGGGCCCTGGGGTGGGCGCGAGGGGGACGTGCGCGGCAGGAGGGGCGGGGCCGAGGCCTGCACGGTCCGGTCATCCTGATCTCCTTGGCACCTGCGTTTCTGTGGTGAGCGATGGTCACTCCCTCCTCTCCCCAAGCCGTGGCCCCCGTGAACCACAGGACCTTTATGTCCGCAGATGGCAGAGCAAAGGTTGGCCCGGGATTGGCCCCCTGGCAGCCATGTGTCCCCAGTCTGTGTGTGGGGAGGGCTGGGCCAGGGAGGGCGGGGTGGGCCCGGGTAGGCTGGGGAGGGGAGGGCCAGGGAGGGCCGGGGAGGGCCGGGGTGGGCCGGGGAGGGCCGGGGAGGGCCGGGGAGGGCCGGGGTGGACTGGGGTGGGCCGGGGAGGGCCGGGGTGCCCTGCCTGGCTCTGCCCGGGGGCGCGGCCTCTCTTGGGCTGCGCCTGTGAGCCAGCCGGGCGCTGGGCTGCACGCTGGCGATGGCGGATGACGGCGGCCACGCAAGCCCTCATTGGGCAGCGCCGTCCATCCGCGGCTCTCAAGCGCAGCTCGGCCAAGACAATCACAGGGGAACTTGTTAAAGATTCAGAGTCCGGCCCGGGCAATGGATTTGTGCTGATCTCTGCAGGGGGAGGAGGGTGGGGTGGTCTGTGTGTTGACCTCTGCAGGGGGAGGAGGAAGGGGGTGGGGTGGTCTGTGTGCTGATCTCTGCAGGGGGAGGAGGAAGGGGGTGGGGTGGTTTGTGTGCTGATCTCTGCAGGGGGAGGAGGAAGGGGGTGGGGTGGTCTGTGTGCTGATCTCTGCAGGGGGAGGAGGAAGGGGGGTGGGGAGGGTCGCATCTCATAGCACCTGACTGCAGAAGAAGCCAGCGCCTGCCCAGCCAAAGGAGGGGTCCCCCCTTCCCCTCCCCTGGCCCTTCACTGGCTCTCCTCTGCTCCCCCTGCTCTTTCTTTTCCCCAACCCTCCCCCATCTCCCCCCCTTCTCCTCCCCTTGCGCTCCCCTCCTCCCCCTGCCCTCCCCTCCCTCTTCCCTGCCTGTCCTCTTCCCTGGCTCTGTCTCCTCTCCATTACCCCCGGCACCTGTCTTTTTTGTCTCTCTGGATTGGCCTTTCCCCATGTCTGTCTCTCTGGCGAGGCTCTGGGTGTCTGGCACAGTCTGTGTGCTCAGGACTCTGGGTGTCTGTCTGTCTGGCACAGTCTGTGTGCTCAGGACTCTCTGGTCCCTGTCCTGACTCCCTCTTCTCCCTGTCTCTGTGTGGGCCTCTCTCCCCGGCCCTGCGTCTCTGTCTCCCTCTGCGCCTCCATCGCCGGGCTCTGCGCCTGTCTTTTCTGGGTAGCTGGGTGTCTGTCTGTCTGCCCGCTGGTCTCCAGCACCTGAAAACACCCTGCGTCTTGTTTGATGTGCAGTTGTGAGATTCCCTTTGAACATTGCAGCAGCCAGTTGATGGTTGCCAAGGGAACAGGCCAGGAGAAATGGGGGGCCCTGGGGGGGGGCAGGAGCCAGGCGGGGGGTGTGGGCACGCTTTTCTGTTTTCATCTTCCTTGGCGCTTTCCTTTTCCAAAGCATAGAAGAAGGGCGACAATTTAAAATGATTTTTCAAGAATCAACACGACAGAAATAATGGGTCCTAATTGTGTGGACTAAAAGCCGGCCAGGGAGCGTGGCGGCTCCCCTAGCCTGCAGGGCGGTAATGGCCGGTCGGGGCGGGGGTGATTAGAGACCCAGGAGCCACTTTGCCAGGCCCAGGGCTGGCCGCCCAAGGCCGGCTCCCCCCACCCCCGCGCCCCCCGAGAGATCTCAGGACCCCCAAGTCCAGAGCTTCACCAACGGCTACAAAACAAAGCTTTGTGGCCATGCATGGGGGGGGGCAGAGGGGAGGGGTGTGGACAGAGGGCAGGGGTGTGGACAGAGGGGATGGGGGTGGGCAGAGGGGAGGGGGGTGGGCAGAGGGGAGGGGGGTGGGCAGAGGGGAGGGGGGGTGGGCAGAGGGGAGGGGTGTGGACAGAGGGCAGGGGTGTGGACAGAGGGGATGGGGGTGGGCAGAGGGGATGGGGGTGGGCAGAGGGGAAGGGTGTGGGCAGAGGGGAGGGGTGTGGGCAGAGGGGATGGGGGTGGGCAGAGGGGAGGGGTGTGGACAGAGGGCAGGGGTGTGGACAGAGGGCAGGGGTGTGGACAGAGGGGATGGGGGTGGGCAGAGGGGAAGGGTGTGGGCAGAGGGGATGGGGGTGGGCAGAGGGGAGGGGTGTGGACAGAGGGGATGGGGGTGGGCAGAGGGCAGGGGTGTGGGCAGAGGGGATGGGGTGGGCAGAGGGGAGGGGTGTGGACAGCGTGGTGTGGACACGGGGCAGGGGTGTGGCCTCTGGCCAGCTGAGCGAGGGCTGTGGAGGAGTTAGGACTTCCAGTGGTAGGGAGAGGATTCACGGAATGGGGAGAGGACTCTTGAGCATGCCGCACACCCCAGCCACACGGAGGACCAGCTGCATGGCGCCACCTTGGAGCCCCTGGTCCAGCCCAGCCTCCCCCACCAGTGCGGGACCCAGGCCAGGCCCGGGCTGGCCCGCGGCAGAAGTCAGTGCTTCCAAACAGCATCTCCCGTGGGCCAGCCCTGTGCCCAGCCCCTGCCTGTGCCCACTGCTCCGCCCACTGTCCCCGCTGCTGTCCTGCGTCCTGTGGGCCAGCCCTGTGCCCAGCCCTGCCTGTGCCCACTGCTCCGCCCATTGTCCCCGCTGCTGTCCTGCGTCCTGAAGCGGGAGCCCCCGTGGGGTGGGGGCAGAGTGGGCTGCGGCCCGGCGGGCCACACAGCTCGCTCCTCGTACCTGGCCTTGGCGCGCTGGCGCGGCCCCTCTGGAGACGCCCTCGGAGGCCACGCTCCCGCGTTTTGGCATCATAGCATTTGTTTGGCAACACAAACCTGCGTTCTGAAAGAGGCTGGAGACGAGACAGGCAGCCCCTGCGCCCGCTGACCCACTGCGTCCTTCACCTCACACAAGCCTGTGCTGTGGGGCTCTCTGTCCACATGCGGGGCTTGCTGTCCACGTGTGGGCTCACTGTCCACGTGCAGGGCTCACTGTCCACGTGTGGGGCTCACTGTCCACGTGCGGGGCTCACTGTCCACGTGCGGGGCTTGCTGTCCACGTGTGGGTTCCCTGTCCACGTGTGGGGCTCACTGTCCACGTGCAGGGCTCACTGTCCACGTGTGGGGCTCACTGTCCACGTGTGGGGCTCACTGTCCACGTGCGGGGCTCACTGTCCACGTGCAGGGCTCACTGTCCACGTGTGGATTCCCTGTCTATGTGTGTGGCTCTGTCCACGTGTGGGGCTCCCTGTCCATGTGTGGGGCTCCCTGTCCACATGTGGGGCTCCCTGTGCACGTGTGGGGCTCCCTGTCCACGTGTGGGGCTCCCTGTCCACGTGTGGGGCTCCCTGTCCACGTGTGGGGCTCTCTGTCCACGTGTGGGGCTTGCTCTCTATGTGTGGGGCTTGCTGTCTGTGTGCTGAGCCACTGGTACCCATGGCAGGTCTGAGCTAGAGGCGTCTGTGTGGGTGCAGTGTCCCACGAGCCTTGGTCACACAAAAGGTCTCAGAGGGAGCACCAGCCCACCTCCCCCAGCCAAGGCCCCGAGGGAGCACCAGCCCACCTCCCCCAGCCAAGGCCCCGAGGGAGCACCAGCCCTTCTCCTCCCCCAGCCAAGGCCCCGAGGGAGCACCAGCCCTTCTCCTCCCCCAGCCAAGGCCCCGAGGGAGCACCAGCCCTTCTCCTCCCCCAGCCAAGGCCCCGAGGGAGCACCAGCCCACCTCCCCAGCCGCTCTTTTCTTGAAGAAGGATATATTTGGAACTGAGTGTTGTGTGAAATACATTCGTGTTGATTCCACCTCCGCCATTTTGCCACATCGGCACACCACCTGTAGGATTATTTGTCTAATAATTATCTCTCACTTGGCTTACTTTATGCAAAACCCAGGTGTATATAATTTACATAATTGGATATATAATTTACATACAGTAAGATTTACCCCTTGAAAGCTAAGTTTAGTAAGTTTTGACAAATGATTGCAGCAGGTAACCGCCACAATCCAGACAGTGTGCCATGGGCCCCCAAAATGGGCCTGGGCGTCTGCCTGCTCCACGGGGCCCGACCCCACCCCTGCGGCGCTGCCCCCCAGGGCCTCCCCGGCGGGGCTGCGCGGTGCACGGCCTCCGGGCGGCTTCCTCTTAGAGCAAGGCTGCACTTTTTCTTCTCTTTGAATCCAGCTAGCCCTAACCCACAGTGCGCTCATTTACCACGCCGCCTCCTGCTTTGTCTCAACGAATCAGCTGCTGGCCTGGCGTGAGCGGCTGTGTAGGGTCGGGTGATGGAGCATCATTTACCTTCCCCGCCACCACTCTCCCTTTTGGATGCAGAGCCCTCTGCGTTTTGACAGCTGCGTGCCGGCCACTCCCCGGGCCCCTCCTCCAGCCGCCCTGCCCGCCCACCCCTCCCCTGCTAACACCAGCCGACGTCCCGCTTGTGCCCCTTGTTGGGTTCCATTCCCAGGGCATCGCGGGGCCTGGGCGTCGGCGCCCCTCACCTGGCGTGCTGGTGAGCCAGCCTCTGGTCCTTCTCGCAGAGCGGCTGGAAACAGCCCGGACCCTCTCAGCGGACTCTGGACCCGTTGGGCTGCTGCTCCCAGGCTGGTCTGCTCCCAGGAGGGAGGCTGGGCACAGGTGGCCTCCTCTTCCAGGAGATGCCCGATGCCGTCCAGCGGGCCGGCTGCCTGCCTTCCCGGGGCTCCGCGCCTCTGCTGGCACCAGGGCTCGAGAGTGAGTTCAGCATCAGCCGGCCCAGCGGTTGTGCGGTGAGCACTGCTCACTGTGTGCTTGGTTTGTGTCTCCCGGGGACTGTGGAGACCGGAGTGGAGCCTGCTCCTGTCTGTAGACGGTTCACACGGGCCGCGGAACTCACCGGAGTGGAGACCCAGCCTTTGGCCAGGTGCATGTTTGGTAGTAGTCACAGTTGTTGCTGCCTCTCAGGCTAACAAGCAATCCGCGCTCCAGCCAGGGCTCCAGCCCCTCTGCTTTCAGCTTATTTCCCAGACAGGCCCAAGCATTTTTGCCTAGAGGTGTGAACACGTATCCCACGTGAACAGAGCAGGGAAATCCTCAGAGACAGAGCGGTTAGTGGTGGCTTGCAGGGGCCGGGGGAGGGGAGGGGGGAGCCCTGAGCGGGCACGAGGCGTCTTTGGGCGCCTCCAACGCATTCATTTATAAACCGTGGGCTTCATACTGCATAACTGTCTCTCAATTAAAGACCCACGTGGCTGGAGTGCTCCAGGCTGGACCCACGGAGAGAGGCTGTCACCAGAGGAAGAGTGTTCTTCCTCCTCCGGGCTGTGGCGAGCAGAGCCAGGGAGGAGGGGGGAGGTGTGGCGGCCCCCGAGACCCGGAGGGCTGGTGTCTCCAGCCAGAGTGGTCCTGTCTGGCCTTGGGGTGCTGCTCCAGTCTGGGGCTCAGGGCCAGGGTCCCCTCCCCGCTGTATGAAAGTCACCTTGGGGAAGTTCTGCACCAGCGTGGCTCCTGCGTGGAGCCTTGGTACCTGGGGTGCGGCTTCTGGGCCAGCACCGCCCTGAGAGACGGGCAACCTGCCGTCTCTGCTCTGTTTGCACAGCCTGGCTTCATTAGTGGGGAGGTGGCAAGCTAATTCCCTTCCAGCACATGTTGGAGATGTGCCGCGTGCCTCCAACAAGGCGCAGACTGAGAAAGCTGCGGTGCGGGAGGGAGCCCGGGGAGCCCGGGGAGCCCGGGGAGCCGGGAGCGAGCCGCCACAGCTTCCCGGCAGCTTCGGACCTGTAGATGGACAGTGGAAGCTGGCCGCCAGCACAGGCCCCACAGGGATCCTGGCCTGCCCGGCCCCGGGCGCAGAGCCCTGCACAGGCCCCACAGGGATCCTGGCCTGCCCGGCCCCGGGCGCCGAGGGCTGCACAGGCCCCACAGGGATCCTGGCCTGCCCGGCCCCGGGTGCCGAGGGCTGCACAGGGCCCACAGGGATCCTGGCCTGCCCGGCCCCGGGCGCAGAGCCCTGCACAGGGCCCACAGGGATCCTGGCCTTCCCGGCCCCGGGCACTGAGGGCTGCACAGGCCCCACAGTGAGGGCTTCCTGAGGCTCCAGCCGCAGCCACAGGGCAGCAGGCCGGCAAAACGCCCTGACCTTGTGTTCCGTGGTGCCCACGGCCCTCGGCAGAACTGTTGGGGTCCCGGCCACACCCGGTCTTCAGTGGCCTCCTTCATGGCGACGCAATCTCCATCTTACTTGTTTTTCCTCCGGAGGAGGTGTGGAGGAGATACTCTTGCTCTGATTTCCATCTCCCTCATGTATGGTGAACTTGGTCTTCTTTCCTGGGGACCCTTCTGGGGGTGAGGGGAACGTGTGGACTTGTTTGATAAATTGCCTGTCCATCTACTTTGTTCATGTTCCCATTGTGTTGTGATTTTTCCTCAATGGTTTGTGGGAGTATTTTTGTCTATTAGGGAAATTTGACCTTTGTGTAGCTTGTGGATGGCGTGTCTTTTATCTTTCTGCATGGGTGTTCCGAAGGACTGAAGCCTTTGCTGTTACATAGTCAGATCTGTCCGTCTGTCCATTCTCTTCCTGGGTTTTATGTCATGCTTAGAAAGACTTTCCTCATACCAAGATAAAAAAAATTCACCCACGTTTCCTTCTGTTACATTTTTAGATTCATTTTTGACATTTGAATTTTAATGCTTTTGGTTTTTTTTTCAGTATAAGGAAGTCGAGATTCAGATTTTTTTCCAAATGGTTACCCATTTACCTCTATACCATTTATTAAACAATCCAGCACTTGCTCAATTTTCATGCCATTTTTATCAGCTATTAAGCACTCATATATTTGCGGCCTATTTCAGGATCCTCCTCTCTCTTCATTGATGTATCGGTTCATATTTTGAATACCTTTGTCAAGTTCAATTGAGTTTTTTTGGTTATAAAAAAAGCCCAATTAGGATTTTGATTTGGAGAGGGTTGACAGCTTTGCAGCCTCAGTCTTCCTGTCTAACCAGGAGGCACGGCTCTCCAGCGATCCTCCCAGTTTCTGTCCCCCAGTGGAGCCCCACGCAAGGCCTTCATGTGCCTTGGAGCTGTTATTTTTAGGCATTTTATATGTGCAGTTGCTGTTGAGAATGAACCTTTCCTCTCCGACCTTCCGTGGTCTACGTTTTATGTAAGGGAAAGCTCTCGATGGAGCTACGTGTGTCTGTAATGACCTCCCTGCATCTGCTTATCTCGTCCTCAATCAATGATACCGTTAGGGTTCGGATCTTAAAACAAACCCCAGAGGCCCCTGCGTGGGTGTCCGGGTTCCAGGCTGCGTGTTCACCGCCCTCCTCGGCCCGCTCCCCGCTCCTGTCCCGCAGTCGGCGGCTGCCCCGCGCTGTGCTTCCACTATGATGCTCACCCAAAACCCTGACATCGCAGCCAGGTGAATCCCCCCCTTGAGTAAGTTTGTTTTCTCAGGTGTTCACGATGCGCACAAAATGCTCCCTCCGGCCTCCGGCTGGGGCGGCGGGGAGGGCCGGGAGGCCGGAGCGCTCTCCCCTCGAGCCGTTTGCTCAGGCGCTCTGCTCATGGCCTTGGTCTGATCTGACTCTGCAGTGACGGCAAGCTGGCCGCCAGCCATGGCTGCTCACTGGTGCTTCCCTGCAGCCGTGTCTTCCCTCCTAGCTGGGGCCCTGCTCGGTTCCCTCCTTTGATTGCGGTAAGTCGTCCACGGGCGAGCTGGACCGTTCTGCGGCTTTGCCGAGGCTGTGCCGGGCATCCGCGTCCCCCGTGAGGGTGGACGAGCCCGTGGGGCGCTGGGCGGCCGCAGGGCGGCCTCTGCCCCGCTGTGCGCATTGGTGGAGACGCGGTGCTCGCGCCCGTCCCGCCTGGAACCACATTTAAATGAGAACTGAACATCGCCGTGGCCGTGGCTTGGGTGGGGCAGAGCCGGGGTCGTCATCTGGCCGAGGCTGTGCGGCGCGGACGGCTCGCGGATCACGGCCGGCCCTCGCGGATCACGGCCGGCCCTCGCGGATCACGGCCGGCCCTCGCGGATCACGGCCGGCCCTGTGCCCCGCACAGCAGCGGCGCCTTCCGCGCGGACCCCCCCCCCCCCGCGGGAGCGGATCCCAGAGCTCCCAACCCAGCACCCCATCCCGCCTCCACCGTACTGCGCCCCACGCAGCACATGTGCACCCCCGCGTTCCCGGCTCCAGCCAGGCGGGGAGCCCCGGCCGCGCCTGCTTCCCAGCTCTGTGCCTCACCTCCCCACGCGAGACCCGAAGTGTGAGTCCCGCCTCCTGGCGCTGTGGCCCTCTCGCCCTGTGGCCTGTGGCCCTGGGACCAGCTCTGCCTCCCCCCCCCCGCCCCCCGCCACGGGCCAGGTTCAGGTCCAGAGCTGGTCCACACGCGATGGATGGCCATGGACAGAGGCTGCCATCTTCAGTTTGGTTTCAGTGTCCCAAAGGCCCAGTCTGGGCTCTAATGGGGAGTGGCAGGGCGCAGAGGGAGGAAGCGCAGCCACGGTGGCTGTGGGCAGCAGCGGGCAGCCGCGGGCGGCAGCGAGCAGCAGCGGGCGGCAGCGAGCAGCAGCGGGCAGCAGCGGGCAGCCGCGGGCAGCAGCGGGCGGCAGCGGGCAGCAGCGGGCAGCCGCGGGCAGCCGCGGGCAGCCGCGGGCGGCCACGCGCCCCTCTTCCCGCTTCTCACAGCCGCACACAGCCTCACCGTGGAGCACATGCGGCCCAGGACCTGTGCCGTGCGCCCGGTGACCGCGGCCTGGACCGCGGCCTGGGGCCCTGGGACCTGGCAAACCTCTGGGGCCAAGACAAGCCTTTGCCTTCAGGTGTGTCATGGCAGGTGTCCATCGCGGGCTCGGGGTGCCGGCTGACACCAAGTCCGGGTGGGCCGCAGCCTCCGCCCAGACCACCAGGCCACGCCCTTCCTGAACTCTGACCCTGAACGGGTGTGAGATCACCCCTCAGCTGTTATTCGAAGCTGCTGGTCAGAGGGATGTGTGTGCACCCAGGGCCAGCTCCCCAGGCTCTGGCCACATGCCCCCCCGGAGTTTGTGGGCCGGGCTTGTGGGCGCGGTGCTGTGACCACCGGCTCCTGGCCCAGTTACCCCCTCGCAGGACGAGTCCCGGGCTGCTGGGACAAATCCCGCAGTGGCCGCCAGCCCCGGGCCCCTGGCGGGCATCGGGCTCCAGCCGTCACCACGGTGGCCGGGGCTGGCGCTGCCCCCACCGTGGGGACCGGGGCTCGCCGTAGACTCTCCTGATCCCGGCTCTCCACGCCCCGCCACGCTCGGCTGTTAGAATTCAGGTCTTCACCCTTTTATAATTTCAAGAAGAAAAGCCCGCAGCTCTTTCTTCCTAGACTAGTTGAATTGACACCAAAATTATATTTGATTTGAATTTAGCTGCCAAGACGCTGCGTTTTGTTGAAGATAATCCCGTCTCCGCAGCTTCCTGAGCCAGGCTGAGCCTGCTCAGCAGCCCGCCGGGCCACCACCCGCGGGTACTGGCTGGTGGGTGTGAGGGGGGGGCGCTGTCCCAGGGCTGCAGGAAAGGCTGGGCCCCCTGCAGAAAGAAGCCAGGGCCAGAGCTGGCCAGGGGCCTCCCCCTCCCCCTCCTCTCCCTCCCTCCTTCCTCCTTTCCATCCTCCCTCCCCCCTCACTCCTCCTCCCTGTCCCCCCCTCCACCTCTTCCTCCTCCTCCTCCTCCCTCTCCTCCTCTTCTTCCCCTCCTCCTCCCCCTCCTCTCCCCCCCAACCCCCTCCTCCTTCCCTCCTCCTCCCCCCTCCCTTCCTCCCCACACTTATTGTTGGTCCTGGGGCTTGAACTCAGGGCCTGGGCACTGACTGAGCTCTTTTGCGTCACAGCCTGTCTGAGTCCCCAGCTCCGCCCAGGAGGTTCTGTCCCAGGTCGTCTGTGTCCATCCAGAGGCCGCCGCCAGGGAGCTCCAACTTTCAACCTGTCCCACGCAGAGAAAAGGAGCACACACAGGCTCCGGGGACTCCAGTGTGTGTGGGGTGCAGCCAGCACGGAGCCAGCTGAGAGCCGCTGGGCACAGGCAGAGGGGCTGGGGAGGGGCCGGGGCTGGGGAGGGGCCGGGGCTGGGGAGGGGCCGGGGCTGGGGAGGGGCAGAGGGTCTGGGGAGGGGCAGAGGGGCTGGGGAGGGGCAGCGGGGCTGGGGAGGGGCAGCGGGGCTGGGGAGGGACAGAGGGGCTGGGGAGGGACAGAGGGGCTGGGGAGGGGCCGGGGCTGGGGAGGGGCCGGGGCTGGGGAGGGGCAGAGGGGCTGGGGAGGGGCAGAGGGGCTGGGGAGGGGCAGCGGGGCTGGGGAGGGGCCGGGGCTGGGGAGGGGCAGAGGGGCTGGGGAGGGGCCGGGGCTGGGGAGGGGCAGCGGGGCTGGGGAGGGGCCGGGGCTGGGGAGGGGCAGCGGGGCTGGGGAGGGGCCGGGGCTGGGGAGGGGCAGAGGGGCTGGGGAGGGGCCGGGGCTGGGGAGGGGCAGAGGGGCTGGGGAGGGGCCGGGGCTGGGGAGGGGCAGCGGGGCTGGGGAGGGGCCGGGGCTGGGGAGGGGCCGGGGCTGGGGAGGGGCAGCGGGGCTGGGGAGGGGCAGCGGGGCTGGGGAGGGGCAGAGGGGCTGGGGAGGGGCAGCGGGGCTGGGGAGGGGCAGAGGGGCTGGGGAGGGGCAGAGGGGCTGGGGAGGGGCCGGGGCTGGGGAGGGGCAGAGGGGCGGCAGGCGGGCAGGCTGGGCAGAGCACCTTGGAGCAGTTGCTGTACACCGAAGCACAAACAAGACTGACGTGTCAGCATCTGCACCTCAGAAAGCTGTCCCCCTCCTGACCGCTGACCCTCCCCGACTGCTGTCCCCCTCCTGACCGCTGTCCCCCTCCTGACCGCTGTCCCCCCTCCTGACCGCTGTCCCCCCCTCCTGACCACTGTCCCCCCTCCTGACCACTGTCCCCCTCCTGACCGCTGACCCTCCCCGACTGCTGTCCCCCTCCTGACCGCTGTCCCCCTCCTGACCGCTGTCCCCCCTCCTGACCGCTGTCCCCCCTCCTGACCACTGTCCCCCCTCCTGACCACTGTCCCCCTCCTGACCGCTGTCCCCCCTCCTGACCGCTGTCCCCCCTCCTGACCACTGTCCCCCTCCCGACCACTGTCCCCCCTCCTGACCACTGTCCCCCTCCCGACCACTGTCCCCCTCCTGACCACTGTCCCCCTCCTGACCACTGTCCCCCTCCTGACCACTGTCCCCCCTCCTGACCACTGTCCCCCTCCTGACCGCTGTCCCCCTCCCGACCACTGTCCCCCCTCCTGACCGCTGTCCCCCTCCTGACCACTGTCCCCCTCCTGACCACTGTCCCCCCTCCTGACCACTGTCCCCATGCGGACCGCTGTCCCCCTCCTGACCGCTGTCCCCCCTCCTGACTGCTGTCCCCCCTCCTGACCGCTGTCCCCCCTCCTGACCGCTGTCCCCCTCCTGACCACTGTCCCCCCTCCTGACCGCTGTCCCCCTCCTGACCGCTGTCCCCCTCCTGACCGCTGTCCCCCTCCTGACCACTGTCCCCATGCTGACCACTGTCCCCATGCTGACCGCTGTCCCCCTCCTGACCACTGTCCCCCTCCTGACCGCTGTCCCCCTCCTGACCACTGTCCCCCCTCCTGACCGCTGTCCCCCCTCCTGACCGCTGTCCCCCTCCTGACCACTGTCCCCCCTCCTGACCGCTGTCCCCCCTCCTGACTGCTGCCTCCCTGTCCCGACCCCCGACTTCTCTTCCCATTTCCCGTCTTTCTACACGGGCGTCTGCTGGACCGGATTAGACCAGTGAGTCGAGGCGGGCACGGGCAGGGCTGAGCTTGGCCACAGAGACGGCACCCATGGGGGACGCGGCCTCTCGGGAGCTAGCTCCACGCGGGGGGGGGGGACGCAGCCCCTCCGCCCCGCGCGTGGCCCCGTGGCCCCTCCACCACCCTGCGTGTGGCCCCGTGGCCCCTCCACCGCCCCGCGCGTGGCCCCATGGCCCCTCCACCGCCCTGCACGTGGCCCTGCGGCCCCTCCACCGCCCCGCGCGTGGCCCCATGTCCCCTCCACCACCCTGCGCGTGGCCCTGCGGCCCCTCCACCGCTCCACGCGTGGCCCCATGTCCCCTCCACCACCCTGCGCGTGGCCCTGTGGCCCCTCCACCGCTCCACGCGTGGCCCCGTGGCCCCTCCACCGCCCCGCACGTGGCCCCGTGGCCCCTCCACCGCCCCGCGCCTGGCCCCGCGGTCCCTCCACCACCCCGCACGTGGCCCCTCCACCGCCCCACGCGTGGCCCCGTGGCCCCTCCACCGCCCCGCGCGTGGCCCCATGGCCCCTCCACCGCCCCGCACGTGGCCCTGGGGCGGTGAGCACGTGAAGGTGGCTGGCGTCATGGAGGTAGGAGTGGGCAGAGGGGAGACGCTGTGGTCCCGGAACAACTAGGCTGGCCCCTTCTGGGTCCTTGTCCTGGTCCCTGGGACCACGCTGGACCCAGGGAGCCGCTGCCCACCCCGCACCCCGCACCCCGCACCCCGCACCCCGCACGGCAGAGTGTGCGGGCCGCTCAGCCTTCCAGCCGCTCCAGCAGGCCGCTGGGCCGGCACAGATGGTGTTTGGTATCCCCACTTCCAGTTGGCGCGGCAAAGGCTTCGGGGAGAGGGGAGCATGTGGGACTTGAACAGCAATCGAAGAATGAGATTTGATTTTCTGGACCGCGGCTTACGAGGGGCTCTTGGCTGGGAGCTGATATGGACGCAGTGAACAGCCCCGGCGGCGGGCGGCCCTCCCTTCCGCGGGTGTGGTTGGTGGGCGCCCCCTCTGCGGGGCGGGTGACCCTCTGCAGACCCTGCCACCCCTGTGTGCCAGCAGAGCCCTGGGAGGCTGGGCCCGCCTCCAAGCAGCAAGCTCCGCAGTGAGCAGCTTAGCTCCCGGAGCGGCGTCGTGGGCTGATGCCTGCAGGGCATCGGGTTTGTCCAGCACCGCTGGGGCTGAGCGCAGCCACTCTGGACTCGGGTCCTTCTGTCTCAGGAAGCGAGGCTCTGTCCCGGTGGGCTGGCAGGGCCCCTTGGAAACGTCAGACCTGGGATTGGGCGGGAACAGACATCCCTCGGGAAGTCTGCAATGGGAAGGACGGGGAGGGGGCAGCTGGGCGGGCACCTGCCCTCCCGTGCAGGGGTGCGCCAGGGCCCAGCCTGCCCGCCCTCCAGCGCATCCACCTGGCCTTCTTCCTGCCACAGCATGTCCCGTGTTCCACGCCAGCCGTGGGGCAGCGTCTGCTGTGTGCTGCGGGGGAGGGGGGCAGGCAGGGCCCGCTTTCCCTGGTCACATGGCTGCCTGTGGCCCTGCCCACCACCCCAGCCCTAATCTTCATACTTTCAGAGGGAAACAGCCCCGACTCCTAGACAGACCTTCCCTTAGCTGCGTAAACCAGGCTCTCAGACATGGACAAAGACCGTGGGCAGCTGGTCTAAGCAGGACGGGGTGACCCGCGGCTCCCCACCGCAGGCTGCCGTGTCTTCTGGACCCTCAGAACTGCAGAGCGGTGGGGGAGTCTGCTCTCCTCCAGGCCCGGGAGCTGGCCCGAGCCAGGGGCCGGTTTAGGAAGGAGCAGACGGCCACATGGCAGCTGTTGGGATGTGAGGTCCGATCTGTGCTACCTGCAATGCTGGCATCCATGTTGGGCTCACGAGGAACAGTAGCTTAAGGAAATCACTAACATCTGTGGGTGATCTGATTGTGTCCTTGGGGAGAGACCTCCAACCGGACGCTCAGTGGCTCTCTTACATTTCCCTCGTGGCTGGTGAGGCCCAGTGTTTTTCGTGCACCGTTGCTGTCAGTGTCTTCTTTGGGGAGACATCGGTGTCTTCTCTTGGTCAGTCTTTTGCTCATTTTGTTGTGGTGCTGTGTGTTGTTTGAATCCTCTGAGTACGTTGCGTCTTTACTCCTTGGCAGAGGTGTGGTTTGCAGAGCTTTCTGTCCCGTTCTTCTGTCTCTGTCTGTCTGTCTGCTTGTGTCTGTCTCTCTGTCATCTCCGCTGTCCTTTGCTGGGCGGAAGCTCTGTCGGCACAAATCCACTTGTCTCTTTCTGCTGCTGTTGCCGGTGTTCTGGCTTTCTTTCCGAATAGCCGCTGCGGCTGGCCCCTGCACTTCCTCCTGGCTTCGCAGCCTCCCCTGTGCGTGCGGAGCGCGCGGCCTCCCGTCCCCCCCGTGCGTGCGGAGCGCCCGGCCTCCCGTCCCCCGGTGCGTGCGGAGCGCGAGTGAGTTTATTTTTGTACCTGGTGTGAGATGAGCTCCACTTTCACTGCTCTGCGTGTGGGCGTCCAGTGTCCCCAGCCCCATCCACCGAGGAGCCCGCGCCCCCCTCCCCTTGCCTGTTCCCGGAGCCCTCATCCAAGAGGATTCAGGGCAAGTGCGGACGCAGGCCTGCATCTCCGTGTCTGTTTTTATGCCGGTGCCAGGCTGTTTGGCTCATGACAGCTTTGTTGTATACATGGCCGCCGGGTGCGTGATGCCTGTGTGAAGCCACAGCGGGTGTCAGGGTGTTTTTCTGTGTCTGTGAAGGTGTTCGCGGCGTCACACTGAACCTCCAGACTGGCTGCGAGTGGGTGCTAGTCCCCCTTCTCCGCACTGGCTTCTGCCTTCCCTGGGGGCCTTGTGTCGACAACTCAGTGTGGAGATCGTGGGTTACGTGTATTCCTAAGTGTTTTGTTCTTTGCACTATGATTGTGAGTCAGATTTCTTCTTAATTTCACTTCCAGAGTTCCTTGCTGGTGTATGGGACGGAGCTGGCTGGGTGTCCGACATTGAGCCACACCTGTTCACGCCAGCAGCTCTGTGGTGGCGTCTCTGGGTTCACCACAGGGACGGGCTTTGCTGGGGGGGGGTCAGGGGACCTTCTTCCCATCCCCAGGCACGGGGCCTTGGTACTACGCCCTGGCGTGTGGCCATGGGCCCTGGACTGCCAGCTGCCCCACACCCTGAAGCACGCCTTTGCTGTAGACCAGTCATACGTGGCTTTCATTTTGCGTGGCGTTTTCCTTGCTGGGGTGAGGGCTGCTGATCTTAGGACTGCGAACGCGCCTGTTGAGATGCGCTATGATCTTCGCTGTCCATCCAGGGGGCAGGCTCTCCGTTTGCCCATCAGTGCATGCTGACCGTGCGTGTCCCGGGGCCGTGAGTGCTTGTGCGTGTGGCACAGTGGCTCGGGGTTGGCGGAGGGTCCTGATCCAGGCTTGCCGGGCGCCGGTGCCGGGCTGGTTCTGGTGTGAGGCCGACGCCGGCCTCGTTAAATGAGTTTGGAAGTGTTCCCTCCTCTTTAATTTTTTGGAAGCCTTCCGGAAGGATTGGCATCAATTCTTCTTTAAGTGCTTGTAGTAGAATTTGCCCGTGGAGCCATCTGGTCCCGGCGTCTTGGTTGGATTACTAATTTGGTTTCCTTACATGTTATTGATGTGTCCAGATTTTGTTATTTCTTCATAATTCGGTCTCGGTGGGCTATATGTGTTAGGAATTTATTCTTTACTTTTCTTCAGGTTATCATATTCTGTGGCATGCAATTGTTAATAGGAGCTGCTTTGATCTGTTGACTTCTGTAATGTGAGCTGTAATATCTCCTATTTTATTTAACATTTTATCTTTCCACCCCTCTTCTTTTTTTCTGGGTTAACCTAGTTGAACATTTGTTGATTCTGTTGATCTTTTCAGATAAACCAGCTCTTCATTTCATTGATCTTTCCATTGTTTTTCATAGTCTACTTTGTCTCTGGTTCTTTATCATTTTCTCCATTCTGCTGATATCGGGCTTGTTTGTTCTCTTTTTAGTTCTTGGAGGCGTAAAGCGAGGTTGGTTGGTGAAGGTCATTCTTTTTTTCTTAACAAGCTTCTTAGTTTTTGGCTTCATTTCTTTCTTTTGTTTCATCCCCTAAGTTGTGGTGTGCCGTCTTTCTGTGTTTACTTGTCTCATAGTATTATTTCTTCTTTGATCCATTCGTAGTTCAGGAATACATTGTTTAATTTTCACATATTTGAGAAATTTTCAAAATTCTTCCTGTCCTTGATTTGCCATTTTATACCATGGTGATCATAAAAGATGCTTTAGATGCTTGCCTCTTCTTAAGTTTGGCGAGATGCGCTTTGTGTCCCAGCACTGGCCTCTCTTGGAGACCCGGGCTGTCCTTGATTCATGGCTCTCCTTCCTACCCGAGCCTCTTACAGCTGGGAACGCAGGAACGGTGGCCACACCTGGCCTCTTCTCCGAGAGAATCTTGCTAACTTTTTTTGCCCAGTTGGCTTTGCATCCTGATTCTCTAACCTTCCCAACAGCTGGGACTACAGATGTGTGCCACCATGCCTGGCTATCACTAGGTTTTTGGGTTTTTTCTCAACAATTAAATCTGCTGTTGGCGCTCGTGGTTGTGTGTTTTGGTTCTGTCATTGTGGTTTTTAGCGCCAGCATTTGCCTGGATCTCTTTTAACCATTTCCATGTCTTCACGAAACCTCCTGGTTTTATCTCCCGGTCTGCCCTCTGTCTCCGTGAGCTCTCTGATGACTGACAGGCCCTGTGGGTCCCTGGGGCCGGGTCTGTCCGGGCTTCAGCGTTGCTGGTTGCTTTCCACACAGCCTGGCGGGCTGTCTGTGCCGGAGGAGAATGCGTCTCCTCGGGCTTTACAGACCTGTTCCACCACGAAGAATCCACTGCGACCCTGGCTGATGAACCTGCACTAGGACTGCGGCCGGGGGGTGGGGGTGGGGTTCAAGCTGAGCCCGTGGAGGCTCACAGCCCCGGGCGGGGTCCCCGAGATGGACCTGTTACCGGGGATCCAGTGGGGGCTGGGCTCTGCCTCCTGGGCTGTGGTCACGGGGTTAAGATCCCGTGCGCTGATCCGTGAGTTCCGCGTGTGCTGAGTTCCCATGCGTGAGGTTTGTCTACCTCTGCAGACTCATCTTCACCGTGTCCACTTCTAAGTCATACCTCAGCCCTTGTTGGTTAATTTTGAGACTGCCTCCTGCCTCCTGCTTGGGCTTGTGCCTGGGCTGTGATCGGCCTATTCTAAGCTGATAGCTGGGATGACAGGCAACACTACCATGCCCGCTTCTTTCTGTTGAGATGGGGTCTCGTGAACTCTTCTGCCTGGCTGGTCTGGTGCTGCAGTCTTCTGTCCTCCTGTGTGGCTAGGGTTAGTGGCATGCACCAACATGCCAGGCTCGTGCTTAGGAAAGGGCCTTACAAACTTTTCTGCCCCAGGCTGGCCTCAAGCCATGATCCTTGCGATCTGAGCCTCCTAACTAAGCCGGGATTGCAAATGTGTCCTCCTCCACGGTGACTTCTTTGCCTTAGGCTGCAATAAGGGGCAAAGATGACAAGCCATTGTACCACGGTCCACCCTGCTGTGCCCCCGGGTCCCTATAGAACGGTCTGTGTCCTTGCTTCTGCACAGCAAAGCAGGACACCGTGAGCACAGCTCAGCACAAACTTTTGCTGTGTTCATAAAAGTGAAGCCTGCGTCTGGAAGTCAGCTCTGTGCAGGGGGTCAGAGCGCTTCACAGGCCAGGCTGACCTGGGTTTGAGCCCCCACAGGCCACCCCCAGCCAGCCACTCCTTCACCGCCAGCCCAGCCCCGGGGCCTCCACACCCCAGACTACAGATCCATCCGTGGATCCCAGCGGTGCCCACAGCCCACAGGGACAGCCGCGCCCTGGTACCTGAGCTGGGGGGGGCACGTGTCCATGGGAGGATCCCAGCCCAGGCGTCTGCAGGGCCCGCCCCACTCCCACGCTGCAGGCTCGCCGGCACACGCTAGGCCTGCAGCAGACACGTGGATGAGTACCGTCCGCTCTGCAGGTCGAGGTCCCGTTGTGAGCTGGACTGGAGGAGGTCAGCAATGGCGGTTCTGTGCAATGAGCGCACTTCCGAGTAAGACCAAGTTGGGGGGAGGAAGACGTGGGTTCTCCCTCTCCTCTCTCCCCCCACCCGTCCTTGTGCCCAGTGACGAGCCGTCACTGCTGATGGCTAATCAAAGCCTGCCTTCCCCGTCCCGGTCACCACCCCTCACCTGGACCCCAGCCAGGGCCATGAGCGGGAAGCGCACGGGCCGGCGTGGAGGCCACGCGGGGAGCAGCCTCTGGCTTTGTCTCCATGCAGCCGACATCCTGGTCCCACCTCCCAGCTATGTCTTTCTCCCCCCCATGTCTTCCCTCCCCGCCCCTCCACTATGTCTCTCCCCCCCACTATGTCTTCCCTCCTCCCCACTGTGTCTTCCCTCCCCCCCTCCCTGGCTATGTCTCTCCCCCCAAGTCTTCCCTCCCCCCCAGCTGTCTTCCCTCCCCCCTTCCCTGACTATGTCTTCCCTCCTCTTTCCTTTCTGCAATTTATGTTTGAACAGTAAGTCAGGCAAACACTTTTTTTTTTTAAAGAAAAAAGCTACCTGCGGGGTGTGCCGGGGCCTACATCTTCAGGAGTCGTGGGCCCTCAGCAGCAGCGCCTGAAGTTATATCCAAAGGTGGCAGAGGCCCATGCGCGGGTTCCACGCATAGAAATCTTGGTTCCGAGAGGTAGAGACAGTTGCTACAGGTCACTCAGCTAAGTGGGACGCTGGGATTTGAACCCGAGGCCTTGGCTGCTTCCTAGGAAGAAGGCCCGTGCAGGCCCGGTGCCTGGCGCGTGAACTAGCGACCCGGGATTTGTGGGGAGAGCTGGCAGAGGTGGCGCCGACGGGGCTCCGGGCCGGGCAGAGGGGCTCCGCAGGGCCTCCAGACCTTGCCTGCGGGGGGGGGGGCCCTCCGGCAAACGGCTGGCTCTGGAAGCGGAGCATCTGCCTTCTCTCTGCCAGGCTTCAGGGCAGCTTCCCCAATTCCAGGGCGGAGCTGGGTGGGCCGGGGGCCAGGCTCGGGGTCAGAGGTGGAGCTGGGACCCCCCCCCATACACACACACTGAGGTAGCCACCGGAGGGAAAGCTCCTGACCCGGCGGTGGCCCGCTGGGGTGAGGGAGGAGGGGCTGGGCAAGCCCAGGGTGGTGGCCCAGAGCTGGGTGTGGACCCCGCGGCCAAGGAGAGCCAGGACTGGCATGGACAAGGCGCCCTGTGAACGTGGCATGGGGGGGCAGGCGGGATGGGGCGTCGGGGGCGGACAGCGAGTTCTCAGGGCGTCAGGCCCCACCCTGAGAATGTCCGGGAGCTTCGTCGGGGGCAGCAGCTCCGGCCCTGTCAGCCATCAGTGGGCCAACGGGGCCGGGCTGCCGGGGGGGGGGGGGGGGATAGGAAGAGGCGAGCTTGCACAGTGTGCTCCCGGGGCTCCTGGGGTGGTGAGGGGTCCTCCGCTCCTGCCTGGGCCGCGCGGCCAGCCCGCGTCCCTCTGCCCTCCCGCTGGCTCTGAGCCCACTCTGGGCCAAATCACACACTCCACCAGCTCCAGGCAGTTCACTCAAGGCAGGCTGACGGCTCAGGGGCCCGCGCAGCCCCTGCACGTAGCCCCCGGGGCCCAAGCCGGGGTCTGGGTCCAGAGCGGGAAGCAGATTCGTGAGGCGCCAACCTCCCTGAATTCCTCCAACATCAACCGCACAGGAGAATACCAAACCAGTTTTCACCAATTACGTGGCTGAATGAAGTGATATCTCGAGATGGATTTAATTTGCCTGTTCCTGATTACTCAGGGCCGGGAGTCTTTTCTATGTCAGTCGACCCATCTGTCTCCCTGTCAGTGAATGCACATCCTCTGTCCACTGTCGGCTGCTGCTGTCTTTTCTGGCTACAGTGATCTCACTGGTCTGGTCTAGACATTCCAGCACAATGTTCCGTGTGTGGGGCTGCATGGTGGCTGGGGTCTGCCAGCAGTGTCCAATCAGAACCCACGTGGCCTTTGATTGACAGTGCACTTTCTGCCCCAACAAGAGGGTACCAGTGGATGGGGACATGATGGGAGGCCTGACATGCTAAACCCTTGCTGAAGGGTCCCCAGCAGGCCCGTCCCGTGTGGCCGAGGCTTGGTACCTAGCTGCTGCAGAGAGAACTCAGCCCTTCTGGGGCGGGGCCTGGTGGGAGGACTTTATGCCATTGGAGAAGCTCTAGGGGTGGGGCCTGGCTGGAGGACTTTACGCCATTGGAGAAGCTCTAGGGGCGGGGCATAGTGGGAGAACTTTAGGCTACTGGAGGCCCATCCACAAAGGGGATGTTGTTTCTTGTCTTCCTGGCTTTGTCCTGACATAGGCTCCCACAGAAGCCTGTACCACATGCCCTAAAGCAATGAGTCAGCTGCCTACAGACTGAACTCCAAACAGTGAGCCAAACTCAACCATCTCCCTTTGAAGGCCAGTGGTTTCAGGCATTTGTACCAGTGGCTGCAGGCTGTGGGGCAATCTCTAGTGGCCCCAGCATGCGCGTGCATGGGGTGTACTCCTGTGATGGGGGGTCCAGCATGGACCCCAGGAATCAGGTCTCCCTGGGGAGGAAGAAGATACCTGTGTGCAGCAGCCATGTCCTCCACCATCTGCCTAAGAGCCTCCAGCCTGCCTTTCCCGATGGCTAGACTCCACGCCAGTCCTCCAGTGAGTTCCTACTCCCAGGTATTTATAGCATGTACACAGATGATATCCTAGAGTTAAAAATGTTAAGAGAATTGCTGTTCTAGCTACCCACAATCTATCCATCCACCCACCCACCCACCCACCCACTCATCCATCCATCCATCTACCCACCCACTCATCCATCCATCCATCTACCTACCCACCCATCTGCCCATCCATTCACCCACCCACCCACCCACTCATCCATCCATCCATCTACCTACCCACCCATCTACCCATCCATTCACCCACCCACCCACCCACCCACCTACCCACCTACCCACTCATCCATCCATCCATCCATCCACCCACCCACCTACCCATCCATTCACCCACCCACCCACCCACCCACCCACCCACCCACCCACCTACCCACTCATCCATCCATCCATCTACCCACCCACTCATCCATCCACCCACCCACCCACCCACTCATCCATCCATCCATCTACCTACCCACCCATCTACCCATCCATCCACCCACCCACCCACACACCCACCCACCCACCCACTCATCCATCCATCCACCCACCCACCCACCCATCCATCCATCCATCTACCCACCCACCCACCCACCCACCTACCCACTCATCCATCCATCCACCCACCCACCCACCCACCCACTCATCCATCCATCCATCTACCTACCCACCCATCTGCCCATCCATTCACCCACCCACCCACCCACTCATCCATCCATCCATCTACCTACCCACCCATCTACCCATCCATTCACCCACCCACCCACCCACCCACCTACCCACTCATCCATCCATCCATCCATCCACCCACCCACCCACCCACCCACTCATCCATCCATCCATCTACCCATCCACCCACCTACCCACCCACCCACCCACCCACCTACCCATTCATCCATCCATCCATCCACCCACCCACCCACCTACCCACTCATCCATCCATCCATCCACCCACCCACTCATCCACCCACCCACCCACCCACCCACTCATCCATCCATCCACCTACCTACCCACCCACCCACCCACCTACCCATCCATTCACCCACCCACCCACCTACCCACTCATCCATCCATCCACCCATCCATCCTGTCTGCTTGACCAAGCCCTGAGTGACACAGGTAAGTGGTCAGGAAATCTCTAGGTTATGGGGAGGCTGTGACCAGGCTCTTTGGCATACAGGGGCTGAGGTCACAGGCCTGATGGCACACTCACCCCGATGACAGTTGGCTGGGGTGACAGGTGGGAAACAGAGGACAGAGGACAGGGTGAAGGTGGCAGTGTGCTGTCCCACAGTCCTGAGGACGTCCAGAGAGAACTGCTGCAGAGGACACCGGGGCTGGAAATCATCGTCAAGGGTGGAGTCAGTATGGTAGACCATGAGGACAGGACATTGCTGGACAAGAACACATCTGAAAGGCTCAGCCAATGGCGACGAGAGACTGCAGGTGCTCAGGCCACGTGTGGCTCTGTCCGTGAGCCCCGTGCGCAGGGGCTGGAGGTGGCCTGTGGCTCAGTTTTCTCACTTTTTCTAAGAAGCTATTTTTGCTCATTAAAACCTAGTTACTTCTTGTATCTCACCAGGATCCCGGAGTGCTCGCTTGGTTAATTTCAGCAAGCAGAGCTTTGATGAAGTAATTTTATCGTCCACTGGGATTGGCCAGCTTATGCCAAGACTCACTCTTTCTGTTGAAATGGAGTTAATTTTTGCCGAAATTGCTTCTTAGCAGACAAACACTCTCCCCGCCATCGAAGGCTCAGGCTCCTGTGGGTCTATTATTCCTTAATTTACACCTGGGCAGCGCAGGATCCCTGCAGAGACACAGGGACTCCCTGTCAGGGTGTGGATGGGTGAGGATGCCCATGCACCTGCCCGGCTTCACTACTCTGCCCCACGCCCTGCGAGCCCAGCGATGTGCCAGGAGAAGCAAGCACCTGGGGTGGTAAGGCTGAGAATCAACCGGAAAGGATTAACTCGGGCTTTGGCCCTGGGTGGGGCCTTGCAGGAAGGACGGGCCTTCTGCTGCTGCACAAGGGTCAAGACACTGATGCAGGGGAGAGTAGCTGGAGGGGACCTGCCATGGAGGCTCCTCTGATGCAGGGGAGAGTAGCTGGAGGGGACCTGCCATGGAGGGTACAGGTGGAGAGGATCTGCACGGGCACAGAGGCAAGCGATGAATTCAGGGAAGGGTCCCGCCGGGGGCAGAGGCAATTAAGTCCGCATGGAAGCCACTGCCAAAGGACGTCAGCCTTGATGAAGGCCGGAAGGGCAGCCCCGGCCCTGCCAGCACCAAGGACAGCGCCGCAGTCCCTGGACCGGGCCTCCCAGCTCCTGGGCGTAAGTGTTCAGACCCTCACTGTGCAATCTGAGAGGAAAGACACACATGGCCTTTCCTCAGCCCTGATCAGAAAATCCATCTGAACACGTTATGGGCTGTGCATGGCTGGTAATGAAGAACCTTAAAAATAAAACCCAAGTCTGTTGACACAGATGCTTTGAGAAGACAAGTAATAAACTAGCCATTACATCTTGTTAAATGGATTAGAAGAACTCGGGGAATATATGCATACCGATTACCATAAAATTTAAGTTCAATCTATACTAATTTTGTGTCTTGCCATCGGAAAGTTGAGTTTCTGCCTACACCTGTTTGCTAGGAAGCTCCATTTTCCTGTAATACTGAAAAATTTGTCATAATAGTTTCAAAAAAGTGTTGACTTGTAACATTGAGATTGAAAGTGTTCATTAGAAAAAGCCACATTTGGTAAGCTGTTTGTGGAAGGAAAGCATTTCCCAGCAAAGATGTTTATTTACCTTGATGATAATTAACCCACTGTTTTCCTCACAAACTAGTGAGCTACAGTCAACTCAAGCTGTTTAAGACAGTGACAAAGTCCTTAATTTCGGAAATTTGGAAAGACGCCTGTTTCTGTGTAAACCGAATCTGCAAACAACATGACCCTGACTCATTCATTACCTTTCAGCCCACAGCCTCCGCTCTGCTCCTGGAGGTGCGTGGCTGCGGACGGCCCTGGCTGTGGGACTGATGCTGCCCCCAGAGGGGATCCTATGCCCCAAACCCCGCTTGGCACGCGGCGCCAGCCTGGAGGCCGAGCCCGGAGGAGGCCGAGCCCCCGGGTCCTGTGCTCCCCACGTGCTCAGCCTCTCCGCCCGAGAGTCTGTTTTGCCTCGAAGCTCGCTAGGCTCGTGAGGCCTTGGGTGGAGTGCCCCGGCCTCGTGGTGTCCGACGCCCGAGGCTGGACAAGGAATCTTGTGCTCTCGCACCGAGCTCAGGCCCCGCCGGCCTCCTCCCCAGCCTTCCACGGCTGAGCTCAGGCCCCGCCGGCCTCCTCCCCAGCCTTCCACGGCTGAGCTCAGGCCCCGCTGGCCTCCTGCCCCGCCGGCCTCCTCCCCAGCCTTCCACGCCAACTTCCCAAGTGCAATAACGTCAGAAGAATGAGTGCGTTTGAACGATTTGGGCTTTCCATTCAGGGACACAGTTCTATCTTTATGTATTTAACTCCCTCAAGGTCTTTTTTATCACCTTAATTGTTTTTCCCTTGGAAAGATCTGCAGTCTTCCGAGAGCAAAAGAAAATCCTTGGGTAAAGATAAATAAGACTCTAATTAAAATTTCTTTAAAAGCCAGCCATAATGAAAACGCTTCACAGTTAAACAAGGGGGCAGCCATTTTACTATGGCAAATCTGCAAGGCTCTGAGTAAGAAAAACTGAAAATACACTAAGAATTCAATTTTAGCATCTTTTTTTTAAAAAAGCAGAGCTAAAGAAAGCAAGAGGAAGGAAATAATAGCATTATAAGTAGAATTAAAATACCCAGAAAGACTTGGTATAACTAGGAAGTAGAATTAACCAGACACTGTCAGGTGACCCAAGGCCCAGTTATTCACTCTCTGGCTGCGGCGGCTCGGTGCCCTGCTCACGTGTGTGTGAGTTCACAGTCCAAGGCTGGGAACTTAGAAGACAAGAAGTTGATCACTTCTGTAAGAAAAGACTTTTGTTTGTTTGTTTTTTAATAACTCTTTTATAAGAAGAGACGTCAGTGTTCCGACGCCAGGCCTTGGGGTCAGCTCAGCCTGTGAGGGCTCCCGGGGCTGGGCCACCACGTGCTCAGTGGCATGCGGCTGTGTGCTTTGAGGCTCTGCCGCTGGGCGCATCGGTGCTCAGGACGTTGACGCCTTTGTCGCAGTCTCTACTCAGAGCCGCTGTGAGTGTCCCCACGTTCTTGCTCCAGCAAACGAGCAGACCCTGATTGCAGCCGTCCAGCCAGAGGCCAGGTGCTGCCTGGGACTGGGTCCGCACCTGTAGTGGGACAGGTCTTGACCCGTGACCCCGGTGCCAACACAAGGTGCACAGTGTGCAGCCAGCTGCTCCACAGGACTCCAGGAGAAGGGGCACCGGGAGCCGAGAGGCATGCAGCTGGGAGCGAACGTCTGTCTTCCACAGACTAGCCATCAGCCACAGAAAAAGCAGAGCTGCTGCCGGGCGCTGGCGGTCACGTGTGTAATCCCAGCTACTCACAAAGCTGAAATCTGAGGATCACAGCTCACTGCAGCCCGGGCGGGAATGTCTCTGAGACGGTCATCTTCAATTAACCAGCCCAAAACCAGAATTGGAGCTGTGACTCAAATGGTAGAGCGCCAGCCTTGAGTGAAGAAGCCTTGAGTGACACACCTAGGCAGGCTCTGAGTTCAAGCCCGGTACCAGCACACACACAAAATGGAGGCGTCAGCCAGGCGCCGGTGGCTCACGCCTGCCATCCTAGCTATTCAGGAGGCTGAGATCTGAGGATGCCAGTTCAAAGCCAGCCCAAAGCCAGCCCAGGCAGGAAACTCCATGAGACTCTTATCTCCAATAAACCACTAGAAAACCGGAAGTGTGCTGTGGCTCAAGCGGTAGAGCGCTCACCTTGAGCTGAAGAGCACAGGGACAGCGCCCAGGCCCAGAATTCAGGCCCCATGACTGGCAAAAAAATAAAATAAAAAAAGGGGGTGTCTTGCTCTGGCCCGCTCCTGTTGGTGCAGACGATGAAGCCGTGGGAGAAATGATAGCAAGAAAGTCACCGCCGCCCGGTGCGGCTCGCCGGGCACAGGCCACGTTCAACTCTAGCCTGAAGGGCTGGAGATCTTGAGGAACTGGACGGTTTATTGTAAGAAATACAAAATGTCCAAAAGGCCCGAAGAAGGGCGGGAGCTGGAGGCTCGCGTCCAAGCCCCAAAGGGCCCCTGTGAGGGGCTGATGCTTCCACGGTGGGATTTCTTCCCCAAACTTTGAGGGCAGGGTAAACCCCCGGCCACACAAACGTCCGCAAGGCCCCTCACCCAGGCGGGCCCTGGGAGTCATTTCTCGCCTTGTTTAGCCTGGATTTATCATCTTCCGTCGGCCAGACGCTATTGATTTCTTCCCGTCCCGGGCACGGCTGCGGCTGTGTATTTCTCTCTGCCTGGGAGGATGGAGATGAATGCGCGGCGTCTCCACCCGGCCTGGACACACATATTTAATAATAGAATTCGTATCAAGGCTGCTTTTAAGAAGTGTGTAAATAAATACACCAGGATTGCACTGGCAGGGGAGGAGGCTGGGACCTCGCCACCTCCCGTCCCTTCCCGACTCATCCCTCCCCTCCCTCCCTTCCCCTGCCCATGCTCCCCTCCCCTCCCCGCCTGGACACCAGAGCTGGAGGAACAGGCTGCAAATTAGAGCTGTTTTTTTTTTCTTTCTTTGTGACTCGTGCGGCTGGTGGGGGAGAGGACGCAGAGGCTGGAAAGCACCCGCCGCCTGTCCTGGCCCCTCTGGGCCGCTTGTTTGGTGATGTGCCTGGGAATGAAGCCGGGACTCCGTGGGGCGCTGGGCGCTTCTTCACAGCCCGGAGCTGCTGCAGATGACAGCCGCACAGGCGCGGGCAGGAGGCGCACACATCCGGGAGGGGAACTCTGTGGTCCCGAAGTGTCTTCCGTATCTGAGAGGCCAGGGCCACCACAGCTCCTGAGGCCATGGGAAGCAGAGGGACAGGAAGTGCGGGCCTCAACCCCGCGACCTCCCTCCTCCCTGTGCCCCCCAGGCCCAGCACCTCAGGCCGGGGCCGGCCTCCTCTAGGCCTCTGGGGCCTGTGCGGCGCTTCAGGTCTGCCGTGGGCCGTGCCCACGCCGGCCCCTCACACAGAGAAGGGCAGACGGCTTCGCATGGGACTCAACGCGTCTCAAGACGCAACCTTCCACTGCTCCCTTGCCAATGCCCATGCGCGCGCACGAACAGAAGCGGATGGCTGGAAGATTCTTTCTCATCCAGGCTGAAAACTGAAGCCCAGATCAACAGCCATCACAGTGAAGTCCAGGAAATCAGGAATAAAATGCAGACCCTGGTTTCTGCCATCTGAGTTAACCTTTTCTCACAATTTCCAGCGACTTCAATCACATATGAACCATAAAGAAGAGGCTTACTTCTTCTAAGTGAAGAAACAAGATTATAATTATTTGCAAATTATATGTTTACATATCTATATTTCCCAAGGGTATCGGAGAAAAAATAATTGGAATTAATGAAGAGATCTCTCTACACGAGTACCCTGAACCTTGAGCACAGATCTCATTCGCCTAGGGACAGGAAATATGATGACATTTTAAAGGAACAGTCAACAAAAAGTAAACTGAAGAACACTGTAAGGAAGCTGACTATATTTCACTGAAAAAAAAGAAGCGGGGAACTTTATTTCTGGGTAAGAGTGCAGTGTATTTAACACACATGACCAAGGTGGCGTGGCACATGGTAGAAGGTGCTCATCCATCAGGAAGAGCATTACGTTATTTTCAGGGAAATGGGTGGACTTGGGAAACCTCATATGGAGTGAAACGAGTCAGTCTCAGAGAGACAAAGGACATATGTTTTCTCTCATATGTGGAAGTTAGACCTAAAATATAAACCAAACACAAGCGTTTGTATATATCCACACACACATGCACGTGTGCAATCAAACTGGCTAGCGCATGGTCCGTGCAGGAGAGGTTTCCATGGGGTAACCCTGTGAACCATTAGCAGACGGCGTCATGCAACGAACCCCAGGTCTTGTCTGAAGAGGGCGAGGGCTCAGGTGGGGAGTGGAGAGGAGAATGGTGGGGAACACAGTCACGATGCTCAGGGTACGTCCGTGACAGTGGAGTTTGGAACGTGCGGAGATGGATGGGGATGGGGTGGATGGTGGGGGAAGGAAGCTGGAAGGGGCCACTTTGGTCAGGGTGTGGAAAGCACATAGTGGGCACATTGAAGTAAACCTCTTTGTGCAGCTATTGGAAGATGATGGAAAAACCAAGCTACAGCAAAAGAAGTTGCAACAACTCAGCACATGCAGAGATGCAGAGAGGCTCCGCAGCACCCATCACTAGGAGTGCAAATTACAGCAGCAAAGTGACTTCAACCAAACCCCTATTGGAATGGCTAAGAGCAGGGTGTGGAGCCAGGACCTGAAGCAGAGGGGGCCCCCTCCGCGTCGGGGTCCCCGGCTGGGGAGGGACCCCCCCCGTCCACGGCGGGGAGCTCAGCATGGTGCAGCAACTTGGGAAGAGGGCTGGCCATTACTGACCAAGCTAAACGTGGTGTCACTATCTAAACCTGCAATTTTGTACTCCTAGGTATTTACACACATTAGTTGAAAGTTTATGCACACCAAAACTTGCACATAAAGGTTTATATGCTTTACTTGTAATTGGCAAAACTCAGAAGCAACCAAGATCATGAGTAGGTGAATGGATGGAAGGTGGTTCATCTTTCAGTGGAGTACTATTCAGGGGAAATGAAGGAACTATCAAGCTATAAAAAATCAGGAAGAGCTGGTAGTGGTGGTGCATGCCAGAAATCCAGCACACTCAGGAAGTGAAGGGAGGAGGCTCATGGAGTCAAGGCCAGCTGGGGAAACATAGCAAGACCCTGTCTCAAAACAAAAACAATGCTAACAGCAACAAAAAAGGAGAGGATGTAAAAATGACTGCACGTGCTGGGATGTGTCACCAAGGCAAAGAAGAATCCAGTGTGGAGTCATGTTCAGTTCAACACAGATACAGATGGTTACATACAGATACACAAATACACATAGATATAGATGCACAGAAACACAAGTACATAGATGAATTCCAGATTGACAGATGAATAGATGTTGGATGGGCTGGGTGGATGACTGATGGATGGATAGACTGTTGGCTGGCTGGATGGATAGATGGATGGATGGATGGATGGATGGATGGATGGATGGATGGATAGATGGACTGCTGAATGGATGGATGGATGAATGGATGGATGGACTGCTGGCTGGCTGGCTGGCTGGCTGGCTGGCTGGCTGGATGGATGGATGGATGGATGGATGGACTGATTGCTGGCTGGCTGGCTGGATAGACTGTTGGATGGATGGATGGACTGCTGAATGGATGGATGGATGGATGGATGGATGGATGGATGGATGGATGGACTGCTGGCTGGCTGGCTAGATAGACTCTTGGATGGATGGATGGATGGATGGATGGATGGATGGATGGATGGATGGGCAGATGAATAGATGGATGGACGGCTGGCTGGCTGGCTGGATAGACTGTTGGATGGCTGGCCGGATGGATGGATGGACTGCTGGATGGATGGATAGATGGTTGGAAGGATTGGGTATACAGGCATTAAATAGATTAGAGTCAGTAAATAGATGTTAAGTGAAAAGTGAATGGTAGGTGGACTAGTGGCTAGACGGGCAGAAGGCGGTAGGTGCGTGGTTGAGTGCACTGGAGGCAGATGGACTAGTGCATCACAGACGTCTACGTGTGCATGCATGCACGCCCCGCTCGGTCCTCCAGACATGTACGTGTGCATGCATGCACGCCCCGCTCGGTCCTCCAGACATCTACATGTGCATGCATGCACGCCTCGCTCGGTCCTCCAGACATGTACGTGTGCATGCATGCACGCCCCGCTCGGTCCTCCAGACATCTACATGTGCATGCATGCACGCCTCGCTCGGTCCTCCAGACATGTACGTGTGCATGCATGCACGCCCCGCTCGGTCCTCCAGGCCAGGCCCGGCCGTGCGGGCGCACCGCAGCAGTCAGCACAGCCTGGCTCCTGGGTTTTGATCTCCAATGGACAGAAAGAGAATTCACTGGAGACGGGCGGTTCCACGGCAGGGAGGTGAAGCATGGATGATCAATAACCCAGGAAGTAAAGTACTAAAAGCCATTCCTTACCTGTCCCAGACCAGCCCGGCTCGCGCCCGCCCCAGGCGTCCAGGCCCTCTCTGCATTGTATCCCTTCTCTTTCTCCTCTAGGTTTATACCCTTATTTTCTGGAGCGTGAACTTAGGGCCTGCTTGCTGCCCCTGAGCTTTTTTGGCTCAAGCGTGGTGCCCTACCACTGGAGCCACATCTCCACGTCCAGCTTTTTGTGGGATTAATTGGAGATAAGGATCTCACAGATTTCCTTGCCCGGGCTGGCTGTGAGCCATGATCCTCAGACCTCAGCCTCCTGAGTAGCTGGGATGCCAGACGTGAGCCACTCCTGCCCAGCAGGTGACATAAATATGTAAAAGTATGCCAAGGCCGGGCACCGGTGGTTCACACCTGTCATCCTAGCTATTCAGGAGGCTGAGATCTGAGGATCATGGTTCAAAGCCAGCCCTGGCAGGAAAGTCCATGAGACTCTTATCTCCAATAAACCACTAGTAAACCAGAAGTGGCGCTGTGGCTCAAGTGGTAGAGCACTAGCCTTGAGCTGAAGAGCACAGGGACAGTGCCCAGGCCCAGAGTTCAAGGCCCCACGACCGACCAAAAAAAAAGTATTCCGAGCTGCTGGTGGCCGGAGCAGGAAACCTTGAGTCTGCGTAGCTTTAGGTGATCACCCACGGTTCACAGTACGCTTCCTCGAAGCCACACTGGTGTGAATAAATGACTGAACAGATGAGCATGTGGGACGGTGGACGAGTCCCCGGCAGAGTTTCTAGTGACTCAGTGAACACTCCACCGTGGGGGCAGCCAGCGCAGCCTCAGCCTGGACCTGGGCTCTGCCCGGCAGCACCCTTCCCAGGGCCGTGGTGGAGGGTGCATGTGTGCAGGCATGCACCTGTGTGTGTGCTCATGCGTGCACACGTGTGTGTAAAACACCACCATGACGCATCACGCCAAGGGCGTGCGCCTCACCGACATGGTCTTTGCCTCTGGTGTTCCAGCTCCAAATGGTCTCTAGGGGACCACAAGAAACCCTCAGCTGCGGAACGTTCCAGAGAACATCTGATGAATACCCCCTCAAAGGCTTGGTGAGCCTGAGAGCCACTGCCCACCCTGCCTCCCGCCTCTGGCCTCCAATCTAGCTCAGGGCTGTGGCCCTCAGGATGGCCCTGCCCTGCCCGCCCTGCCGTCCCCCGGATCTCCAGACTCCAACCATGACTACCCACACTGGGGTGAGTCCCACTGCCTGCAGTGCTGCCTGGCCAGCCTGCCCGCGTGCCCGCGCCCCTCCTCTGCCTGGCCAGCCTGCCCGCGTGCCCATGCCCCTCCTCTGCCTGGCCAGCCGGCCTGCCCATGTCCTTCCACGCCTGTGTCCCATGCTCACATCTTCCCGTGCCTGTGGCCCCTGTGCCCCCGTCCACACCCCCTCTTGCCCGTCCCCCCATCCACACCCCCTCTTCCTGGTATGTGTCATGCTGCTTTCACTTACCTAGAGCCGGAAGACAGTGTGCTATGTGCTAATTTTATGAGAGAAAGATTCGGGAGGAACTGCTTAAGCACCTTTCCTATATGCATGGTGAAAGTGTATTAAAGTGTTTTTTAGGGAAAACATGTAATTATTGTGTTTGCCACATCCAGCCGCCGAAAGCAGCTCTTCTTGTTTTCTCCGAGTCGTTATCATTTTCTTGGTTGGTGGCACAGCAAATTACTACTCCGTAGCCTTGTGTGATGTCTGTGACACTAAACACAACCCCATGTCACCACCACCACAACCCGCCACCGCCTCGTCCCCGAGGGCAGGCTGGAGTCAGGAGGGCAGGGACAGCCCATCCGCCTCTCCCCGCGCCCTGGCTCCTGCCCTGGCGCTCTGTGTTTCTGTGAAGAAAAGCAGCTGCCGAGAGGAAGAGAAGCTGGAGTTTCTCCCTTTCTTTGCTTTTCCTCAACGAGCCGCCGCTGGGAGCTCTGGGCAGGTGCAGGCCGGTGGAGTGATGCAGTGTGTTCCCAGGACACCAAGGCCAGCGGAGGCCCTGCCGATGCTGAGCCTGGGGCCGCCCCGGCAGGGAAACGCGTCCTGATTCCTGTCTCCCGGTCACGTTAGGCCCGTGGTGGCGTGGCTCAAGCGTGGCCCTGCGATCCTGCCGCTGCCCGAGAGCTGCCCCTCCCCCCGGCCATCCCGGCAGAGCCGCTCTCTGCCAGGCTCACCGGCGGTGCGGCCCGCGCCCCGGAGCTCAGACCCCGCCCCTCCTTTGGCATTCTCCTCGCTTTCTTCCCGACAGCACTCTTTAGACGTTCTTCAGCGAGGCTGGAAGTAGCCACACACTTTTCTGCATCGTTGAAAAACACCTCTTTCAGCCTCTGCCAAGTCGTCCTGGCTGGCCTGGCGCGGGGGGAGAGGGGGGAGGGCTGGTCCCGACTCCCCGTCCCCCCCCCAGTTCTGCAGCCCCCGCCCCACGTCCCGCCTTCCCACCCCACGTCCCGCCTTCCCACCCCACGTCCCGCCTTTCCACCCCACGTCCCGCCCTCCCGCCCCCTCTCTTCAGCTGCCCTTTGTTTCTGGCAGGTCCCCGCCCCCACCCCCACGATGTTCAGGTGTGGATGCTTCCTGCAGTTCTTCATTTTTCCTTCTGGCGTTCATGCCGTTCCTCAGTTCGCAGTTTCAGCCCACACCCCCTCCACGGCCTCTTCCTCCTCCCATGGACTGCGGGCCTGGTCCTTCGGGACCCCTTGGGTGTGAGAGATTCATATTGCAATATTTATCATGGAAAAGGCAGCAGCCCGAAGCTCACTGCAAAGGAACCGAGCGTGGCCAGGCCCTGCGCGTTTCCATCCGGACCGCTCCCCTCGGGAAGCCCGATGCTCCGCATTAGGGCATTTTGTTCCTCTACTTGACCTCTGGGGTGCCAGGGAGTGGGTGAGATGGTGAAGCGGCCACCGGATCTGGAGGTTTCTACAGAGCCAAGTTCATCAATCCAACCTCCACACTGCCCTGCTGAGCCCAGAGCTACCTCCCCGGAGCCCAGCGAGGCCCGGCAGCCTGTGGCTTCTCTGGATTTCTGACAGATTTTCACTTGAGTTTCTCATTCCCTCCCCAGGGCATTTTCCCCAGAGCTTCACTGAAATTCCAGGTCCAGTTCTCAAAGGTGAGGGTACAGGTGCAATTCTCCATTCCAGAGAGGACATTAGTTCAGGAAAATTCCAAGGAACCCAGCCAGGAGCACATGAGAGGGGCTGGGGCTTCGCCTGCGGCCCCAAGCCCAGCCCCCGCCACAGATCGCCACCAGCCCAACCAAACCATCAATATTTCAGTGTGTACTCCAAAAGGTAAGGACTTAAAAGACATCACAACCCTAGGAAGGATGTTTAATAAAAGAACTGAAGGGAGTCCTGTTGAGAGAGAGGAGCCAGTGTTCAAGGAAAGGAGGTCCGTGGGTTCTGGGGGGAGGGGGAAGGGAAGGGGGGTGGGAAAGGCTTCCGGATAGACCCCTCACCTTCATCTGCACAGAGGAATGAGGACGGCCTCCGCCCTGGTGCCCTCTGGTCCGCGACCTCCGCCCTGCGTGACCCCACGGGTGCACTGTCACACGGCATGACCCCTGACCGGGCACATGCCGGCCCTTGCCAGCTGCCCGGGCCCCGGCCAAGCCCTGAGGTTTGGACTTGCAGCTGCTCCAGGAATTTTGTGGTAGTTAGGCAAGGCTGGCGAACACAATGGTAAAGAGATTTTCCTGAGGACTGAATGAAATAACAAAACAATATCACATAATACTGTTTACAGGCAAACAATAAATAAGAATTATTACTTTGCGAGCAGATTCGAGTGATATTGTCATGAATACGCAAATTAAACATCCTTATTTATAGCAAACAATAAATATGAATCATAGTTTTATAGACATTCAAGTGGTGGTGTTGTGTAAAAGAAAATTAAGAAAAGTTAGCCAATTGAATCAGAATATGCCCTTGGAGTCATGTGTGATCACTCTCTCCGCTGACTCCGCTGCTCAGAGGCTGAGATGGAGGGTTCCTCGGCCCGAGCAAAAAGTGGACATGGCAGCTCACACCGTCCACGCGGGAATTCCAGACGCTCGGGCGGCATGGACAGGAGGATCGAACTCTGAGTGTGCTGCGGCAGGCGGGGAGGGCGGAGGGCGTGATCAGGCAGAGGCCTGCCCAGAGAGACCTGAGCTCAAGTCTAGTACGAGGCTGACATTCACACTCCCTGGGTGACAACAACATAGCGTTCTTTGCGCTTTTTTTTTTTTTTTTTAAATTTCGGAGGGCTACAGTTACATGAGTCAGGTAATGAGTGCATTTCCTTTAGAACAGTGTCACCCTCCTGCCTCCTCTCCCAGTTTTTCCCCTCTCAACTTCCCAACTTTTTCCCTCCTCTTTGGGCTCTTGAATTACAGAGTTGGTTCAAATCCTGTTTCTACCCCTACAGACCTTGGGCAAGCTATTAAGTCTCCCTGTGCCTCAGTTTCTCCATATGAAGAGTGAGAACAGAAGAGTAGTATCTTCTCCCTAAAGCTGTGAGTGCAGTGAATGTGTACATTCATGGAAGGGTCTAGAATGGTGCCTGGGATGTAGAAAGTGCTCAGTGTTACTCCCCATTGTTGGCTGCTGCAAAAGGTCCAGTTGTTCATGTTCAAGATTTTCAGGGCTTTAAAAAAACTGAACTTAAGGGCTGGGCAGATGGCTCAGTGGTAGAGCGCTTGCCTTGCATGCTCGAGGCCCTGGGTTCGATTCTTCAACACCACATAAACAAAAAGAAAAAACCTGGAAGTGGTGCTGTGGCTCAAGTGGTAGAGCGCTAGCCTTGAGCTGAAGAGCTGAGGGACAGCGCCCAGACCCAGAGTTCAGGCCCCATGACCGGACCCCCCCAAAAAAACCCCAAAAACCTGAACTTAAAATATTCATACCAAATCTAAAGCTATGTCATCCGTTTTATGAAAGGAAAAAAGTAGCATTGATTTCAATAAATGTTATGGCATAAACTGGATTTTTTTAGTGGCAAAAACAGATATTGACTTAAAAGTTGAAAGTGAGTGTTAAAAATTTGCTCTTCAAGAACCACTGGAGTCACACTAGACATGAAAGCAATCACAAGGCAAAATGTACTTCTGCAGATGGGCGCGCCACCAACCAACCCTGCCAGGCACGCACACGGAGAGGGCTGGCACCCTGCTATTTATCCCTAACATGTAAGCCCCGATAGGCTGAGCTGAGGTTCACAATCTGCTCGTGATTGGCTAGTTTGAATAGGGCAAACGTATACATAAGGTGAAATATAACCACATTTGTTATATACTCAAAATATATCTACACCCTCTTATCTCTTGTGAACAGTCTGTAGTGTGCCATAAATTCATCTCGAAAATAAACCCGTTTAAGACTGAGCCTCACATTTTACAAATCCTTTCTTGTCCCAAGTCACTTCCTCTTTTCTTTAACAAGACCCAAGCTACCTGGCCAGAGCAGGACCTTTGAAACAAGACCTACCTATAGAAAAGAGACTGTTTCTCACAGTGAGACACACACACAGCGATTCACACCTGTAATCCCAGCCGCTTCGGAGATAGAGGTCCTGAGAATCCAGGCTCAAGGCAAAAACCTTGAAAAAACACTACATCAAAAGAGGATGGGGTGTGGTTCAAGTAGTAGAGCACCTGCCTTGAGTTCAAATTGCAGTATAGCATAAACAAACCAACCAACAAACCCTTCTAGAAGGGAATCTTGGAAGCCCCCTCTGTCTGTGTGACACAAGAGCGTAAGGATCCCGCAAGAACCTGTGAGTGACTCACACCCAGCTGTCAGCGGACTGCGAGGACTCCTGCCCGCCCCCAGGGTCAGCGCAGAGCCCAGGGGCTTGGTGAAGAGCCACATCCCCCCTCTGGGTGCACTGCTCCCTTCTCCAAGGAGACCTCGGTGGACACCGCGCCTCTCGGAAACTCAAACCCTGCTTCTCGGCAGAAGGTCAGGACTGGACGGCCGCTCCAGGGGCCCGGTCCGCCCCGGCCTCCCCGGACAGGGCGGGAACGGTGGAATGGTGTGACTAACCAGTGCTTCAGCGCCCTGAGCCGTTCCAGATTTGCGCCCTGGCGGCCACGTCCTGACCAGGCCCTGCTTGATGAGCAGAAGAAGAGCCCAATGAACCTACAGGGTCAAGCCAAGCCCCGCCCAGCGAGGCCCCGCCCAGCGAGGCCCCGCCCAGCGAGGCCCCGCCCCCACAGAGCCCGCCCCATGGGCCCCGCCTATCGGGGCCACGCCCTCCCTCTGGGGGCGGTGCCCGACTATAAATATGGCCGGTCCTGCTTCCGGTCCTGCTTCCGGAGGCGCTGTGGAAGCTGCGCAGGCTGAGGAGGTCGCTGCCTGAGGAGGAGGCCGCCGCCTGAAGAGGCCGCCCTGAGCCGGCTGCCAAAGAACCCGGACCCCAGCTCTTCGCTCCACCTCCCTCCCAGGGTCTGGGTCGCCGGGGCCCCGGCCTCACCTGAGAGAGGAAGGCCCGCCTCCCAGCCTCCACCCTCCACCCGGCCAGGGCGGCCCTCCTCCCAGCCTCCACCCGGGCCAGGCCAGGCCAGCCCTCCTCCCAGCCTCCACCCGGGCCAGGCCAGGCCGGCCCTCCTCCCAGCCTCCACCCTCCACCCGGGCCAGGCCAGGCCCTCCTCCCAGCCTCCACCCGGCCAGGGCGGCCCTCCTCCCAGCCTCCACCCGGGCCAGGCCAGGCCAGCCCTCCTCCCAGCCTCCACCCGGGCCAGGCCAGGCCCTCCTCCCAGCCTCCACCCGGCCAGGGCGGCCCTCCTCCCAGCCTCCACCCTCCACCCGGCCAGGGCGGCCCTCCTCCCAGCCTCCACCCTCCACCCGGCCAGGGCGGCCCTCCTCCCAGCCTCCACCCGGGCCAGGCCAGGCCAGCCCTCCTCCCAGCCTCCACCCGGGCCAGGCCAGGCCCTCCTCCCAGCCTCCACCCAGGCCAGGCCCTCCTCCCAGCCTCCACCCTCCACCCGGGCCAGGCCCTCCTCCCAGCCTCCACCCGGGCCAGGCCAGGCCAGCCCTCCTCCCAGCCTCCACCCGGGCCAGGCCAGGGCAGCCCTCCTCCCAGCCTCCACCCTCCACCCGGGCCAGGGCGGCCCTCCTCCCAGCCTCCACCCGGGCCAGGCCTTCCTCCCAGCCTCCACCTGGGCCAGGCCTTCCTCCCAGCCTCCACCTGGGCCAGGCCCTCCTCCCAGCCTCCACCCAGGCCAGGCCAGGGCAGCCCTCCTCCCAGCCTCCACCCAGGCCAGGCCCTCCTCCCAGCCTCCACCCAGGCCAGGCCCTCCTCTCAGCCTCCACCTTCCACCCAGGCCAAGGCGGCCCTCCTCCCAGCCTACATCCTCCACCCGGGCCAGGGCGACAGGTGCAGGTGCTTGGCGGTCTAGGCTGGCCTCTGTGGGCTGGGTGAAGGCCAGGCTCTGTCCCCCACTTTGTTACCTGCGCCCTCTCCTTCCCTCCATGCCCACTATCCCTGTGGGCCACTCCCTGCCAACCTCTGCTCTCCCTGAAGCCAGGGTGGGGTGTGTAAGTCTTTGGCCTCCCCCATGTGACAGCCTCCCTGCCTTCCTCCTTCCCCTAACTGTCCTCTTCCCTCCCTCTGCAGGTTCTCCATGGAGGAGCACTCACCTGAGAGGTCCCATCCCTTCCCTGTGAACCCAGGTACTCCGGGGCTTATTTGTGCGGTGTCAGGCCTCATATTCCACCATAGCTGCAGCTCCATTCCAGCTTTTTGCTGGTTAATTGGAGATAAGAGCCTCACAGATCCACCTGGGCTGGCTTTGATCCCTATCCTCTTGAGTAGGCTCCAGGCCATTTTTAGATTTTGCTTTACTTCTGGTGTTACCTGGTGTAACCCGAGACTCATTTATGGCATTTTATTAAACACGTGTGTCCTACTCCTGCTTGTGTTCGGACACAACCAGCATCTCTGCAGTTCCTGGAGTTTGCTCCAGCCTGCGCTGGCTGCTCCAAGTCACCAGGAGAAACTCAGCCTCTCTTTTGAATTTACTCATTTTCTATATCAAGTTTCTTATTCACTCTCCACGCCCCCCCCCTTCATTTTCTTTCTAGAGAGAGTCTTCACATGGCTTTCCAATAAGACATGCATTCACACTAAGAGAAACTTATTTAAGACCTTGTATGTCTGAAATACCTTCGGTCTACTCCTCCAATTTCTAGGTACCAGTTTTGCTGAGTATTGCATTTTTAATGGGAAATCCTTGTTCCTCAGCTTTTCTGTTATGTACTAGAAACTGGAACTGATTCTGATAGTTTTGAGTGTCCTTATCACCTATGAGTATCCCTAACATGTTTATCTCTGACTTTCCTGTAATTTCAGTTATTTTGTTACATGTGATTTGTATCATCTTAGATGCCTATGGACCATTTGGGGTTTTCCTGTTAGAGACTGATTTATCTTTGCTATTTTTTTCTAGCGTATTGTTCCTTTTGTTGCGATTTGAGTGCTCTCTCTTTGCATTTCTGTCTTGTGATGGTTGTCACTTTGGAAAGCTCACAAGCATTTGAGACAATTAGATCACAAGGTCTCTGACCTGAGAGTGGATTTTCTGTTGGTGAATTATGGGAGCTGGTGAAAGTGGGAGGTGGGGCCTGGCTAGAGGAGCAGGGCACTGGGCTGCGTCCTGGGGCGAAATTGCCCTGCCCCTTGCTGTGCTTCCTTTCCTGCTTCTGTCCGCTGAGAGTTGAATAGCTCCCCTCGTTCTCCCTGGGGTCAGGCAACCACCACAGAGCCCTTGATCTAGGAGCCCAAATCAGTCATTCCTGGGCATCCAGGAATGACCCAGGTGTGAGTGTGAGTGTGTGAGCGTGTATTTCCTGAAGTTCAAGTTCTGCCCATCAGCAGAAGGGGGCAGTGCCACTCAGCCCACAAGGCTGTGTAGACAGTGAAATGCCAGCTGGTGCTGAGTGCCACCTGCAGGGGGGTGGGTCCTGCAGATAAGGCCTCTGAGGGGCTGTGGGGATAACCCTGGGTTCCGATGGAGCCTCCCCATCCCCTTCCCCAAAGGCTCCCTGGACATGAGTCTTCTCACTCTCTCCAGCCCTAGGTGAACTTGCTTGTGATGACCCGGACAGCCCTAGGGGAGCAGAGGACCCCAGGGGGCCAAGCCAGCCCACGAGGCCCACTGCCTATGTGAGCCCCATGCGACGGGAGGCCCCGGCTCCTGCGGAGGCAGTACTGGCAGAGGCCGCTCCGCCTGTGGAGAGGTACCACCACAGGAGAGCACAGAGAGAGCACCCAGGACGGCCATCCCGGGGGGCAGAGAGAGGCATCCACGGGAGGAGAGGCCTCCCGGAGGGGCCAGGCGGCCAGGGAGAGCCAGCACAGCACTCGGAGCCAGGCCAGGCCGTTGCCTTATCTGCGGCAGCCACAGGGCACAGGAGCAGGCTGCAGGCCCAGGGCTTCCTGCTCGGGGCAATGTCCATGGTCCCTGGGTACTGGGTGTTCCAGGGGCAGGGGGTGGAAGCTGTCTACCCCTGCGTCGCGCTCCTGCCCCAGGCCGGCTCCCCCCTGCACTTCATGAGCACCTCCTCTGGCACCCACGTGTACAGGCTCCCAGCGTTCTTCATTTGCATTGCATAGTGGCCCAGCCCCCGGCTGCCCAGGACTGCCCTCAAGGCCCAGCCCCAGCCCCTCCTGCCCCTTCCCCAGCCCTTCCGAGGCCCTCCTCCCAGCGTGCCAGCAGCCACTGCCGGTTCCCCGGCGCCTTTCGCTTCATTCACGCGGTGTCCGTGGTCCTGCCGTGCCGTGAGATCAGTCAGCAGCCTCCCCATGCGTGACCGTCATGGTTTTAGAAATGAAGGATGCAGCCTAAAACAAAACTGGAAAATGCCACCCAAGGACACAAAACGAACTTCCCAGCCGCAGATAGAAAGCTTCCTCAGTCCCCGACTCCCACAGGCAGAGGGGTCCTGAGAAGTCACGGACAGACACTGAGCACAGGGCTGCTGGACGCAACTCATGGGATGCCTTGAGTCACAGGGTGGATCCCAAGGAGCAGAGGGACTGGGGATCAGTGCCTCAGTCGGCAGAGCACCCGCCTGGCAAGTGCAAAGCCCTGAGTTCAAGCCCTAGTACTCCCAAATGGTTCACCAACTGGAGAAAGACGGCATGCTGTCACCTGGCCTGAGGACCCCACCCGAACCCTTGTAGAGCGAGTTTTCCTCCAGCTCCAGACCACGGAGGCCACAGCGGTGCCAGGAGTCCCAGAGCCGCACTCGGGCGTGTTTGAGCTGGAACCACAGAATGGACGAGGTAGAAAGTCAAGCAGGCTGAGGACAGGCATCAAAGAACACGGATGAATTCAGTGAGAGGCAGGTGCGTGGTGGGGCCGGGTGACAGCAGCAAGGAGGAAGCTTGGCCGTCAGGCCAAGTAACCGTGGCAGCTCTCCTGGGTTCACTGGGCATATCCACACGTTTACCCCCAGCAGGACGTGTGCTGCGCCTGCAGGGGGCGGGGGCTGGCGCAGGAGGGGGCCGGCGCAGGAGGGGGCGCATCCATCAAGACCTGGCTATCAGTCCTCGGCGGGGTAGAAGGTGTGCTCACGCTTGGCTTTCGTACTTCATGGTTTTTGGTCAGCTGGCTTTGAGTCAGAGAAAAGCAGCCTTTTTCCCGTGATGAGGTGGTTCTGTTTCTTTCTTTTATATTTCAGGATTCCTTTAAATAAATGTTTTCTGTGATCTCTTGTTAAAGTTTCATAAATTATCAGATGTGTTTCCCATTCCCCCCTTCATCAGAGCTGGAAACAAAACATGTCTGCTCCCTGCCTGCCCTGTGCACGCCCACTCCTGGTCCCCGTCCTCACACACACACACACACACACACACACACACACACACACACACACACGCTCACACACGCTCCCATCCTCCTGGTTCCCATCTCCCCCCCACCCCCTCCCCACGTACCTGCTCCCTGTCCCCATGCACACACCCCCTCTCCCTCCCCATCCTCACACATGCCCACTCCCTGTTCCCATCCTACACAGCTCCCCATCCCCCATGTGCACGCCCGCTCCATAGTGTGCGCTGCACAGACACACGTGGCACTCTGTGTGTACCGCAGTGCCCTGGCACGCTTAGCTGCCACGGCTTGGGGTGAGCTGCACCTGGCACTGGCTGGGCGCATGCCTGCAGGTGTCTGTGTGGTATGCAGTCGATGCTTGGCCGGTTCTGGGTGTTTCTGCAGCCAGAATGCATCAGTCAGTGCACAAGCGGAGTTGCAAGCACCGCTGATTTTCTGTTAGACTCCTAAGGTGAATTATCAGGCAGAGCCCCAGGCATGGCTGCGTTTTTACCGTAACAGGTACGAAGACGTTGCGTTGGGATTGGGTGGCATCTGTGCCCCGAGCAGCACCGCAGGGGCCTCCTCCCAGCGGTCAGCCGTGGGACTTGCCTTGCCAATCTCATAAAAATACAATCTCTTGGTTTTGTTAGGATTGCCTTGAGAACAAATAATGTTCAGAATCTTCTTTCATTATGAATTAACCTATTAGCTTATTGGCCACTTGTATTTCTTTTGGCTGTCCACACCCCCCTTTGTACATGTCCTGTAGGACACTGTGGATTTTTCTTGTCGAGTTCCAGGCTCTTAATAGTAGAACTTTCTCGTATGTACTGAGCCTTCCTTTTTCCGGTGGGGCTGTGTGGCCCGCCAGGTGCTGCCGTTCCCCCCGTCCCCCTCCCGCCCCCCCCTCTGGTCCTCAGGCAGCCCTGCCTCTTTCCTTGCAGGGTCACCCAGCTCTGTGGCAGTTTCTGGGTCACCATCACATCACGACATGGCCACGGTTTGGGGCAATGGCGGGGCTCAGGGCCCCATTGCACTTTCTCGGGGGAGTGGCGTGCTTTGTTTCTATAGCTAGAGACATAAATCACGGACTGGGAGCCTTGTAAAAGAAAGGTCAAGGGACTGGGGCTGGCGGCCTCCACGCAGTGTCTGCGGTGATGCAGCGCCACTTAGCAGGAGACGGGCTCAGGAGAGACCTGGTCAAGCAGGTGTGTGTTTGTTTATGCTGATCCTGGGGCTTGAACTCTGGGCCTGGGCACTGTCCCTGAGCTTCTTGTGCTCAAGGCTAGCACTCTATCCCTTGAGCCACAGCGCCACTTCTGGCTTTTTCTGTGTATGTGGTGCTGAGGAGTTGAACCCAGGGTTATAGTCGTGAGCCACAGGCACCCAGGTTTCCAACAGGCTTTTATAATAGACCACGGCCAGCCCATTAAACCCACCATGGAGTAATCTGTTGTGCAGAGTGCAGCAGGCTTGCCAGGCCGGGGGCAGAGGCTCTCCCGTTCTGGGGCTGCTGGCCTTCATCGCCCACTCACGTCCCTCCTAGGCCAGTGCCAGTGCAGCGTGTGAGCGTGCCTGAGCTGGCCTGATGCGCCGTCCGCTTTGGCCGCCTCGCTCCCTTCGGCTTCCCTGGCCCGCTGCGTCCCCCCAGCCTTGTGTCCACACATGCCCGCCTGTGGCTATGGAAGGCCTTCCTTTCCCTTGCCCTGCCCTGGCGTCCTCCAGATCTGTTCTGGTGTGTTTCCAGGGCCGGTGAGCTCCAGCTCACCATGTGGTGCTGGAGGACTCTGGCGTGGACAGAAGCCGGTGCCAACCGGTCGTGGGTAGATCCATGCCACACAGGCACACATGCACGCACAGACACTCACTCATTACATCCTTACATTGTAACTGGCTACTAAAACTAGACATTCATTCATTTTTCCTTTACTTTTTGGAGGGGGCAGGTGTCAATGTTTGTCTTTTACTTCGTAGAAGCTAATCGTGAACACATACCAGTTCAGGGTTTTTGTAACTTCCTGGGGAGTGTTTCCTATTCTTCTTTATTTTTCTTCTTTTTCCTTTTCAGTGGTGCCAGCGTTTGGACTTGGGACAGGTCCTCTGCACTTGCGCCAGGCTCACAGCTGCGTTCTTTGTTCTTCATACTTTTTATGCATATATTTTTAAAACTTTATCACTTGACTTGATGCAGCTATGGTGATGTTCGTAACTGATTAATAAGTGCTCGCTGCCTCTTTTTTTATTCACTTAAAACGAAATTCAATTTAACTCAATTTCTTGTGGGTGTGGTTCTTATAATTGGGGGATTAAAAAATCAGCGTGCCTAACGTGTGCGTTTCTTTAACCTGAGGAGGTCCGCCGTGGCACTCCACCTTCCTTTGGGGCCTGAGCGCGCTCGGTGCCTCTTGTGCTGTGTCCTGGCCTCCCGGCCATCGCTGAGCTTCTGCCCTGTGTCTTCCTTTCTGACGCAGCGGTTGCTCGGGCGTTGGGTTTGTTTGTTGGGTTATGTCTGCCGACTGGTGGATGTCAGCATCTCATGTGGTTCTGTCCCCCTTGTTCAGGCCCACGAGGTCCTCTGACCTCCCCTTCGCCGCTTGGGTGGAGAAGGCTGAAATGATCAGCCCTCCCCCCCACGTTCTCTCCAGAGTTCTCAGCCCCGCTCCGCTCCATTGCTGGCTTCCCACGCTGCTCCTCTGCTTCGAGCTCCGTCTGTCCGGGAGTCACTCTGGGGGCTGCAGGCTCCCCAGTGAGCAACCCAGCAGCAAGGGTTTTAGGCTGCCTGAAACTCTTTGTTGAACTCTGGTTAATTCTCCCTCTCTTCGCCTCCTCTTCCTCCTGCTTCTTCTTGGGGTACTGGGCCTTGAACTCAGTGCCTCATGCTTACGAGGCAAGCACGCTGTCTCTTCGGTCGCACCCTCAGACCCCCTCTGCTCCCCTTTCTCACAGTGGGGCCTCTGGAATGTCCTGGGCTGGTCCTCACTTCCTCCCCCGTGGCTCGCACACCCCCGTGGCTCACACACGCACCTCCTCGCCCTGCCCGCGCTCTCGCTCCGGACAGGAAATCCTGGTTTGACATCTATTTCCTTTTGGTTCTAGGCCACTCTTGTCCTCCTGATGTACATTTGTGTCTCTCTGGATTCTTTCACAATTTCCTTTTTGTCTTTATTCTTCAGAAGTTTCGTAATGAGACGTCCACGTACAGATGCTTTGAAAGTCCTCCTCGAGATCCAGCACGCACCTCTTTGAGAATAGCTCTCCCTCGGCTGGATGTGTGTCCCCCAAAGGCTCTAGAGTGTTAGAGGCTAGCTCCAGGACGATGCTGTTACAAAGAGCTGTGCTCAGGGGAGGACTCCAGGCACCGGGAGGAGTCCTGCTGCGGCCTTCGCTCCCAGCTTGTTGGTTGAAATGAGTTCTTGATAACTTTTGCCCAGGCTGGACTTAGACCATGATCCTCACCTTTGGAGTGGCTGGGATTACAGGTGTCTGCCACTAAGCCTATCTTGGCGTTGTCCATGTAAATTGCAGTCTCAGGCTGTTTCATTTCTATTCTGAAGACTCTAGTCGCCTTGGGTCAGTGTACAAGATTACACAGATTACATTCCCGCCGCATACAGGGGCCCGGTGGCTCCACGTCCTCTCTAACCTCAGCGCCTCCAGACCTCTGACTCTGCTCATCAGAGGGAGTGTTGTGACTGATGTCTGCCTGAGCCGTCCTCGACCGTCCCCCAGCACCCCGCCTGGGCCTGACCCGAGCAGCGGCTGCTTGACCCTTGACCCTTTCCACCGGACGCTTCGCTCCAGCTTACTGGCGTGGTTTTGGTTCAACTTCACATCATGTCTTTGCCAGTCCTTCATTTATTTATTTATTATTTTCGAGTTTCTTCCTATACTTTGACTTGGATTTTGCACTTGGTCCTAATTCTGGTTGCCTTTTGATCTCTGGACATTTACAATGTCTCCAAGCGTATGGCTCCTTGCATGCTTCCCAGACCTCACAGGAACCTCACCTGTATTTTCTCTTTAACCATTTTGTCTCCTTTTTATATGGGCTCTGGCAAAGTTCCTAATCTGTCCACAGTAGAATGGAGACAAACACATTTTCCCCCAGCGGATGGATAATTGCCCCGGGTAGCAGCTTCTCCCGCTGGTTGCTGATTCCGTGGCAACCTGCATGGCACAGAGGCTCCATGCCCGCGACTTCTCTCCTGTCCCATGGCCGCCCCGCCTCCAGGGCTGCCGCCGGCTTCGTGAGGACTGGGGACACACCTCGCACGTGGCGGGAAAGCCCCCGCCTCTTCAGAACTGGCGGCTGTTCCCGGCCTTCTATTCTTCCATTGTAATTTTACTAGAAAATTGCTAGCCTCTGCAAAAGACTGGAGCGTATCTGTGCAGCACAGCACTGGGGCTTGAACTCAGGGGCTTCTGCTTGCAGTCAGCTTTCTGGCTCATGGCTGGTGCTCTACCATGTAAGCCACACTCCCAGCCCAGCATTTTTCTGGTTAATTGGATCTGGAATCACATAAAATCAAGATCCTCCTGAGTGGCCAAGATTATAGGCATGAGCCACCAGCTCCTACTGACTGTTGAGTTTTAATGGGAGCGGTGTTCAATCACATGTTTTGGGTAGAGACTGTATTGTATTAAGTGGCATAATTCATTAACACAGGGTACCTTTACCCATTTACTTGAATCTTTTTTTTTTTTTTTTTTTTGTCAGTCGTGGGGCCTGAACTCTGGGCCTGGGCGCTGTCCCTCCGCTCTTCAGCTCAAGGCTAGCGCTCTACCACTTGAGCCACAGCGCCACTTCCAGCTTTTTTCTTTTTGCTTATGTGGTGCTGAGGAATCGAACCCAGGGCCTCATGCATGCAAGGCAAGCGCTCTACCACTGAGCCACCTTCCCAGCCCCTTGAATCTTTTGATATCTCTTAGAAACATCCTGCAAGTGTCTGCACAGAGGCCTCTACCAGGCTAGTGAGGTTTGTCCCCACTCGTGCTTTCGTGGCTACATAAATCGTAGCAGCAAATGCTATTTAGAAATGCAGTTGACTTGTACGCGTAGGTCTTAGGTTCAGTGGCATGATAAACTCTCCTGACTCCTGCTTCTAATAACTTATCTGTAATGGTCAGACAACCACGGAAACCCTGGCACCGCTCCAACCCAGCACGCAGTCGCGGCGTGTGATGGACGGTGGAATGGATGTTCTGCAACGGTTCTGTACCTTCCGTTGCTAATGGCCTCCGCATCCAGATGCCCTGGAGAGCCACAGCTCCACCCCCCTCCCGCCCTGGCGAGGCTCCACCTGGGGTGATGTAGCCGTCTGATGTCAGCAGAATCTAAGCGGGTACGGAGGCTCACACCTGTAATCCTAGCTACTCAGGAAGCTGAGATCTGAGGTTAGAAGTTCAAAGCCAGCCCAGGCAGGAAAGTCTGTGAGACTCATCTCTAATGAATCACCAGAAACCAGAAGTGGAGCTGTGGTTCAAGTGATAGAGCATGCCTTGAGAAGAAAAAGCTAAGCAACAGCACCCAGGCTCTGAGTTCAAGCCCCCGGACTGGCACCAGGAATAAATAAGTAAATAGGAGGTGGGGAGGAGAGAGAGAGAATAAACAGAATCTTAAATCTCCAATAAGGGCCACTTGCCATAAACCTGGACTAGCCTTGCATGTCCCTCTGGGGTGCTGCGGGGGCCCTGGCTGGTACCCCAGCCCCTCCCTCGGGCACCCCATGAGGATATCCCTGGTCCGGTCCTTTTGGCTTCTCCAGAAATGCTCCCTGGGGGAGCAGCCCCCAGGGCCCCAGCGGCCTTGGAGATGAGGAGCAGAAGGCTGACAAAAGGAGGGGCCAAGCACCCGCAAACACGGCCTCTCATCCCCCCAAGAGCCCCGGTGAGGCCGCGTATTCTCAGAAGCCCCGCAGGAAGTGGGAAGGAGGGATGGGGTGAGGAGGGTGGGTGTGAGGAGCCGGGGAGGAGGCAAGAGCTGAAGGTGGGGAAGGGGCTGCGGTCGGCCACAGGCCCCTTGTGTACCCCCTCCTCAGGGCTAGGGGCCAGGCAGGTGGAGTCTGCTCCCCTCCCCTCCCCTCCCATCCCCTCCCCTCCCCTCCCCTCCCCTCCCCACCACCCGAGTTGATGTGCACAAAAATGACATTCAAAGTTGCGCTGACCTGCCGAGCCGAGCTGCCCCATCAGCCAGGCTGAGTCCTCGCCAGGACTGAGGGCAGGCACAACGGCAGGTGGCTGTGGATGTGAGGGGAGGGGCCCTGCTGCGGTCCTGAGCCGTCTCCACCCTGCTGCTCGGAGGCGGCGGTGCCGTGTGCCAGGCAGGCCCCCCGCCCCCCGCCCCTGTCCCGCACTCCAACAGTCCCAGACTCGGGGGCCCCGCTGCCCCGCTGCCCTTCCTGTTAAGACATCCTGTGCTGTGCCCAGCACTGCCTTCCGCCCGCTCTCCTCCGCCGTCCGCCGCAGGCCGGTTATTAATAGCAGCATTAATAACCAGCGTTTATTGAACACTTAGGACGCACTTGGCATGGCGCGGGCATGTTGGACGCATTATCTCGCAGGCCGCCTGGGCTGCGCCTGTGCATCAGAGCCCGCAGCCCCGGGTTTTACACTTAACAAATTCTGCTCCAGAGGGCGCACGGCCGTCGGAGGTCCCCAGCCCTGTGGCGGTGGCCAGCGCCCGCCATCAGCACAAGGACAATGGGACCCGGGATGTGTGGCTGCTCCGGCTGGGCCGGGCACGGAGCCCCGCCGGCCCCCGGGAGCCGTGGCCTCGGGTCTGCCCCGCCGTCCCGCCCCGCGCCACGGGCCGAGTGTGCGCGAGCTCAGCCTGAGGCCACGGCAAGGGCAGGTCCAGAAAGTGACCGGCATGTGCGCCGGGGCCTGGGCCGGCATCGAGGTCCGCCTGGGGCTCACCGGCTTACCCCACTCAGCGGGCCTGGGAACTCCTCTGCTGCACCCCGCCCTCCGCAGGACCGCGGCCCTGCCCTCTCCTCCAGGAGCCCCTATGCGCAGGGCTGCCCCGGAGCCCGCGCCCAGCGGCGTCTCTCCTCCCTTCCCATGGGGCGCAGCAGCTCCCCGGCCCTGACTTCAGCTTGAAGGCCGGCTGGGACCCCCACCCCACCCCAGCGCCGCCTGCTCCCCATGCAGTCTCCACGGCCGGTGACTCGGTCCGGTCCCAGGCGGCATGGCCTGTTAGTCCCCATCTCAGGTGGCACAGGGCCGGTGACTTCGTCCCCATCTAGTCTCTACAGCCAGTGACTCGGTCCTGGTCCCAGGCGGCGCACGGCCCAGGCGGCTGCGCCATCCCCTCCCTCTGCCCAGCAATGCGGCCCGGGCAGCAGCTCCAGCTCTGGGCCTGGCAGGGCGGCCTGGGCCGTGCGTCCACCCTTTCCCTTGTGGCAGTGGACGCCGCCCTTCCACGGGCACAGCCGGGCCTGGAGTGGCGCTGCCCGGCCCCTCCAGCTCCGCCGTCTCCTGGCCCCAGGCCCCGGGGCCTGCGGGAACACGGGCTCATTAAAAATAATTGCCTGGCTGGTGTCGCCCTGGCCGAGGCCGCAGCCCCCGTGGCAGTGAGACCCCCGGGAACACGTGCTGACAGGGAACCCCAGATCACAGCCCGCCGGATAATGAGGGCACTCTGTGCACACCGCCCCGGGCGCCCTGTGGGCACAGTTCTTGGGGCCTGGCAGAAGCTCACGCCCCACTTTCCTGGTGGGCGGCCCTGCAGGGGTGGGGTGCAACCCCGGGCCGGAGCCCCACCACCTCTGTTGTGCAGTGACACTGACGGAGGTACTTCTGGCTCATTGGGCCACATGGGGGCATTGTTGATGGCGGGGGGGTTGCACAGGGACGCTGGGGCTTGTAGGTGGGCAGTAAGGGCTGACAGGGCCACCAAGGACCAGTGGCCACCGGCCACAGAAAAGGAGGAGAGACAGGGAAGGAGAAGGGAGGGGAGGAGGGAGAGGGGCATGTGTTGGCCTCCGGCCTGGCGTGGTGGGGAGCAGGCGTCACTGCACGCACACGGGTGTCGGGTGTCTGCGCCCCTGCGGAGCAGTGGAGCAGGGCCGGGGCTCAGGTGCCCCCCGCCCCCCCGCCACACCCAGGTGAGGAGGCTTAGAACCGTGCCCTCCATGCATCATAGGGTTAACAAGGGCTGGAATCTATTAAGGAAAGGAAACTGACTGCAAAGATATGAAAATCCTCACCTCGCACACACAGGATAACGCAGAAAACCCTAACTACTGAACACATGAGATCATGTCCCACCTTGCTAATGAGCTTTCTACACGCCAAGGAGAAAGAGTTGAACACCAGTTTGGTGTGCTAAATTGAAAGACCTTTGCTGCATACACACACACACACCCATATGTACATCCTCTGCCATGCATGCATGCATGCACATGCGCGCGCACACGCACACACACACACACACACACACACACACACACACACACGCTCATTTGGGGGTGGGACCCACACTAGCCATTATGACCAGCGTCAGCTCCAGATGAGAGCCAAATGAGTGCTGAGCCAGGCTTCGGGGCAGGGGGGAGGGAGGCAAGTTGGGGTGCCAGCCAGGGGAGGGCTGGAGGAAGCAGGCAGAGGAGGGCAGGGCAGGGTACCCATCTCCATCCGGGCAGAGCCCCCAGAGGAAGCGGACCTTGTCCACGAGGCTCACCTCCCAGGAGAAGGGATGCCGTCCGCCCTCCTCGGCAGCCAAGTGGCCTCCTCCCTCCTCCCTGGTCCTCAGCCCGGCCTGCGGCCTCCTCCCTCCTCCCTGGTCCTCAGCCCGGCCTGCGGCCTCCTCCCTCCTCCCTGGTCCTCAGCCCGGCCTGCGGCCTCCTCCCTCCTCCCTCCTCCCTGGTCCTCAGCCCGGCCTGCCTCCCCCTGAGCTCAGGAACCACCTTGTTCTTTCCTGCATCTCTAATGAGCTCCTTGTCATAATTGCTAATTCTTATTTTTGCAGTGATACCCTCTGTTATCTCTCGGGAGACTAATTTTCCAATATTGTAAAATAATTCCTGTTCTGATTGCTCTATTAAATCTGCTTTTCCGGTAAGTTTTGACATTAGTCTAATTCACTGTTTTCTTCCCTAGCTAGGGCTCCCCTCCCAGTGGGTGGAGCTTCATCATGGAACATTCCAGAATGTTCTGGAATATTCCAGAGGTAGTACACCATTCAGCCTTCCTTGTCGCTGTTCTGGGTGGTGTGCCAGAATGCCTGTACGTGGCACGGACACAGGCTGTGGCCGTGGCGGGGTGGGGTGTGGGGTCTAGATGACGTGAGCGCGGGGAGTATGCAGGGTCCGGTGAGCACAGGAGGCCCACTCCACCCGGCAGGCTGTCCCAGAGCTCTGGAGCCTGTGGTTGTCTCTGGAGAGAGCATGTCCCCGTGTTGAGGAGAAGTGGTGTTCCCTGACCCGTCCAAGTATCCGTCTCCCCCCTTGCCTGCCCCTGGGGCCACAGAGCAAGCTGGACACGGGCAGGGCCTGGTGTGAGGGGATGGGGAGGCCTGGACCTGGGGAGGCCTGGACCCAGGGCCTTCGCCCGGCCGGGAGGGGCATCAGTGCCTGGGTCCCTCACAGCTCGTCCTGAGATATTATCAGGAAGTATCAAGAAATGGAGTGCTGGCCTGGTCCAGGACCCCTGACTCACACCCATTCACCCTGCGGGCCCCTCTCCTCCCCCCCTTCTGGGCCCGCCCGGGTCCAGGGCCCACCCCGTGCCTGAGAAAGTGGAAGAACCGCAGTGTATGTGCGGGGAGGGGGGCAGAGGAGCCAGGAAGGGCTGGGCCGCGCCGGCCTGGAAACACCACCCCAAGGCAAGCGTGCCCTCCCGCCCTGCTGCCAGGAGCGGCGGCGTGACCTTGTCACCCTCCAGGGGTCATCTGGGAGAGGACTGCCCACTGAAGGAGACCACCACCAGGTTAGCGCCAGAGCAGATGAGCACCCAGCACTAGGCTGAGTGCCCAGTAGAGAGACTGCGTACCCAGCACGGGACGCTGGCTGTGTGGGAATCGTCAGAGATGGGCCTTCAGCGCAGAGCAGAAGGACGCCAGGATGGAGATGAACCTTCCTCTAATGCACTCCACGGAGAAATCCAGCTCCATTTGTCTTTGGGTCTGAGGAGAGTGCGTCAGGGTTGACGACGCGGGCTGTAATCCCACTGCCCCAGCAGGAGAGGCTGCACTGCAGGTTCCCGCCGGGGGTGGGCCGGGGAGACCCTCATAACACAAAATGAAAACGAGGGGGGGCTGGCACAGGGTCAGGCGGTGGAGCACCGAGACTCCCAGCACGAGGGGGGGGGTGGCTGGTCATGTGGATAAAAAGACCTGTCCATGGCCCATGAGAGGGGGGGGGGCGGGAGGGGGGAGGGGCAGGAGGGGCGGGGCCATGTTGCAGGGGCGGGGCCATGTTGCAGGGGCGGGGCCATGTTGCAGGGGCGGGGCCATGCTGGAAGGGGCGGGGCCATGCTGGAAGGGGCGGGGCCATGTTGGAAGGGGTGGGGCCATGGATCCTGTCTTGCTCCTGTCCAGAGAAGAGCGGGGGAGGGGGGGGGTGGGCCCACGATGGTCCTCGCTGGTGCGTCTGGGTGGGGGACAGTGAGACACAGGGGAAAATGGACTTCTCCCGCGGGTGACCGCGGGCCGGGGCGGGTCAGGGCGGGTCAGGGGTCAGCCCGGCACGGGGCCCTGGCCCTGCAAGGCAGGGACGCGGCCTTTGCTGTCGGTGCGGCGTGCCCCGAGCCCCCGCGTTCCGGGGGTGAACAGTGTGGGGCACAGTGCGCACAGACGGGCGCTCCCCTCTCTGGCTGGTAGACCCAGGCCCAGTCTCCACCCCGCGGTCTCCCCGTCCCGCGCTGACCCTGTGGAGTCTGGCTCCGCTCCGTCCTCGGCGCCTTGCACACTTAACCCACGGCTGGTCCCCGTGGCCTCCCGTCTGGCCAGCACAGGGCAGCCGACAGGCTCGCTGCCCCATGGCCGCTTCGGCTGCATTCTCCAGTCAAGCGGGCCCTCTCTGTGCTGGTCTTGGGCCATTTTCCCCTGAGGGCTACGTAGCTCAGGCCTCGGTAGTGGACGTTGGGGTCAGGTGTGCTCTCTGGAGCGGCAGGCCCGGCCCGTCACCCGCCAGCCATGGTCAGCGTTGTCTCACCTGCCCTGTGTCCAGAAAATCCTTGGCTTGATGTGGACACACCTGCCCGCGTCGCCTCCCCATCTCTGCGTGGGGTCAGTTGAGAAGCCGAGCCCCGCAGCAGAGGCTCCCCCCTGTCACCCTCGCGACTCAGGAGGCAGAGACCTGAGGATCAGGGTTGGAAGCCAGCCTGGGCAGGAAAGTCCATGAGCCTCTCATCTCTAACGAGCCACCAGAAAGGCCAGAAGTGGAGCGGTGGCTCAAGTGGTGGAGTGCCAGCCTTCAGCAAAGCAAAAAGTTAAAAAGCTCAGGAGCAGTGTCCAGGCCCCGAGTTCAAGCCCAGGACTGGCACAAAAAATGAACAAAATGAATAAAAATACCCTCCTCTCATCATCATTGGCGAGGCCAGCCCGCCGGGGCGATCCCCTTTGTGCGGGTGGCTGGGCTTTTACCTGGGGTGAGCAGCAGAGCCCGGGAAGCAGCCGGAATCAGCGGTCGGCTGCTCTCTCCTCAGGTGACCTAGAGCGACCCTTGCCGCCACCACACCACGTTCTCCACCCAGAACTGTCCTCTGCCCCTCGTGAGCCGTCGGTGCACGACAAAGCATGAGCTCAGCTGAGGTCCTTGGGCACGGGCCGCTCCATGTGCGGGGACCAGCCTGCCTTTCCTGGGTGCCCGGGCACCAGCTCCCCGGCAAGCCGGCTTCCCCGCCGGGGAGACAGCCCTGGGCACTGCCCCGGTGCTGGCCACCCGCCAAGGCCCGTACCACCCCGGGCTGTGCCCACGAGGCCCCCCCGTACCACCCCGGGCTGTGCCCACGATGCCCCCCCGTACCACCCCGGGCTGTGCCCACGAGGCCCCCCCGTACCACCCCGGGCTGTGCCCACGAGGCCCCCCTGTACCACCCCGGGCTGTGCCCACGAGGCCCCCCTGTACCACCCCGGGCTGTGCCCACGAGGCCCCCTCCCCCCGTACCACCCCGGGCTGTGCCCACGAGGCCCCCTCCCCCATACCACCCCGGGCTGTGCCCACGAGGCCCCCCCCGTACCACCCCGGGCTGTGCCCACGAGGCCCCCTCCCCCATACCACCCTGGGCTGTGCCCACAAGGCCCCCTCCCCCATACCACCCCGGGCTGTGCCCACAAGGCCCCCCCGTACCACCCCGGGCTGTGCCCACAAGGCCCCCCCCGTACCATCCTGGGCTGTGCCCACGATGCCCCCCGTACCACCCCGGGCTGTGCCCATGATGCCCCCCGTACCACCCCGGGCTGTGCCCACGATGCCCCCCCGTACCACCCCGGGCTGTGCCCACAAGGCCCCCCCCGTACCACCCCGGGCTGTGCCCACAAGGCCCCCCCCGTACCACCCCGGGCTGTGCCCACAAGGCCCCCCCCCGTACCACCCCGGGCTGTGCCCACAAGGACCCCCCCGTACCATCCCGGGCTGTGCCCACGATGCCCCCCGTACCACCCCGGGCTGTGCCCACGAGGCCCCCCCGTACCACCCCGGGCTGTGCCCATGATGCCCCCCGTACCACCCCGGGCTGTGCCCACGAGGCCCCCCCGTACCACCCCGGGCTGTGCCCACGAGGCCCCCTCCCCCATACCACCCCGGGCTGTGCCCACGAGGCCCCCCGTACCACCCCGGGCTGTGCCCACAAGGCCCCCCCGTACCACCCTGGGCTGTGCCCACAAGGCCCCCCCGTACCACCCCGGGCTGTGCCCACGAGGCCCCCTCCCCCATACCACCCCGGGCTGTGCCCACGATGCCCCCCGTACCACCCCGGGCTGTGCCCATGATGCCCCCCGTACCACCCTGGGCTGTGCCCACGAGGCCCCCCCGTACCACCCCGGGCTGTGCCCACGAGGCCCCCCTGTACCATCCCGGGCTGTGCCCACAAGGCCCCCCCCCGTACCACCCCGGGCTGTGCCCACGAGGCCCCCCTGTACCACCCCGGGCTGTGCCCACGAGGCCCCCCGTACCACCCCGGGCTGTGCCCACGAGGCCCCCCCCCGTACCACCCCGGGCTGTGCCCACGAGGCCCCCTCCCCCGTACCACCCCGGGCTGTGCCCACGAGGCCCCCCCCCGTACCATCCCGGGCTGTGCCCACAAGGCCCCCCCCGTACCACCCCGGGCTGTGCCCACAAGGCCCCCCCCGTACCACCCCGGGCTGTGCCCACAAGGCCCCCCCCCGTACCATCCCGGGCTGTGCCCATGAGGCAGGCGGGGCCGAGCATCTGCCTGCTGGGGGTTCATTCTCCCCCAAAGCCGGTCAGTCCTTCTGGAAGCTACCTCTGTGAACGTGAATGTGGAGAGAAACCACGCTGGGCCCCCGACGGTCCGCGTGGCTGCGATCGCGTGGCTGCGATCACGTGGCCGCTGCGATCGCGTGGCCGCTGCGCTGTGTCACATCTAGTGGGCGATCCCTCCACATCTGCTGGGATGGTCCTCTGAACTCTCCCCCACGTAATCGCGGATAACACAGGAACATCTGTCCGACCGCGGCTGCATTTCTGAGAATCGGGAAATCCTCCCCAGCCAACACACGCGCTTTCTTGTACGTCTGCACTGTCCGTGAACAGCTCTGACACGCGGTGGATCCAGTTAAGGCCTGTGGCACTAGAGGCCCGGAGGGGCCTAGTGGAGAAAGCAAGGTCACCGTGACCTTGAAGGAGACCAGGACTCTGGCCCTCCGCGCCTCCCCTTCCTGGCTGTGGAGAGGGGAACAGCACCACGACGTACTGGCTTAGCAACCAGACGGAAACCGTGGAACCTTCAAGAAGACCCACCCCCGTCCTGAGCCGCTTCCCCGGTGTCCCCCCCCCCCCCCCGCAGCTGACGGGCACAGAGCGCTTCCCCGCAGCACAGGAGGCCCGAGCGGCACAGGAGCGGCACAGGAGGCCCGAGCGGCACAGGAGCGGCACAGGAGGCCCGTGCGATGGCGGCTGGGGGCGGGCGAGCTCAGACCCCAGACACCGTGAGGACCGAGAGGCTGCGTGGCTGCTCAGCGGGCGTGGAGGTTGGCGTCGGCGTGGGGACAGAGCCGCGCAGGAGCCGAGGCTGCCGCCGCTGAACCAGAGAGAACGCGAGAGGCAGCAAGGCCGCGCCGAGACGGCGCACGTGGCCGACAGCGCGTCGCCAACACCGATTGTTAGTGAAGTCCCTGACGAATGACCGCGGACGCCACGCGGCCAGCGCCTCCGTCCTCGCTGAGGCCGCGGGGCAGGCGTGGACGGCCCGGCCGCGGGGCCCGGCCCCCGGCTCACCCGGCTCACTGCTGCCGTTACGCTGATGCGACGCCGAGTCCTGCGTGTCTCCTGCGTGTCCGCGTGACGGGACCGGGCGACCCGCCGCGTGTGTCCGGGAGGTGTTTCCAGACCGTGAGGGCTCTGACCAAATCCACAGAGACACGTCGGGAGCCAGGCCTGGCTGGGGAGCCCCGGGGGGCTGCGGGGGCAGCTTTGAGACCCACCTTGGCCCTGTTGCCGTCGGCCATGAGGGAGCAGGCCCAGCGGCCGCGCTGCTCTGCCGGGCGGAAACCTCACATCGCCAGCCCGGGCACATCCCGCCTCCTCCAAATGACCCCTCTGAGCATTTGTCACCGCGATGAAAAGACACACAACTGGTGAGCAAACTTTGTGTGTTGGTGGTGTAGACACAGTCCTAGACACGGGGGCACTGGCCAGCGAGTGGCTGCCATGACAGTTCTTGACAGTGGTATTTCCACTTAGAAACCCGAGAGGAGAGCTCAGGAAAACTTCACACTGCTTAACGAGAACAGCCACAAAGTCAGAAGGCATCAATTGTACTCTGTTCTAAATACCAGCACTAAGCAGGAAGAAAATACCAGGAGCCTACAACCACAGAAGAGTCTGCGGTGCGGGGAGCTACAGAGGAGAAGCGGCACCCAGCAGAGGAGCGAAGGGCCACGGAGGTGAGCAGGTCAGCGCGGCCGAGCGCTTCAGAAACGGAAATTCACCGGGACCCATTCGGAATGAAAGGCAGGTGGCTGTCAGGGGAGGGGCAGAGACGGCCCCTGAGCTCACACAGGCCCCGGGCACAGCTGGGACGCCGGCACGGATGACAGAGACGGCAGGCCACGGCGCACACAGTGCTGGAAAACGGTTGCGTGGACACTTAAAAGCGGATGCCCAGGATAAACTCCAAGAGGACCAAGTGCTTGCAGTTGTGCATCTGGGAAAATGAGAACTTGTCTCCCTGGCACTGGGTGGGGAGGACCTTGCCACCCAGGCAGAGAGGAGGAGGCCGGCTACCGCGTTCACCTTCGAGCTCTCCGATGACTAAAGGCACCACTGGCAACAGACCTTGCTAGCAGGCGCCACGCCCAGGCTGGTGGAGAGATCGCGGTGGGCTCACAGAGTGAATGCTACCACTCAGGAGGAAGCAGAGACCGCTCACCAGCCACTCAGAGGAGCCGGGTCTGCGTGGGAAAGGCACGGGACCACGGCGGAGCCTACTAGGAACAGAGAACGCGTGAAAACATGGTGCACTGGACCAGACCTAACCTAGCCCTCCACAGATTCCACAGAGCCTGGGAGCCCATGCCACCAGCGCAGGGGAACAAGGCAGCTTCTTTGGGAAGCAGCTCAGCATCTTATACTGCAGTTGGAAATGCTCAAGACTGGAGCTATGGCTCGAGTAGTAGAGCCCCTACTAGCAAGTGTAAAGCCCTGAGTTCAAATCTCAGGACCACCAAAAAAGTAACAATGATAAAAGCTGGTGCTGGTGGCTCATGCCTTCAATCCTAGCTACTCAGGAGTTGAGATCTGAAGATCATGGTTCAAAGCCAACCTAAGCAGAAAAGTTCATGGGACTCTTATCCCCAACGGACCAGCAGCAAGCAGGAAGTAAAGATGTGAGTTAAGTGGTAGAGTGCTAGCCTTGAGCAGAAAAGCTCAGAGATCACACCCAGGCCCCGAGTTCAAGCCCTACTATCGGCATGAAAAAAAATTGCTCAAAACTCATGAGAGCTGGGCTTCCAGAAGCCGTCACGTGCATGGAGCAGAGGAAAGACAAAACACCACAGATACAGGTCACGAACACAAACAACATAAGGGCCCCTGGACCGGAGAGGACCAGGACCACGGACTGCGCATTTCTAGACAGACTTGAACAGGAGTGACTCACCCACCGCCCTTTCTTACCATCCCAACACCGGAGGAAAGAAGCAAAGCAGCAAACAAGATCTGAGGGTGATAACACAAAGCTTAATGCATGCAAAGCAATTCTGCATCTCGTTTTTAGACGTACATTTTTAGTGAGAGTACAAAATTGAATGTCAGGTGGCAAAGGAGGCAGGGAGAAAGTGGATTAGGAATGGAGAGAGAGCTTAAGTATAATGTCTTTTTAAAACCTCCAATAAATTGTGGCAGAATGGTAAGCCTGTTCCGCCTGCCAAAGTGTGGTGGGAGCTATTTATGATCTGATTCTCCTTCCTTCATAATGATTTGAGATACTTCAAGATTTAAACAAAAAAGAAACAAACAAAAGAGAAGCTAGGTACAAGTCACAAACCCCAAGGGCCAGAAACAACCGCACCAAAAAAGCAGGACAAGCAGGCGACTGACCGACGCTTTGACTGAAGACACTTCTGAATGTTTTTGAAGCTAGAATTTTTCATGAATGGCTTTTAATTTACTTACAATTTTGAATTTATTTCATTAGTACTTATTAATAAAAACCAAGGCGTGGTTCTCTCAAGAGCCACGGAACTGGCTGTTGGCCAACCTTGGAAAGAGAGAGAGAGAAAGGAGGCACTGGCTCTTAAATCTGCACCGGGAAGAGGGGAGTTTTTAACTTCAGGTGCAGAGATGTTTAAACTGTAAGAACATGCCACATATAATTATTATCATTATACTTTCAGTACTTAATGAAATGGGCAACTTTCTAGGGATAGAAAAATAACCAAAACCGGCCAGGAAGAAGCCGACGGTTGGGTGTAATCGAGGGGCTTTAGATAGAGTCGCTCAGAACTGTCCTTAAGGCAAATTCCACAAACCACCTCCTGTGGGTGTGAGAATGCGGGGTACACTGCCCTGCCCCTCGTACCCCACTCCAGCCGGGACAGCAGGGAACCAACAGTTATTCCCTCCCTCCCTCCTTCCCTCCCCTCCCTCCCTCCCCTCCCTTCCTCCCTTCCTTCCTCCCTCCCTTTCCTCCCTTCCTCCCTCCCTCCCTTTCCTTCCTTCCTTCCTTCCTTCCTTCCTTCCTACCAGTCCCAGAGCTTGAACTCGGGGCCTGGGTGCCGTCCCTGAGCTCCCCTGTTTTTGCTTAAGGTGACCGACCACTCTACCACGTCACATGGCCACTTCCAGCTTTCTCTGTGATTAGTTGGAGGTAAGAGTCTCATGGACCTTCCTGTTTGGCTTCGAACCGTGATCCTCAGACCCCAGCCTCCTGAGAGGCTGGGGCATTCACTTTCTAGGCTGGCTGGCAGCCAGATCTTGGCCATGGACAGCCAATAAAACACAAGCAGAAACTTCTGAGCACTTGGGGGCCAGATCTGGGGCCTGGAGCCATGTGCCTGCCGGGGGTGGGGTGAAGCGTGGGAGAGCCGGAGCCGTGGCAGCCTGGGCGGAGCAATGGGCTGGAGGCCAGTCGGTGCCGTGGAGGCCGGTCGATGTGGTGGAGGCCGGTCGATGTGGTGGAGGCCTGTCGGTGCCGTGGAGAACTGGTCGATGCGGTGGAGGCTGGTCGGTGCCATGGAGGCCTGTCGGTGCCATGGAGGCCTGTCGGTGCCGTAGAGACCGGTCGGTGCCGTCTGTTCTGCGTTCCCCACAGCCGCAGGCCGTTTTGTCGTCAGGCCTTCAGCTGAGTCATTTGCAAACTAAGTTCAAAGCGGATATAAAAACCAGAGGAAGGCGCTGGAGAGTTGTTCCACACAGGAAAGGGTGTGATGGGTGAGGGGTGTTTAGCACCTTGGGGGGCTGGAGAGTTGTTCCACACAGAAAAGGGCGCGATGGGCGAGGGGTGTTTAGCACCTTGGGGGGCTGGGGCAGGAAGCTCTTGTGAGCTCCGGAGCTCAAACCCGCCCGGGAGACGAGGGAGCCACCGCCCAAACCACGCCGGGACCAGGTGCATCTCACGCCACACCGCGGGACACTGGGGGAAAAGGCACGTCCAAGAAGGTAAGGTGTGTGGGCTGGGAGTCACTGATGACTTCATGAGCCAGGGAACAGCTCTAGCGCCCCTCGAAGATGCTCAAATGATGCTCCTGAAACCTGCAATTCAAGTAAGCCTTCCCAGAGGAAGAGCAGCCTTGCCAAGGGGCTTTCGTTTTGGTAGTACTAGGGTTTGAACTCAGGGCCTTGAGCTTGCTGGACGTGCGCTCTACCACCGTGTGGTGGAGGGGTCGGCGCGGCCGTGCATGCTGGCTGGGAATTTTCGGTGTCAGTCCGAGCCCTCACAAGTAAAGAAAAAGTAGGAAGCCCATGTTTGGAAGGGGCAGGAATAATTGTTATTATTTATGGCCAAAACTGGGAGGACAAGACTCTCATTCAGGAATCTTCCGCCCGCGAAGCCACACCTCTGCCTTTCACGCCCCCAGTAACGTGCTCACCCCCAAGGCCCCAAGGGCTTCAGCCAGTGGTTAGGCCGCAGCCCGGGGGCGAGGGGGGTCTCACGGTCTCTGGGGACGCCCCTCCCCCGACAGCACCTGGGCGTTTCTCAGTGGAGCCAAGCTGACGGCAGGGCCAGCTTCGCAAGCTGAAGTTTCCATCCCTTCTGGCCTCGGCGTCTCCGGTTCTGATCGAGCCTGTGCAGACATCTGTATCTTTATTCTAACCCAAGCGAGATGCCAGTCCCCTCATCTTCCATTCTCAAGTTCAAATTCCGGACGACAAGATCCTTGTCATCGAGTAGTTTATGTTATTCTTATCACCAAGCTAATAGGTCATCGTTATCAGAAACAGAAAAACATGCGGAAGTATAACTAAGTATGTGCACCCATTGTTCTAGTGCGCAGATAACCTATGTCATGCTTTGGGTGGGCGTGTCCAGTCCTTTCTTAGGCATAAATAACATTTCTCTCCACCACAAAAAAGGCAATCAAGCGTATGAGCTGCCTGGTAGCTTGCCTTTTTCATTTCATAATATATCATGAGCAATTTTCCTTGCTAATCAATAAACCTTTATTACGGTTTTCTCCAAGCCTATACTGTATAATTTTCTGAACTAGTCTCCTATTGTTAGGCTATTTCACATCGATTAAATGAGCTCATAGTTAGGAAGAATTGAGGATAAGGCCTGCACTATATAAATAATTGGCTTCAAAATATGTTAATCAAAAAGCGACAAGAATGCAGGAGAAAACTGCAAAAGCACAATTATGCGACATCTTAAACAGCAACAAAAAACCTAATGTACTCCCTGAAAAACTCCAAAATCAAGTAGAACACAAAAAAACGAGGACACAACCAGCCCGGCGTGAGGATGCGGACGGTGCGTCCCGGCGTGGAGCCGGCCCGGCCCCCCCCCAGGAGGCCTGCACCGGACGTGGGACCCACCTGGTGCCAGGCCCAGGGCTCCGGCCCTCCTACTCTCAGCCCCCCACCTGGAGGGGCCCGGAGCCCTGGCTGCTGGGCTGACCCCACCCTTCCTGCCTGCCCCTCACCAGGAGGGCTGTCCATTCCTGGACACCCCAACCTTGCATGCTTCCCCTGCCCCACTGGCCTAGGTTCCACACACACACACACACACACACACACACACACACACACACACACACACACACACACACACACACACACACACACACACACACACACACACACACACACACACACACACACACACACACACACACACACACTACCACCCTGAGACCTGCACTGCACCCAGCAGCCGGCAACTCTGACCAAGGCCCCCGCAGAGGGCATTCAGGTGCTGGGAAAACCTTGAGGAGATCGGCCCGGTCTGGTGGGGCGTCTTCGCCCTGTCTTCCCCAGGGGCTGTCCTGCCTCCTAGCCAAAGCTAACTTTGTTAGGTCTCTTCTTACTCCTGAAGCAAATAGAGCTCTTCCCCACCTCACGAGAGCTGTGCGCTGCTAAAGTACCGAGGTTTGAATCCAGGGCCTCGTGCTTGCGACGTGTGCACGCACCTGGGCCTTCTGAAGCGTCATCCAGAACGAGTATGGAAGGCCGATGTCATTCAACTTACCCACTGCCCCCGGGATGAGTTCCACTCACTCTAGAAACTCTGGATCTAGGGAACTTTCTTGAATCATATCTTTGAGCATTTTCTGTTCATTAGTACCTGTTCAGAGGTTATACATCTAGCGGCCCTTTCATTTTTATTTTATCTTTCAATGTTCACCTCATAATTTTGTTAGTCTCCCCACCCTATATCTTGACTTTGCTGTCACATTTTTTTTTGAGGTAAGGGGTAGGTTTATTCAGTAGACCTACTGGGACCAGGCCAGGTTGGTACTCCACGCGCTGGGAAAGGCCTGGGAAAGAGAGCTGGGAAAGAGAGAGAGCTGGGAAAGAGCTAAAAAAGAGGAGAGAGCTGGGAAAGAGCTAGAAAAGAGGAGAGAGCTGGGAACGAGAAGAGAGAGAAGGAAAGAGCTGAGAAAAGGGCCAAAGAAGAGCTTTGCTGTCCCATTCTTCTGCGCGGTTCTCTCCCCTGGCATCCTGACTTGGTTGCCAGGGTGCAGTCTCTATCTTTGCAGCATCAGAGAACCTGATTTAACAGTGGCTGCAGCAGACCCAGTCTCTCCAGAAGCCCAGCAGCGCTGCGTGGTTTCTGGTGTTGTCCATCAGCTGCCTGATGCCCGCCTTCTTTCCCCGAATAGAAATCATAAGCAGATAGAAGCTTCTCCCTCCCTCCCCCAGCACTAGCAGCCCCAGCCTGAGTGCTCAAGGCCTGGCCTCACAGATTCAGAGGCTCACGGCTCGGGCCTGGGGTCCTGGGCACTAGGGCCAGACGTAGGCGGTAGGTATTCAGGACAGAGGCGCGGGGTGGCCCCTGGCTTCTATCTATCATCAGGCTTGTGTGAGGAGCAGCTTGTGTTCCTGCTCCCAGATGGGCCTCAGGTGTTGAAGACGGCTAGTGTTACCGCAGTCAGGGCCAGGAGACACCCTCGGCGCGCAACCTGGAGAGGTTGGGAGCAAGCAGGCCTCCGGGCGCCCATCGCTGGCTTCCCGGCCGCACCTGCCTCGGCCACAGCGGCTGCCCTCCCCACCCGCCCTCTCCCCACCGCTTACTCTGCACTCTGGGGCTCTCCAGCTGTCCTCCCACCACCATCGCTTCTCCGTCTCCCGTGTTGCTGGCCCAGCTGCTTTGCTAAACATAAGGACTGGAAGTGGCCAGGAAAGAGCACTGGAGAGAAGCCGTCTGCTGGAAGGCAGCAGGGCGTGGTCCTGGCTGGGGGGAAAGAGAGCCGAGCAGCTCCACGATTAGATGAGCCAGAACAGGGTGGGGCAAGAGTATCTGCACCAATCACAGGTCCTCTGCTGGACCTTCCTCGCCCCAGGGGAAGTGCGCCCCCTCTGGCCGGGGTGGCAATGGCGGCAGGGTCCTCCGGGCGGCCTGCGGTGGGTGGTGGTGGAAAGGGCAGAGCTGAGCTGTTGGAAACGGCCGCGGCTGGGACGGTGCCTTCCAGAGCCCGAGCTGCGCTCTGCAGCGAGCAGCTGTGGTTGCCGCGCAGCCTCCTCGGGGTCTCTGGAGGTTCGGGGAGGCCGGGCCGCGGTGAGGGCATACACCGGTGGGGACGCCGGGCCTCAGTCCTCCGCTGGAGGCAGCAGGTGCCAGGTTTAAGGGAAGGCCTGTAAACAGCCTCTTGATCACTTTAATCATTCCCAGTCTGCACTAAAGGGCTGTTCACAATGAAGGTTTAACAAAGCTCAGCACAGACGAGTTTGCACCTAACAGCGTTAACTGCACTGACTGTTCAAGGCTGGGCCTCTATTTAAAGCGGCTACCAGCTTCCCACCGCCAGGTCTTTCTGTTGGTGGCCAGGTGTCTCCAGCACAGCTCTTTCCGGAAGGGAATGGGGCCGTCGTGCCCCAGGCTGGGAGGATGAAGGCCAGACTGGGAAGGTGTGTTCCCCATCCCCACCTTTCCACCCCAACCGCCTCGGCCTCCATTTTCAGCCCAGAGAATAAGCCTGGCCTCTTTGGCCAGGAGATGAAAAGGTTGCTTGGCTGTGTGGAAAGGTAAGACTGCAGCTGACAATCCTTGGGAGTCTGGCCTGAGTTTAGCCCTGCCTCCAGCCTGCTTTCCTGCAGTCTCACCAGCCAGCCGAGGCCGCGTGTTCTGTGAGGGCCAGTGGGTGAATCCTCAGCCCTTCCCACCCGGAGGCAGGGCCCAGGGCTGTTAGCCCGACTCAGGGCCCAGTGCCTGCCTCCCGTGCCCTCCCTGGGGATTGCTGTCCCTGCGGTCCAGAGCCTCGTGGGCATCCTTCACCGCTGTCTTTACGGACGGTGTTGGTGGGTGTAGCGCCACCTTTACCTAGCCACCCAATCAGCTTGTTCTGTGTGTATGGGGGGAGGCTGAACTCCTTCTGCTCAAGGCGGGCACTCTACCACTCGAGTCACAGCTCCACTTCTGGCTTTTGGTAGTTAATTGGACTTTCCTGCCCAGGCTGGCTTTGAACCACGATCCTCAGATCTCGGCTTCCCAAGTAGCTGGGATGAAGGCGTGAGCCATGGTGCCCGGCCAGCTCATTCTTTTGCCTTGAATTTAATGACAGGTTTGCGTATTGATCTCTGGTCCCTCTCCCCCGCCACTTAGGTGAGTTTTTAATTGGTGTTTCTCAGTGGAATTCATCATCATATCATTCAAGGCAAAGAACTTTTTTCCTAGGGCTGGGAAGGTGGCTCAGTGGTAGAGTGCTTGCCTTGCATGCCTGAGGCCCTGGGTTCGATTCCTCAGCACCACATAAACAAAAAGAAAAAAGCTGGAAGTGGCACTGTGGCTCAAGTGGTAGAGCGCTAGCCTTGAGCTGAAGAGCTGAGGGACAGCGCCCAGGCCCCATGACCGGACCCCTCCCATTTCCACCTGCCCCTGTGTGTCGCTGGACCACTCAGCCTGGGCCGGTGGGAGCCTGGCGGCGGCTCCCGCTGGGAGCGCCCTCATGCCCCCCCCTCCGTGGTCAGGAGTGTGGTCAGGTGTGCCAGGAGCCTGCCAGCGTGAGGCAGCGGCTGCAGCCCTCTGCTCTCTGGCATGGGGTGGCAGGTCTGGCCAGCACGAGGAGCGGAGAGCCGCTCTCTCTTCTTGCGACCTGGCCCTCGGGAACGTGTGCTGCGCTCTCCTCCCCTTCATCTTGCTTTAGCCTTTGTAACAAATCGGCCATCAATGCAGAGCGATATTTGGAGACAACCCCCCTCCTGCGCACGGCCCGCATCTCTTAGCTCTTGGGCCCTGCAGACCCTGCACACCTGGGCTGGGCTGGATTTCCAGCCTACTCCGTCCAGCAGGCAGCTGTGGGACATCTGGACCGGGGCCCTCGGTGGCTCTGTGTGTAGGACCCCCCCCCCCCGCCACGCACACACAGCAGCTCGCAGGGCACACCCCTCGCAGGAGGGGACCGGCGCGTCCCTCGGAGTCCGCTTGCTCCTGCTAGCCCCGAGCAGGAGAGCAGCCCGTGGCTCGGTGTGTGGGTCCTCGCACTCCGGCAGCCCTGGTGTGTTGTCATGGTGACCACGAGGTGCTGATGGATGGACGGCAGGGCCTGGCAAGGACAGCAGGCTCCCTGCCACTGGGGGAGGAAACGCGGGACAAAGCCTCGGGGCAGGCAACGCCCCCCCGGAACGCCACCGGCCGAGCCTGGCCAGTCTACACGAAGACACGGCGACATCCGGTTTCCAGCATCCTCAGGAAAATGAGAAAGAAGAGCCAACAGATGGACCACAAAGGCAGAGAACTATGAGGATGATGGAGGAGGGAGAGCTGGGAGCACCCGAGTGGCTCCGGCGGGCGTGAGGGCCGGGCTCGGTGGCTCCGGCGGGCGTGAGGGCCGGGCTCGGTGGCTCCGGCGGGCGTGAGGGCTCGGTGGCTCCGGCGGGCGTGAGGACCCGGCTCGGTGGCTCCGGCAGTCCCCGCGGCCCTTTACTGTAGCAGCCTGGGCGGGGTGTGCACTGTGCACAGTCATGGCCGGGGAAATTAGAGACAAACACCTGAAAGATAAAGTGAAGCAAAAGTACATGAGCAATAAAGGCAATCCGTCTTAAGAGAGCCGCTCTCGAACATGGTCCGCTTTGTACTCACAGGGCTGGCGGGCCTGGGACGGGAGGGCTGGGGGCCCAGGACATGCTAGAGGACTCTGGCTTAGACTCGCCTGCTTCTTTCAGACCCTGTGTTCCCTGAACCCCACGGAAGCCCTCCACAGCCCCTGAAGCACCCTTGAGGACAGCTGGGCTCCGGACATCGCCAAGACCACACACGCTGCCCTTCTGCGCATGCCCCTGGCCTAGGAAAGGTGGGGGTCCAGTCTTCCTCCCCCCTCCCCCTTCCTCCTCCCTCCCCCTTCCTCCTCCCTCCCCCTTCCTCCTCCCTCCCCCTTCCTCCTCCCTCCCTCCTTCCTCCTCCCTCCCCCTTCCTCCTCCCTCCCCCTTCCTCCTCTCTCCCCCCTTCCTCCTCCCTCCCCCCTTCCTCCTCCCTTCCCCTCCCTCCTCCCTCCCCCCTTCCTCCTCCCTCCCCCTCCCTCCTCCCTTCCCCTCCCTCCTCCCTTCTTCCTTCTCCTTCTTTTTCCTTCTCCCCCCCTTTTCCTTCTTCCTTCTGCTTCCCCCTCAGATACCAGGAAGAGCCCCTGCCCATGCTGGCTCTGCTCTGGTCTTACCGTGCGGCAGGTGGAGCGTCAGTTTGCTTCTTTTTCATCTTAGAGCACACAGACTTCTCCTGGGATCTGTCACCAGGCCCCTGGGGTCCCCAGTCCCCACGCTGGCTGAGGGCTGTGTGCTGTTGGGGGGTGCTGAAGTGCGCCACTAGGTAGATGACGTCGGGCTGTTGGGCACCGTGACCCAGCGCTGGCTCGCTCGGCGGGGCCTGGGTCCACGCCGGCCTCACCGGCCGCCCGGCCCCCTCCCCATCCTCCACACGTCCACTCCACAGGTGAAGGCCGGCCAGGGACCAGCATGGCCGGCGTGCCCAGCGGGGCCTGTCGTGGAGAGGAGCTGGTCCTCATGGAGGAGCCGGCCACCGCCCAGGAGCGCAGGGCCTTCCTGGCCTGGGAGGGCCCCGCGGTGCCCCCCGCCACCCCGGCCCCCCGCGTCCCCCCAGCCCCCCCGGCCGGCACCTGCACCTGCTGCTCTGTGACTGACCCGGCCCTGTGGCCCCTCATGGGGGCCTCCTGTGAGGTCCACTCCGGCCTGGCATTCCCCCCCAAAACCTACCCAGCCCCCTGGCCCTGGGCCAGCATGGGGGTGCCCTGGGGCCGGCACCGGTGGGTGGGGAAGTTCTTCCCCGTGCCCTCCATGTGGGCCGAGGGCGTCTCCCTCCTCAAGCTCTTCAAGGGAGGCCCGCGCTCGAGCGCCACGGCCCAGGGCCCCTCCCCCGAGCCCCCGGGACACCGCCCCACCGCGGCCCCCACACCAGCCAAGGTCCCCTCTGGGGGCCGCGCCCCAGCCTCCCCGGCCCCCGGGGCCGCACTGCAGGGCCCGGTGAGCAACACCCCCACCCCGAGCGGGCTCCGGTCCCCACTGCTGTCCTGGGTCTTCAGCTTCAGCACCCACACACCCCAGGCGCCCCCCACCCCCGAGATTCACCCCGTGCCCACCTCCCCCAGCCGGGACTCCCCGCCCCCCCGCCCCCCCCGGCGGCCACCCTGCAGGGCCTGCCGCTGCCTCTTTGAGTGCTGATCGGCCAGAGGCCCAGCACTGCGTCCCGGGGAGCTGGCCTCGTCCCCTGCTGCCCACTGCCCCTGGCCTTGGCCCCCTCCTCCTGTCTCCCCACCTCGTCCCCCCCCACTGCCTGCGGCCCCGGCTTTATCCCCAGCCAGCACCCAGCGTCCTCAGCCTGGACCAGCGCATGTCACATCTTGGGTTTAAAGTGTGGACAACTGGCTGTTTAGTGTTCAGTGGACGCCCAAGGCCACTGGGCAGTGCTGGGCTGGGGCCAGGGGCCAGCGCCCCACGGCTGCGGGGCCCGGCCAGGAGCACCACCTCCCTCCCCGCCCCTCCCTGCGCGGGCCTCGCCCCAGGATCCGGAACCCCTGCTTTGCTCACACTGTGCCCGGTGGCCACGCGTGTCCTGTGCTCTGCACCTCCCATCCCCAGCACCGCGAGGGGACCCGTGTGCATCACGGAGCAGTGTGTCACAGGATTTTATGAAATAAACTCTGCTCTGAAGCGCTGCGTCTGCGTCTGCAGTGAGGGCGTTGCAGGACTGTGTGGACAGCACATGCCATTTTATTAGCGTAAAACCTCATATTTCCTGCTTACGTCATAGGCTATGTCCTGCTTTTTCCTAATATCATGTATGCATTCTATATATAGTTTGTATGTGTGTGTGTTGGTCGGGGCTTGAACTCAGGGCCTGGGAGCTGTCCCTGAGCTTTTTCAATCAAGGCTGGTACTCTACCTCATAATCCACGGACTTCCCTGCTGGCCTTGAACCGCGATCCTCAGACCTCAGCCTCCCGAGTAGCCAGGATGACAGGCGTGAGCCACCGGCGCCCCGCCATACAGTGTATTAAGATCCTTCATTTCCATTGCTGGGGACGGAGTGAGCACTCTGACTGAACTGAGCCTCAGCCCTTGTGGTTTTGAATCAAGGTCTGGCTCTACATGGCCTTCGGCTTTCGTGCACCTCCGGTGCCTACCGAGTGCGGGGTGACAGCTCTGCACCCCGCCGTGCCTGGCTGACCCCATCCATGACGGAGGGACAGAGGAAGAAAAGAGGAGCCTGGTGCTGGGTGGGGGCCTTCCGGGCGGAGCGGGGCCTCGGGGCGGAGCGGGGCCCGGGCGGTCCTGTTGGGACCTTTTAAAATAATTGCCACCATTGAGAGGAAAGTCAGCTTCATTTCTGTAGTCATTTTACTGAGGCTCAACTCATCAAATCACGTTTAGGGCTTAACATGTCCCGTAAAGATTTCTGCCTCCAATATTCTTATTGCAATGATTCTGCTGTCAGAATGGGCTAAAAATGTAGATTAAAACAATGTCTGTGATTATGCACAGACCATGACTGTGGAAGTTTCCTATTACCCGCACACTAATAGTACGAGCCTGTCCCAAATCTACAGCTTCATCAAGCAGTACTCCGAGCGAAACTTGAATCTCCTGAGTAGCGGTACTTTCTTACATGGATTGTGAAAGGCAGATCATTAAAAATACATTTTAAAGGGAATTTAAAAAATCCCCAAGTTTCTTGGCATAGTTTTAGAACTTGAAATAATCGATCTGTTAGGAGGTTGAACTAATTTTGCAGAAATCCACTAACAGCTGGGATCTGGAGTATGGAAAGCTGAGCTACGAGGGGCGTCGCCCCCACCAGCCCCCGGAGCCCCGGGGGACCCCCAGCCAGGAAGATGGGGGGCTGGCGGAGCCCCCGGGGACCCCCGGCCAGGAAGATGGGGGGCTGGCGGAGCCCCCGGGGACCCCCGGCCAGGAAGATGGGGGGCTGGCGGAGCCCCCGGGGACCCCCGGCCAGGAAGATGGGGGGCTGGCGGAGCAGGTGAGGGGTGAGGCTGGCAGTGCCCGCAGTGCCGAGGGGGCCAGGCACCGCTGGGGGCCGTTGGGAGAGGCGCTGGGCCGTGTCCCCAGTTGGGCGAGGCGCTGGGCTGTGTCCCCACCCCTGCAGCATTCTCCACCCCGGGCTCCTGTCTCAGGCGTCCCCTCCTCTGATGGCTGTTTCCACACGTGCCTTTCCCACAGCCACAGCTCCTCCCAGCTGCTCTAGGATCAAGGCGGCAGGGTCTGGGCAAGATGCACCCTGCAGGCCTGCAGAGCGGGGCCCAGGCTGGCCCGAGGAGGCCCCAGGAGGAGGCCCCGGGAGGAGGAGGCCCTGGGAGGAGGAGACCCCAGGAGAAGGAGGAGACCCCAGGAGGAGGCCCCAGGAGGAGGAGACCCCAGGAGGAGGAGGAGGCCCCAGGAGGAGGCCCCAGGAGGAGGAGACCCCAGGAGGAGGAGACCCCAGGAGGAGGAGGAGACCCCAGGAGGAGGAGACCCCAGGAGGAGGAGGAGACCCCAGGAGGAGGAGAAGACCCCAGGAGGAGGAGGAGACCCCAGGAGGAGGAGGCCCCAGGAGGAGGAGGCCCCAGGAGGAGGAGGAGGCCCCAGGAGGAGGAGGAGGCCCCAGGAGGAGGAGACCCCAGGAGGAGGAGACCCCAGGAGGAGGAGGAGACCCCAGGAGGAGGAGGAGACCCCGGGAGGAGGAGGAGACCCCAGGAAGGAGGAGGCCCTAGGAGGAGGAGGAGGCCCCGGGAGGAGGCCCCAGGAGGAGGAGACCCCAGGAGGAGGAGGAGGCCCCAGGAGGAGGAGGAGACCCCAGGAGGAGGAGGAGACCCCAGGAGGAGGAGGAGACCCCAGGAGGAGGAGGCCCCGGGAGGAGGAGGAGACCCCAGGAGGAGGAGGAGACCCCAGGAGGAGGAGACCCCAGGAGGAGGAGGAGGCCCCGGGAGGAGGAGGAGACCCCAGGAGGAGGAGGAGGCCCCAGGAGGAGGAGGCCCCGGGAGGAGGCCCCAGGAGGAGGAGGCCCCGGGAGGAGGAGGCCCCAGGAGGAGGAGGAGGCCCCGGGAGGAGGAGGAGGCCCCGGGAGGAGGAGGAGGCCCCGGGAGGAGGAGGCCCCAGGAGGAGGAGGAGGCCCCGGGAGGAGGAGGAGGCCCCGGGAGGAGGAGGCCCCAGGAGGAGGAGGAGGCCCCGGGAGGAGGAGGAGACCCCAGGAGGAGGAGGAGGCCCCGGGAGGAGGAGGAGGCCCCGGGAGGAGGAGGAGACCCCAGGAGGAGGCCCTGGGAGGAGGAGGCCCCAGGAGGAGGCCCCAGGAGGAGGAGGAGACCCCAGGAGGAGGAGGCCCCAGGAGGAGGAGGAGACCCCAGGAGGAGGAGGAGACCCCAGGAGGAGGAGGCCCCAGGAGGAGGAGGCCCCAGGAGGAGGAGGCCCCAGGAGGAGGAGGAGGCCCCAGGAGGAGGAGACCCCAGGAGGAGGAGACCCCAGGAGGAGGAGGAGACCCCAGGAGGAGGAGGAGACCCCGGGAGGAGGAGGAGACCCCAGGAAGGAGGAGGCCCCAGGAGGAGGAGGAGGCCCCGGGAGGAGGCCCCAGGAGGAGGAGACCCCAGGAGGAGGAGGAGGCCCCAGGAGGAGGAGGAGACCCCAGGAGGAGGAGGAGGAGACCCCAGGAGGAGGAGGAGACCCCAGGAGGAGGAGGAGGCCCCGGGAGGAGGAGGAGACCCCAGGAGGAGGAGGAGACCCCAGGAGGAGGAGACCCCAGGAGGAGGAGACCCCAGGAGGAGGAGGCCCCGGGAGGAGGCCCCAGGAGGCTGCCGTCGGTTGGCCAGGTCCTCAGTCCAACCCCGGCTGAGTCCAGAAGCCTCATGCTGCCAAATTCCTCCAAGGCAGGGCCGCCAAAGCACCTGGCGTCAGAACCAAAGCCAGGCTGGGTGGCGGGACACTGGGGACCTGGTCAGCCGGGCCACCTGAAGTTCCAGGGTCCCGGAGGACAAGCCTCATGGGGACCGGGAAGCCCTGGGCCACAGGGCACGCGGCATGCCCCTCTGGCGCCCTGGCCCGAGGCTGAGGCTCTGAGCCATCTCGTCCACGACCCTGGGGTTCTGGGCCAGGCAGAACCAAGGGGCCCGCACAAGGGGCGTGCGCAGAGCGGGGCAGGCAGACAGCGGGCCGGGGTGCGCATGGACGCTCCCCGCGCCCGTGCCAGGAAAGAAGGGGCCACAGACTGGGGCTCAGCCGCGGCTGGGAAGGCGGGCGGGCGCCAGGGAGACGTGGATCCGAGCTGGAGGCTCGGGAGCCGTGGGCACGCCTCAACCCCAGCCTGCGTCAGGCCAGCCGGGCGGCACTGGGGCGCAGTGGCTGGACGTCTCTGACCCGGTGTGCCCGTGGGCTGCCTGCCCATCCGTCCAGGGGCCCCTGCAGGCCCGCGTGTGAACATGGGCTGGGGCGGGCGAGAGAGGAGGTCAGCCTACCCAGATGTGAGATGGCCACACGTGACCTGCCCCAGGGAACCCCAGTCTGATTAATACCTGAAGAAAACGGAGTGGCAGGGTGCAGCAGGCCCTCCCTGGCCGGGGGGGGGGGGGGAGAGGGGACAGCCCGCACGGGGACAGTGTGGGAGGTGAATGCGGTTGAATCCTGTTTGTGTGTATGAGCACAGAGCAATGATGCCTGTGCACACTGTTTAAGGAAGGGGGAGAGCAGGGAGGGGGGCAGGGGGAGAGCGGGGAGGGGGGCAGGGGGAGAGAGGGGAGGGGGGCAGGGGGAGAGCGGGGAGGGGGGCAGGGGGAGAGCGGGGAGGGGGGAGGGGGAGATGGGGGAGGGGGGAGGGGGAGAGGGGGAGGGGGGCAGGGGGAGAGCACTGTAGGTGGCATGTGTGGAAATGTCACAAGGAAACCCTCTGTGACGCTAATAGATGCTAATAAAAATCGTGTGTCAGGCTCCGTTTCATAGGAAAAGCCACATGGCAAAGTGACGTCAGCTCATCTCTGAACTCAGAGCCTGCGTGGAGGGAAATGAATCTCAAGGTGAATGCTGCATAATTGGCCCTGAGGAGGCCCCACGGGAGACCAGAGAGGGCGGCGCAGGCCCTCAGCCACATGCTGACCAGCACGCCCCCCCACGGCCCCGACCCCTACCACCCCCGTCCACCCCCCATCGCCCCCGTCCCCCCCACCATGGCCCCCGTCCCTCCCCCTGCTGTGGCTCCCGTCTACCCTCAGTGGCGTGACCAGCCAGCCCCCCATTGTTTCTGTGGCTGCTGTTCTTTGCCCAGAAGAACCCCAGTCTGGGGGACCCCACGTTTCCCAGGAGGCCTGGGCTGTGGTGCGGAGCCTGAGGAGCGGGAGGCGCACACAGGGGTGCTCTGTGGGGTCCCCTGCTGGCCGAGTCGGGAGGGCGGCCACGGAGTCACACGCGGTGAAGTGTGGAAGCGGAGCGGAGCAGCGCGTGCAGACACGCGGGGCGCAGGCGTGCAGCGCACACGCCGGGCCCGTGCACAGCTGTCTGCACCCAGTCCACGCCATCCCCAGCATCCTCTGGTGACCCGGCACCCCGTGTCCGTCCCCAGTGCCCCCCACACCCGGGCTGAGCGGGGGCCGCTCGGCCGCTCTGCCGGGGGCTGCCGTCTGCGTCTGGGGGTGGTGGGGTCCCTGCGGCGGCTGCTCGTGGCCGCAGGAGCCGGGCACTGCACCCCTCCCCCCAGGGGTCCCTGGCCCCTCCTCTAACCGTCACGTCTGCCATCTTCCCACAGCCCGTGGACCCCCCTGCCCTCCACGCTCTCCCCGACGCCACTGTCTGTCCATGGCCACCACGCTTCCTTTGCAGCTCCCTTCCCCCAGCTCAGCCGGCCAGCCGTGACCCTGGCCGACCCAAGCTCCCTCCATGGGCCAGGCCGCCGGGCAGGGATGGGGCGGGAGGGCAGGTGGGCAGTGGTGTGGGCTCAGACCTCTGGAACAGACGGTGTGGGCTGGGCGGAGGCCCGTGGCTGGCGAAGGCCAGGTCCCGTGACTCCCGCTCGGGCAGGGGTGCGGGCTTCCGCCCCTGCGAGACGGGGCGGGCCACAGGCATGGGAAGCAGCCTGGGTGTGTGTGGGGGGGGTGAGGAGTGGGGGGTGGGGGTGGAGGGTGGGAGGAGGGGGGAGGGGGAGGGGGAGGGGTGGGGGGAAGGGGGGACACCAGTGTCTTTGTCGCAATTTGGAACCACAAAGCCAATAGGCAGCATGGCACGTCCGCTACAAGCCACAGCAGGAAGACAGACCAGAGCAGCCGAGCTTTATTGGGCATCACACACAGGATTTCAAAGCATAAGACACAAAACTCACCAGCCCAGGCTGAGTGCCAGCTGGGCGGGGGCTGGGGGGCAGAGGGCACCGGCTGAGGGCTGAAGGGCAGCGGAACGCGGTGACGGAAGCGGGAGGGCCGGCTGGGAACCCCATGGACGCAGGGGCGGCCCACGTCGGATCAGGCGTCCAAGCGGAGGCTGCGTCAGGCCCTGCAGCACGGCCCGCGGCGGCCACGGGGGTGTCTGGGGGTCAGGGACTGCGGGGAAGGGGGCAGGGGCTGGAGCCCTGGGCTGGA